>NW_022900915.1:4319826-4342326 GCF_012274545.1 Fukomys damarensis
CTTCTAAACCAGGCTCATGCCTGCATTCCAGTACTTAGGAGACTCAGGCAGGAGGACTGCTATGAGTTCAAGGCTACCTTGGCTATATAGTGAATCCCTGCTTTTGTTTTTCCTTTTTTTTTTTTTTTTTTTGTACCGGGGATCGAACACGGGTCCTTGCACTTGCGAGACAGGCGGTGGAACCATTGAGCCAAATACCCAGCCTGTTTTACTTATTTTTTTAATAAATTTTATCCCATTTCCTCCCTCAATCCCACTCCCAGGGTTTTAGAATTAGGAATTTCATACAACGCTTACAGCCATAGCAATTTAGCAAGACCCTGTCTCAAAATGAAAAAGGGCCGATATAACTCTGTGTTGGAGTTCTTGCCTAGTATGTATAAGGCCTTCAGTCTGAGTACTACAAGAGCCTGACTTTTGTTTTTCTATACCTACACTGGCAATTTTATTGCAGCTAGACCTCCATAAACTAGTACAGTTGTGTTATAAGTTATAAAAAATAAAAATACTCAAGACCACTAATTCTTACCGACTTTTAACAATAGAGGGCAGGATCTTAGAGATAATCCAGTTTGACGTCTTCATTTTATAGATGCTAGAGAAGTTGGTTGCAGTTTGGCAACTCTCATAGGTGGTTCATGGCAAATTTGGTCTAGGTCTCACTTCTACTCTGTTCCTATGTCTCTACACAACAAACAGAAATCCATCAATTTAACATAAAATATTTCTGCTTAAGATAGAGAACGATGCAGAGTAACTTGACAAATATTTTATACCTTAGTTTTGATTTTTACCTTTTAAAGACATATCAAAGGCAGTCAATGCAGAGATATTCTGCATTTGGAAGTCTGGGCTGAGAGGTTACACGTGAATCTGAACAGTTTGTTTTATTAGCTTTGCTTTAGATTTCCCCTTTGGGTCCCTTTTTTGTCCTCTTATCTCCTACACCTGAAATAAAGTGAGGAAATGAAAAAGAAGGTACTTTGTTCAGAAAAGAAAAGCATCGGGGAGGAATGGATTTCTTTATTTATAATATGGTTTTTGCAAGGGTAGTTAGATGCAAGCTCTCAGGCACAAAGACTGTTCATAGTATCTGAAGAGGAGTGCCTGTGTCTAATACCGAATGTCAGATGCTCCTCAGGAATTGAACTGATCACTATTTTAAGTAATCTTTCTATTTTAGCCTAAGTTTAGATTTACAGAAAAGTCTTTTGTGTCCCTCATTCCCTCATTGTTAGTATCTGACGTTACCATGCGATGTGGAAGAAACAACAGTCATGTGTTCCTATGAACTAGACTTCGGACTCGATTGTACCGGTGTTTCCGTCACCCTCCTCCTGTCCCAGGGTACCGTACTACACGCTTCCTCGTGTTCCTCGGTGTCATGACCTTGTATCTTGAGGACTGGGCAGTTGCCCCAGAGACTGTTCTCCAGTCTGTCATTTATCTAGTGTTCTTTACATGATTAGTGTGGGGTTTTGGGTCTTAAGTGCCTGTCTTGTTAAATCAAGGACTACACGATAATCACAGGTGGTGTGTGCTTACAGTAATGTTTGCCAGATTTCTTGTCAATCAAGTTAGCAGTTTTCCGATTGCAAACTTTTTAGGAAGCGAGTCATTAAATCCAACCTACTCTCAGGAGTGAAGGACAGGAATTAAAGTCCACATCGGGGGTGCCTGTATTAGTAGAATTTTTAAATAAAGATTACCCCATTTATTTTTTTTGTTTATGTGATTATGGCTTTATGAGCATGTTTTATAGTTTGGGTTATAATGCAGCACTACATTATTTTATTGGCTCAGATCATCCCCTCTTTAAAAAAAATTTTTTTTTTTCTTGGTACCAAGGATTGAACTCAGGACCTTCTGCTTGTGAGGCCACTGAGCTAAATCCCCAGCCCAGATCATCCCCTCTTTTGGAATACTGTCTAGTTTACCGCTGTGAACCTCCTACTTCCTTGCAGTCTGATACTGTAAGATGCTCTAGGGTTATCTTGTAATTTCTCCATGCTAGCCCTAGAATCATCCATTTTTCCAAAAAGTCCTGGTTCTTTTTATTAGACTTATGTAGAAATTAGGATCTGGGCTTTATTGGTACAGAGGTGTCATTGCTTCTTGGCTCTCACGATGAACATAACTACGTAGGTAATATGTGTGTATAATCTACTCTGTGTACATGTGTCTGTTTTTCTCTAATCATACATGTCTTTTTTTTTCTTTGAGAGAGGAATGAGAGTGGGAAGAGAAGGGAGAGAGGCAGGAGAGGAGAGAGAATAAAAAGAGGAAATCAGGAAGAGGGAAAGAGAAATACAACATATTTTTATACTAAGCTAATATAATTGAGCTGAGGTGAATTTGATATCACCAGATTCATTTTTGGCTTTCTTTCTGACACATCTATAACTTTTCTGTCTGAAGTAGAAGCCTGGTTTCTACTCTTAGTCATTTATTTCTTGAGCTCCCAAATATTGTCTAAAACAGTTGAAAAGTTTTGTACCTGTATCCCTGTGAAGAATAAATTTACCAACATGAGTGCAGTATTTATTAGAACGTGTGGTTTCTTTTATTTGTAGCCTCCAGATTTAATGTTTGCATTGTAGGTTAGGGTCCGCTTTTCTCCCTCTAAGGGCCTGTGCCTCCTTTCCTTCAGTCTCACCCTGGTTGCTTTTCCTTGGCATTTTGATTACCCATGTCATTTTCTGAGACTACTGAGATGAATTTTGTCATGGAAAAAAGCAGAATAATTATGCAGCAAACCACATGTTCTTAAGATGAACTCCCTGGTGTAGGATGTGTGATTTTTAAATTTTTTATACCAAATACTGTGCAAGGTTTCTTTATTAACAATATTTTACAAATCACACCATGTCATGTGTCCTTATGTGGTTAATCAAGCATGGGTGACCACAGCAATCCTAAAGGGACACATTGTAGTGTCTTCCACATAGTAACTAGAACCTGTTCTGTTTGGTTTCTGATATCCCTTAACAGTTCTCCAAAACATACTTCATCCATCCTTATTTTGTGAATAAGTTTTCCTATCTTTTTTAGTTCTCTACTTTAGCTAATTTATACTTCTGAGGTGAGAGCCTTGTAGGGAAGCCAGGCCTGACTTTTATTTACCACACCACAGCTTAAAATTTATTTGACTAGATACAGAAAAAATAATATGTACATTTACAAACTTAATTTGTGGACTATTTCTGTTTTTAGTCTTTAGTCAACTAAAAGTTGTCTGAGTTGTTTCATATTTTAGGAATTTTGATTATTAATGTCTTAAGATGTTTTTGAGCTCTGGTGATGTAGTTTTTTCCTAGGTCTCTTTTTCAGTGTAGGAAGTGGTTTAAAATAGCTGCCTTGTGCTAATGCTGGAATGTTCCTAGAAAGTAAATGTGTTTCTTTGAATCTGAAGTCTAGAGCATGTTTGGAAAGGATTCAAGAGTTGGAGGACTTGCTCGCTAAAGAAAGAGACAACTCTCGTCGCATGCTGACTGACAAAGAGAGAGAGATGGCCGAAATAAGGGATCAGATGCAGCAACAGCTCAGTGATTATGAGCAGCTTTTGGATGTGAAACTAGCCCTGGACATGGAGATCAGCGCGTACAGGAAACTCCTGGAAGGAGAAGAAGAGAGGTGAGGCCCTCAAGAGTCACCCTGCCTTACCCACCTCTAGTTTCTACTCCTTTTATTTAAGGAATAGTAACACATTTGTAATAATGAAGGCAATTCTGAATATTTTCTCTCATTTCTTGAAACAGCAAAGTATAAATGTAGTATTTCTCCTTCAACAGAAAATGTTGATCAAGGAGTTTTAGTTGAAATTTGGATACTGGAATTTGTCAGGATGGACTCTTGAGACTGTAAAAGTTCCAGTGATCTAACATGCTGGAGAATATCGAATTTGCTCAAAGACTTTATAGTTAGGTACACCTCAAATCTGGTTAGCATAAAACGATTCAAGTTACTACCGTTTTTAAAAATAAAACTGATGGGGGCATCTTAGCATAAAGAAATACATGTCTTCTTAGTTAAGGCGATGATCACGTTGTCTAACGGATTGTGGCAACGGCTCGCTTTAGCGACGCCTGTCCAGGGTGCTAACCCTTCCGAGGAATTTTCGGTCAGGCCAGCCCCGCATACCTGAGGGGTGGACGCGTCTCGTCCCATGCAGGCTGAAGCTCTCTCCAAGCCCTTCCTCGCGCGTGACGGTGTCCCGAGCGTCCTCCAGTCGCAGCGTGCGCACCGCTAGGGGCAAGCGGAAGAGAGTGGACGTGGAAGAGTCCGAGGCGAGCAGCAGCGTCAGCATCGCGCATTCGGCCTCGGCCACCGGGAGCGTGTGCATTGAAGAGATAGACGTGGATGGGAAGTTCATCCGCTTGAAGAACACGTCCGAGCTGGTAAAACAGGCTCAGCAAGGCTTTACAGTTTGCTGGGCTCTTATGTAATCGTAATAGGTCCTCACTTTTATTTGCATTTGGTGAGTTTTCACAGAATGAGGTTTTCCTTTCTCCGCTTTACTTAAATTCACGAAATAAAGTAAAAATTAAAATAAGCCGAGGAAGAGGCGTGGTGCCCCTTATGGTTTAAAATTTTTCTTTGTTAACCCTTCTTTTGCAGTCTGGGGCTTTTTCACATTTGATCCTTTCATCACAGTGGCCTTCCCAAGGATGAGTATTACTCTCTGCTACATAGGCGGAAATGTGAAAACATTTTGAAGGATTTTGTGAAAACAGTGACTATTCTTTCATGGGGATTAAAAAAAAAGCTTTATGAAAGAAGGAACTGAGCTCAGGCTCACATATGTTACAGGAATATTTTTGTATAAATGGACAAATGGGGGGCCGGGGATTTAGCTCAGCGGTTCCGTGGCCTGCCTTGGAAGCACAAGGACCCGAGTTAGATCCCCGGTATCCTCCCCCGCAAAATAAATGAACAAGTGGATGTTAGATTTGATTTATATTAAAAGTAGTAATGAAGCCCTATCTTGAAGTAATTTGCTTAAAAGTTTAAATAAGCATAACAGGGATTTCTGAAGTTAGAGTGTGGTTTTTCCGGACTCTAGTTGTCCTGGCGGAGGCTTTGAAACTGTGAGCTGATACTGGAAGAGAACAACATTCGGGGTGCAGTGGGATGGGTGTCACTTCCTAATGTGTATATCTAGGGTCTGCTAAAAATTACCAAGAACATCACTCCTGTTATAAGTATTACACCTGTCTTCAGTATAGGTGAGGAAGAACTTGAAAGAGCAAAGGAGCGCTAGCATTTCCAGTACTAAGTTGGATATAAATGAATGTAGCTAATTGCTTTACTGTCCAGCACTTTTCCTCCATCGGGCAGCTCTGGGATCTGGGGGCCGGAGTTGGTAGTTGTCAAGTAGGTCTAGCTCATTGCATCCCTGGCTTGGTTTCGAATCTTTTATACTTTGAGATAAAAGAGCTAAATAAGGGCAAAAGCACACAGATATAGGGAACAAAGGACAGATTTTCTTTTGTCTCTAAGCTATTAGAGCTATCTCTTAAAAGCTTAGTCATCAAAGACTAGGTATTTGTAATTGTGATTATAGCATTGTGTTATATATACCTGATTTGGCAGTGAATGTGACTAATGTGGTTTAGTTCACACCCGTTTTTTTTTAGTTTTGTCTTCTTTAAAATTAAGTACCTTGCTGGTTTACTGTGGTGTTGCTGAAGTTACTATTTACTGAATGACAAAAATTGTATTTTTTATAGTAGAAAAATAAGAATTATGGGACGATAGCCCTAAGATAGAAGAACTGTCTTAATTTAAGACTCATAGACTCATGTATTGAACTGTTGCTTAACCTTGTTTATATTTAAAGTAACTTTGTTCTGTTTTGTTCTGTGAACAGGATCAGCCAATGGGAGGCTGGGAGATGATCAGAAAGATTGGAGACACATCCGTCACTTACAAGTATACCTCACGATACGTGCTGAAGGCAGGCCAGACTGTTACAGTAAGTGAGCTTAGTCACCTTCTAGTTTAGTTTTGTTGTCTGAAATAACAAATGAAGTAGTTCAAAACATTTTTGACCTACAGAGAAGCATTTTAGAAATGGGCATTAAAACATCTTTCATATTATTAAGGCATTACAAGCGCTATCCGAGGTTTTTAAAATTCTGTCTTATTGAGTGGTGAAAAGATTAACCTTTGAATTCTTTTTATCTTGTCTAGTCCAGTAGATATAAAATAGCTGGTAGCCTCATTTAATTCAGGAGGTATTGCTTAGCTTGAAGAACTCTTAGGAATTTCACACTAGCGTGGACCTAAACAGCAATCACTAATGACCTGGGATGAGCTTTGAAATTATGAGTAATAATTGGGTGTCCAGGCCTTGTCTCGCCCTTAGGTGTCTGTCTCTAGGGCCTGTATGTTAAACAGTCCCTCCACGATGGCCCCTAGCAAGCGTGACTCGGCTTTTTCATAGGTCCTAAGGCTTCCATTTGAATACATGGGCTGGGCAGCATTCTGACTGTTTTGACTCCCCTGAGGTGCGTCCTACCTAGGATGCCACCTCTAACTTACTCTTGGAGAAGCCGGCATCACTGAGCAAGTCAGATGCTGCTTTCACATCAGTAGATTTAATGAGCAATGAAATACGTTAACCTTGATACTGCTTTTGAAGAAGATATTATTTTTATCTAAAGAATGGAGAGGTGACCATCTTTCTGAATGAATGTGGAACACCAGTTTTAAACATTTATAACTTTGATTGTTAGAAACCTTAAGTATTTTCAATCAAAGGCTCAAACTTCAGGTTAGAACTTCTCTAAGTATAGAGTTTGATGCCACTTTGTGGAAATATCAGGTGCTAATTTTGTAATGATGACCAAAAAGTGAAAACAAATATCTTAACCACACTGTCCTTCTCTTTGGGGATTATTATGGTGAGAGAAAATTGCTCAGTCCCATTAATTTGTCTTTTGGAAGCTGTATACTGTGAAAAGAATCTGATGTTTCACTTCAAAACATTGAGATTTGAATGTGCTTTCTGTCTCTAGCGATGTGGAACCACTATGCCAGTCACCTACTCTCTGAACTGGTTATACTACCTCAGGGACTAGATGGAGGTGTAGTGTTAAGTAACTTAACTCATTTCCATTCAGCACCTCACATTAAATGTGAATAAGCTCTTTGGGATACGGTAGCGATAAGCGATGCTTCTTTAACACTGTGCAAGCCATAAGCAAAGATCAATGTAAAATTCTAGAACAGAGACTTGAGAACCCTAGATTTAACTTTAAATTTTCCTAGCCAGGCGTGGTGCTTCTCTAGCGATGTGGAACCACTATGCCAGTCACCTACTCTCTGAACTGGTTATACTACCTCAGGGACTAGATGGAGGTGTAGTGTTAAGTAACTTAACTCATTTCCATTCAGCACCTCACATTAAATGTGAATAAGCTCTTTGGGATACGGTAGCGATAAGCGATGCTTCTTTAACACTGTGCAAGCCATAAGCAAAGATCAATGTAAAATTCTAGAACAGAGACTTGAGAACCCTAGATTTAACTTTAAATTTTCCTAGAGAGGCGTGGTGCCTCACGCCTGTAATCCCAGCACTTGGGAGGCTGAGGCAGGAGGATCACTGTGAGTTCGAGACCAGCCTGGGCTACATTAGTGAGTTTCAGGTCAGTTTCAACTACATAATAAGACCCTGTCTCAAAAAACAAAAACAGAAATAAACAAAAATCAAAACCCTTTGAATTTTCCTGTAGCCACATTTTAAAAGTAAAACAGGTATAAAATGAATTTTAAAACTATATTTTACTTGGTATGTTCAAAACATTGTCATTTCATTGCATAATTATAAAAAGTTACCAGTCAGGAATGTTACATTCTGTCTTTCTAAGTCTTTGAAGTTTGATATATTTTTACCCTCATAGCACATTTCCGTATTAAATGTACTGAGAAGCTCACATAAGGCTGCCCTATTGAACGATATAGTTCTAGAAATACTAGTTTTAGATTGAATCACCATCAAAATCAGACATTTTATAATTATTAGCATTAACCCAGTCTGTGTGATTCTGTTTAGATCAGTAGAAATTGGCCTAGATCCAGTTCTGTTTTTCAGTTTCATCCCAGTAAATGTGACTATCCGTTTGTGGTAGATGATCTGGGAGCTTCAAATAAGTATCTGAAAAGTAAGGTTCTCTCCTCATTGGTATTAAATATACCTGCCATCTCTACTGTGTAATAATCAGTGGAGGGCCAGGGATGCAGCTCAGTGGTGCCACACCTGCCCAGCAAGCACAAGGTCCTGGGTTAGATCTCCAGCACCCCCCATTCATGGATTGCAGGCTGTTCTGTTTTTTCATATGATCTTTGGAGGAGATCAGAGCTAGGCATATCCATATAATTTAGGAATTGGGGCTCCTAGAAGTGTTGTAGGGATTTATCCAGTGTCTAAATCTAGGTTCTCTGACTGCCATATTTTCTCCACTCCACTTACTCTTTTCTGCCAATAAATACATTAAAAATAAGGCAGACTTTTCTATGTTGAGAAAGGAAATTATGGTTTTTGTTTGGCCTGTTTCAGTAGAAATTACATTTTACTTTGAACAGTGGGTGATTTATTCCCCACATTCCACACTCCAGCTGGAGATAATAATGTTCTAGGTGTGCTCTCTGGTGTAGAGGGCTCACTCCTGCTGTGGCACCCAGAGGGCACTGCAGAAGGGGATCAGAAGGCTTCCCCTTGGCAGGATGGCCACAAAACATGTAGAATGTTAGACGGCTAATACTGAGTGGGCCCGCCTCTTGGTGTGCTGGTCAGCCTTGTTCACAATCCCACCTGTTATTGGTACCGTTTCTGTCCCATTTTATGGCTGGTAAAAGTAAGGAAACTTTCTCAAGTTCACCTCATATGCTGGGTAATTAGGATGCAGCGCAGGCAGCTTCATATCAGGGCCCTATGTATCAGCAAGTTAATCAATCAGATGAGGAAGCGGAGGCCTCCAGAGCTCTGGGAGCTACTTAACAGCAATTCTGAAGGTGGGGCAGGGTTCACGTTTCACCATGTTGCTGTCAGTGCCATAGGAGAGAGGTTGATGTTCTTTCTCTTTTCCAGATTTGGGCTGCAAATGCTGGTGTCACAGCCAGTCCTCCCACCGACCTCATCTGGAAGAACCAGAACTCTTGGGGCACTGGTGAAGATGTGAAGGTTATATTGAAAAATTCTCAGGGAGAGGTATGGTCCTCTTAACAGTATTGCTGCTATGTCAGATTCACTTGAAAATTCATCATGCGAATATGATTTCTTCTCAAACTGCAGTATGAATAACTGCTTAAATCAGATCAAGGCTGCTGGTGAGTAAGTCAGAGTGAGTCAAAAGTGTAAGTTTTAGGATGAATGTTCGTGTATCACAGAGGACATAGGTTCCAGAGGCCTATTGTGGCCCTGTGTTGTTTTGTCTTCACTGCACATTGGCTTTGTGACTTTCTGGTGTGTGCATTTTTAATATGTCACTCTTAGAATTCTTGTTACAGAACCTCACCTTCTGATGTTTGCATATACACAGTCCTTAGCAGTAACAGTCTTAGAAATACCAGTCTCTGGTCAGCAGCTTTGGAGCTGGTGAGGTGTGGCTTTATCCCTGTCTCCCCCTAGTTAACGGTGTACCCAGGTGCTCTAGAAAATGTGAGTGAGCCTCTGTTCAGAGTCTCACAGTCCCTTTTCCTTTGTTGCTGTTGCCACAAGCATGTTCATAAAACTTACACTGTGTGGTCTGTGCCTCTTGCTTTTCTCTTAATTGTCACACAACTTTACCATCCCTTTTTCTGCTCTGAGAGCCCTCGTTGGCTTGCTGGGAAGCCCTAGGGAATTCTTCATTCCGGTGTTCTTGTTCTGATCTGCTCACCCAGCCTCCTGGATGCACAGGCTCTGTCGATACCCTGGGACGGGATCAGGCGTGCATGTCAGTCTGAGTGACGCTGAAGTCCGGAGAATGTCATGGTGACAACCCTGACAGGGAGGCTGGCCGTACTTGGACGTGCTGGGCTACTCACTTGTAAAATCCAGATGATCTGTTGTATGCCTGCTACTTTGTCCTAAGACTACAGAAGGAAGGAAGGAAGTCACATAGCGTTTCTGTTGTCATGAACCCTCTATTCTGGAGGAGTGGGGAAACCAGCAAATAAGATAAAGTGTTAAGAAAATTCCTGAGAAGTGCAATCAAAAGATAAGCTGTGGTATCTTAAAATCACCGAAGAGATTTATTTTACATAGAGTGGTCAAGGAAAGTCACGCTGAGGAGGTAATAATACCAGAGGCTAAACTGAGTTGAGGGAATGGGCAAAGTAGAAGGACAAATGCAAAGGTCCTGAGGCAGGAACGAGCTCTCTGTTTTGTAGGAAAGGGAGCCATGACTAACAGAGATGGGGTGAGGATGAGGTTGTGGAATGGCTTTTAGCAAGAGTGATACGAGATGAACAGGATGGAGGAGGAGCTTCTGCCGCTGTGCAGGTTGTTAGGGGCAGAGACAAAGCAACTGAGGAGAGTACCTTGGGTTGCGAGGTCTTTCTGTGTCGAAGAGGAGCCAACTACTTGAAGAGATGTGTGGAAAGTAGACCAGGTAGGATGTACTGATGACGTGGTTAATTTGAGGGACAGTATAGACAGCAATTAATCTGACCTTTAGTTTGTTTGCATGGATAACCAGATGGTCGTAGTCCTGAGGAGTCTGCAGGAGAAACAACAGGCTCGGCAGGAAGAAGAGTTAAAGGGACATAAAGAGACTTCTGGCTGCATGAAGTCTGAGATGCCAGTAAGGTGTCCAAGGGAAGCTTTCTAGAGGGCTGTTGAGTAGCTGGAGATACTTGGGGTCCTCATCACAGAGGCGGCATCTAGAGTTCAGGTACTGGCTAACTGGAGGAGTTTGTCAGTTGAGAAGAGGGCCCAGAATTAAACCCTAGAGAATACTTCACATTTCTAGGAATAAGTTAGAGCAGAGAAGGGAAAGGTGCAGCCAGTGAGTAGCAGGAAAAGCAAGGAGTGTGATATTGGGGAAGCCAAGAAAGGAGTCTCTGAAGAAGGCAGCAGCCAACAGGTCTAATCAGTGTCCTCGAGCTCCTCTATCCGCAGAGGACCAGTGGTAGACCTTCCTGGCATTTAAATGTCGGGGCTGTGCATGGCAGAAGGAGCACAGCAAGGGTGGGGAACTGTTCCGATCATCTTGACATTGCGCCTGGCTCGTAACACATTCAGTCAGACTGGACGTTCACTTAAGTTCTGAGAGAAGGTGAACAGCAGCATTTGTTATGGGAGTCTGAGGGGTTTGCATAAGAAGTCCTGCTCCGTGGCCATCTTGCCATCCTAACCTTGGCTGTAAACAGGAAGAATTTATTGTCGCCCAATCAGGAGTGCCCTCGATCTCAGAATGACAATGAAATGGCATCTGATTTTTTTCACTGTAGACCTCAGAACAGTTGTGATTTTAGGATGTATCTGGGGATTCATTTCCACATGCACTGTGTTGTCGGGGCAGGGGCAGGGGCAGTGCACTTACAGACAGATGCCTTCAGTACTTTACAGACTTGAGGTCGCTGGCTCTTCCTCCTGCTCTCTGCTGAAGCCCTTGCGTACTTCCCTCCCCCAGTAAGCGTTTGGGAATCCTGCTCAGCTGTGGTGGTGCTGCCTCCCAACTGCTGGAATTACCTGCAGCTCTTACGTTATCACCTCTCCCTGATGAGTGAAACTGGCAGAATGTGTGTCTCTCGAAACATTGCTAAAGAGTGGTGATTTTGCTCAGATCCGAAAGCACTGTTGAGTAGAAATACATAAACAGGCCTTGAGCATCGAGTTACCATACCATTTTTTTCCTTTCAAAGAGTTGTTGCAAATTAGAACAGTTGTATAGGAAGGAGGATACTTGGATGCGGTAGCAGATACGATGCAGAATATGTCTTAAAGCAGTATGGTGTTACTATAGACATTTCAATAGAGCTACCTTGATTTGGTTACTGTTTATTGCTGAGACAAAACTCCCAACACCAAGAGTTAAAGGAGGAGAGGTTTATTCAGCTCACAGTTGGTAGAAGTTTGTCCATAGCTGGTCCTAAGGCAGAGGGGCATCCCCGAGGAGAAACGGTCCATGGCAAGTAAGGCAGCAAGCAACAGCAGCGGGCCATATTAGTGTTAAGCTACAACCGTCCTGGATGATCACATTTGTGTAAGATTATAGGTAATTGGCTTGAGTCAGTTTAGTTTTTTTTATATTTATTTTCTTTTTGTTGGGGGATTGGGAGTGTCAAAAAAATCCAATTAATCTGGCTTTAACATACTGAGAATTTCTAAAGAGTGGACTTGATTTGGTGGCTCAGTGTCCTCGAGGACCTGTTCTGTCTCTCCTTCCAGGGCTGTCTTCCTCACGGACGCAGGATGCTGCTGCCTGCTCCTCGGGAGCATCACTCTCTGTGGGAACGGCTTCCTCCTCCGTGGGTCACACACGTGCCCCTCTGCACAGGAGCACTGAGGCAGAGCCTGGGCCCTCTTCCCCTCTCCTGGGTTGTACATGGCTCCTTACAACACATACGTGCTCCATGATGGCAGAAGGACACCCACATAAAACTGGGGGCTCCTATCTCGGCACAGAGGGTGAGGGTGCTAGGTTATTAAAACAGCACACTTCATCATGAGAAGGTATTTTCCTATGAAGAAATTAAAAGTAGAAAGCAGTCCCACCGTACCTTCCGTAACAGACATAGCTGAAGCTTTGGGTTATGTAAATGATTATTTATGCATATGGATATATATAGCCGTTGACTTTCTATCAACAAAAAATGGCCTTAATTTATAGCACTTGCTGATTTCTGTGGTGTAAATACCCTAACTGGCTGATTGCAGTCCTGCAACATGAAGAACACAGAATTGCAGAGATGAGTTCAGTCAGCTGGTGCCAGCTGGCCTCAGGGCAGCACTGAGCAATGTAACAGTGTGCTCTTAGTGCCCAAGGCTCCGAGCGGGAAGGCAGGCCGGCCAGCCAATAGTGCATCTAATGGGGGAGTGAAAGCTGTCATGCAAGGCTGTTTTACAGTACTTTACAGAGTTTGAATACTCTGCTGAGGGTGTGTGTGTGTGTGTGGTCTGTTAGTATCTTGACTGATAATTTTTTGGATCTAAACTGTTATTTAGCTGTTGTCCTCTCCAGATCTTTAGACATTATTTAGCACACGCGTTTTCCATGCAGGTTTTCTGCATTAGATTAATTGCTTTTTAAATGTTTACAAATGAAAAGAGCTTAACAGCAGGCTTACATGTAACAGTAGTTGTGTTGAAGTAACTCATACTTAATGAAGCTGGACAAGTTGCTGTTTTCTAAGCTACTCATTGAGGTTCATAGTCTTAGAGCCAGTACTGCACATAGGATATATACCCTGCCAGGAGCTGCTGGAATGCGAAGATCTATAAGATACCTTGACTCTTTCCTCAGTTTAAGATGAGTTGAAGTTGGATATTCTCAAAGCTTTTGAGCATCTTTATTTTTTCTTGTGCTGTTGTCCTATAGTTGCTGTCTTAATTCTATGAATTGTAATTGCTCTGAGGACATGCTTTTTATTACCGCTAACTCAGTTGAGAAGATGAGTTCTTGTAAAATGGCTGCAGTTTGAAAGGCAGACTGATGTCACAGAATGTCTCGCTGAGAGGCCCAAGATGGCTGGCCTTCCCAGTCCTGCACCAGTAATCACAATTCATGCAAAATCTGTCCTGATGCTTTCATTTGCAAAATATATCCTTAGACAAATGTCAGATTGAAGCCTCATTTCGCTCTGTCTTTTGAGACTGGCTGTTCTGTGTTAAATTTCAGGTAGGTTTTTGCAGGAGTAATTTTACTGTCTTCTGCTGCAGAATTACTGTTCTTGAGTGACCTTAGGACAGTACACAGAATAAATCGAGATGCTCTGCAGCACTGTAGGACACACATTTACCAGCTGCCAGATCATCAGGTTAGCCTGTGCTTAAACAGAAACACTGCTGCATTCGCGCTGTGTCAGCATTCTCTGCAGCAAGGCGATCTGTAGTGGAGCCTTTTAGTAGAAAATGGAAATAGTCTCATTCTCTTATACTGTAGTGAATGATAGATCTTTCTGGATACAGAATGCACTGTGACTTCTCTAGTGTGTTATTAGTAATCATTGCTAATGTGTCTTCATTCCAGTTCTTTTAAGAGAAACCAGCTGTTGATAGAATGAAAGGGGCCTTTGTCCTTTCCATCTCTGCTCAGGTGGTCGTGTGTTGCCAGTGTTTCCTGAGATCCCAGCGTTGGCCTCCAGCTTTATTTTACTCAACATTTATTTAGCACCTACTCTTTGCTAGGAGCTAAGATCTTTAAGCCGAATTCATGTTGAGTTTTATAAAGAATTCAGTGTGCCAAACCATTTGCTCAGAATTCTTAGTAACAGAATAAGACAAAAAGCATTGGAAGCTTCTCAGCAGGTATTGCAAATTGGATACCAGTGGCTCCCCTACAGGAAAATTAAAGGTCTAATAATTGCTACTAATTATGCAAAATTCCAGTTCAGTAGCTAAGCTACCAATGGAATGCCTTTCATTTATAAAATAATAATCCTGTTTCTTAACAAAGAAAAGATCCCTCTCCCCCTGTAGTCATGTGATTTTTAAATATGGTTTTTAACCTAAATTATCTTGTTTTTAGGAGGTTGCACAAAGAAGTACAGTCTTTAAAACAACCATACTGGAAGAGGAAGAGGAGGAAGAAGAGCCATCTGGAGTGGTTGTTGAGGAAGAACTTTTCCACCAGCAGGTATTACTTTACTTTAATGTATTTAATTTTTATTAAAAGAATTGCAGGAAAACCTATCCTCTGGGGGATGTGTGTGCTTGTGGGGGGTGTGTATTTGATGAGTCAGCGGTGGTCTGTCAGGTGAATGTGTACTTCCAAAGCTGATCATTCAAGGTAGGGTACTGTATCAGCACTTGTTCTTTTCTTTTACTTTTTTCTCATTCTGTCAAGTTTCATTTTCATTTTAATAGGACATATATATGGCTTATAGATTAGCATATAGGGCTTGAGTTGCGTGCACATACACTTACATCCTGGTGAGTTGTGATTGACAAGCTTAGGTACTCAATTAGACAAATGTTTACCTATACACTTGAACACCAAAGAGAGCCAGGCCTGGTGTTGCATGCCTGTAATTCCAGCACTCTCAGAGGATGAAGCCAGGAGGATTACAAATTAGAACCCAGACTGGGCAGTTGAGCAAGACCCTATCTCTAAATTGAAAAAGGGCTGGGGATAGTTCAGTGTGAGGTTCTTGGGTTCAATTCCAGTGCTGCCAGAACTGTTCGGTTTCGATGTGAAACAGATTCCTGCTATATTAAGTTCCTAATTATTATCTAATTGCAAGATAGATTTTAGCTGATGCTTGGGCTTTTGAGAGCTCTTGAAACAAAGAAACTCCAAATTTGGTTTTAATTAATTAGAATTATTAATAACTCATGAGCTTTCAGTTTCTATTCTCAAGTTGCTTGAGTCTGATCATTAATCAAAATTCTTGTCCCTATCTGATAAGACTTCATCTCCATATTTCCATATTTATAAACTAAGTTTGCTTTGCTTCACTAGCCCTAGTCCTCCCCCACCTCCTTTTTGTGGTGCTGGGGACAGCATAGGGCCTTATGCATGCTAGATATGCTTTACTACTCTGCTATACCTCCAGCCTTTTTTAAAAAATTTATTTTGAGACAGGGTCTCATTAAACTTCCTAGGCTGAGCTTGAATCTTGGTATCTTCCTGCCTCTGCCTAGTGAGCACCCCGTCCTGTGCTAAGCAAACATTCTTTTGTGTGTTTTAACCCCTAGGGATCATTTGAAGTAGGTTATATGAGGTAAAATGAGTTTTTTTAAACCTCAGTGCTGCCTTCTCAGACATTTGGAGCAATATTTAAGAACAGGTACTTTATACTTGGATTTAAAAGAAACAAAAGGGAGAGGAAGGGAAGGGGACATAAAAAATAAGTAAAATGTATTATGTACGTATGTCAGTTCCTCATGGTGAATGTCATCATTGTGTACTGCAAATTGTACTTAATAAAAAGAAAGTAAACCAGCCAAGAAAGCCTTTAGTTAGGGTTTGACAGTCTTATAGAGGGAATCTCTCAGTAAAAGGAATCTAGACTGAAAATTAGGTATTCTCATTTCTCCAAAGTTGCAGGACTGGTCAGTCCAACTTTACATGAAAAAGCATTAAAGAAACTAGAATCCAGTCTAAGCTGAGGTTTTTCTCCTAAAAGAAATAGTAATATGAAAAGATCCCATTTCACTGCCTACTGCACAGATGGGATGCTTGTATTTGATGTCAAGATGCTTGCTTGGGAAACTCCAGGGGACTTATCTGCGATGCCACAGAGGGCCTCTAGAGGGCGCTTTGCATCCGGGGCTTCCTGGGAGGAACAGGAAGGAGCTGGGCTCAAAGACTTGAGTCCCCAGATGACAAAGTTAAGACCTGAAAGCTGCCGCTGTATAGAGAGTGTCCCCAGAAGGAAGAAATCAGTCCAGAAAGTTTGAAAGTTTTGTGTTTTGTTTCACCACTGTAGAGGAAGTTAGAGATACTGCACAGTGCAGTGCCTAGCCCAGCCCCATAGGAACTGTCCATCTGACTACTTCTGGACAGCTGAGATACCAATCCAGGCAGGCAGCCCATTACTGGAGGGGGATCCTCTACGGTCAAGCAGTGAGGCAAAGCCTCTGGTGTCAGGCCACAGTGGGGCAGTGAGGTGTAGGCAGTGACCGGCCGCTTGTGGATCCATCTGCAACCAACTAGGAGGAGGTTGGGACTAAGGATCACAATCCTCTGTCAGCACAGTTGCATGTAACAGGTGACGGCTTCATTATTGTAATCTTTGCCCTCAGTTGTCTGCCCCAGTGAATGTCTCATATAGTTTTATATTTATAATGCACAGGAATATGATTAAATCAACTGGATACAAAAAACAAGCCCATGATTCATTTCCTGCCCTTAATGAGAAGCATCATGACTAGAAGTAAAAGTGACATTATGACTTTTATATCCGAAGTGATCCGCATGAGTTTTGGAGGGTCAGACTCTGAGAAGGCTCTGCACATCACCAGTGTAGTTGAGAACGCTGGCATTGATGCTTGCTTAGTATTTCGAAGGATGGGAAGTTGCGTATTACAGAGAAGACAGTGTTCTGAGTGAAGTATCTTTTTACACATTATTGATAGACTACCCCAACTTGGTGGCTTAAAAACTGATTTATTACTTTCCACCATTCTGTGCTTTGACTGGACTCAGCTGGGTAGTTCTTTGCAATTAGGCGAGGTAGACGTTCATCCTGTAGAAGTTCATTCAGCTGGTTGCTTGGCTAGGCTAAATGAAGTAGCCTCCAGGACTCTTTCTGTGTGGCTTTTCCTGGTTCGGCAGTTTAACCCAAGAGTGTTTCTTTGTTCGTTTGGCATCACGGCACCCGGCTAAGGTGAAAATGGAGAGGACCCAGTCTCTTGAAAGCTAGGGTCAAAGCTGGCGCAGCGTCTCTTCCATGTTCTCTCAGTCAAAGTAAGCCATAAAGCCAGCCAAGGCTCAAGGTGACGATAAGTAGTCTCCACTTCTAGATGGGGAGAGTGGCAAACATTTATAGTGATCTTAATTCACTGCAGGATGTGTCAAGGTGCAGGCACCACAGTTATTGTCCATACAGTTGTAATGTCAGGTTTATGTAAGGAAAAAATGAAGGTGAAAGATTGGTGTTAAGCTGACATAAAATGCCCAGGCATGTGGCTTCTGTATAGTTTGGGTGGAGTAAAGGAACTGAGACTCAAATTTTAGAATATCACTGGGCTAGCTGAATCCAGGATTGATCCTGGAAGGGAGATTGCAGAAATGGAAATTCATTAATGCATATTGTAAAACTTGAAGGCTCGAGACAAGGAAAAAAGCCAAAGATGTATTAGGTTTTCACCGTGCATGATCATAGTAAATAATGATAGCAAAGTTTAAAAGCAGGAAGATAGGAATGCAAAACAGCTATTTTGACTACACATTGGAGGATGAATTCAGGTGGCCTCTTGAAGTGATTAGAATTTTCTTGGTGACTTTCAAGAAACCTTTTTAGTCTAATCAGTGGCAAGTCACAAGTCTAATGGTGAGGTTGTAAGGGATTAATGCATCGTAAAGAAACGCACGCTTAAGTCTTTGACTTCATTTGAGGACAGATTCAGTGCAGTGCACCGGGATTTGGAAATTAGGATGCAGAGAACCGGGTGCTTTGATGTGGTGTTCGCTGATCTTAACTTTTCAAAGAAGAAATGGAGGTCCTTGAACAGTGGTGTCCAAATTCAGCTGCATATTGGAATTACTTTTAAATAATGTACAGAGAGATACCCTTCCTAACGGCCGGGGATTTAGCTCAGTGGTTCCACCACCTGCCTTGCAAGCGCAAGGTCCCGAGTTTGATCCCCGGTACCAGAAAGAGGGTGGGTGGGGAGAGATACCCTTCTCTAGTTAAATGAGAGATTCTCATTTAATTGATTTAGGGACTTGGCGCCCCCACCCCCTGGTGCTGCCTCCAGAATCACTGTTTTGGGATGTGTTTTAGTACTCTAGGAAGAAGTCCTTAGAAGCTGTTATGTGTGAGAAGTGATAAGGGCCTATGTGAAGTTAGGTGATGGGGATTTGTAACATCCCCTAGTTAAAAGATTTTGTCTAAAATATTGTGATCCATTTTCTTACCAATCATTTTTTCTCTTTTTCTCACCAGGGAGCCCCGAGAGCATCCAATAGAAGCTGTGCAATTATGTAAACTTCTCAGCGCAACTGTCTTCCTCAGTATAAAGAAGTATGGTAATCCTGTATACAGTGCAGAGCCTTCTCAGAAGCACAGAATATTTTTATATTTCCTTTATGTGAATTTTTAAGCTGCGAATCTGATGGCCTTAATTTCTTTTTTGACACTGAAAGTTTTGTAAAAGAAATCATATCCATACACTTTGTTGCAAAATGTGAATTATTTACGCTGAACTAACTGTGCTGTTTGGAAAGGGTCTCAAATATTTTTGGCTTTTGTTTTGTAAGTGTGTATGTATTTTCTGTTTTTTAAGTTCTTATGAGAAGGGAGGGGTAAATAAACCACTGTGTCTCTGGTATAAATTGAAGATTGCTCTATCTAGATTGACAGTCTGTTCTTGACTCTTCTCTGCTATATATAAAACGGTGCTGTGAGGGAGGGGAAAGCATTTTTCAATATATTGAACTTTTATACTGAATTTTTTTGTAATAAGCAATCAAAGTTACAAATTTTGTTTTGTTTTTTAAATAGAAAAGAGAATTTTGTAAGAAGGCAATATTTACCTAATCATGTAAGCTCTCTGGATGAAGGACTCCGCAGAACTGTTTAATGGTTATTTCTCTTAGAATCTTAATTCACGAGGGCAGTGGGGTCGGGCAGGGGTGGTGGGATGAGGGAAGGGCTTCTCTATTAAAATACATTAGTTGTGTTTTTTAAGATAGCGTAACATGCTTAAATTTCTTATATGACATTAACAAATAAAAAGTTCTT
The DNA here is from genome assembly GCF_012274545.1 of Fukomys damarensis. Lineage (NCBI taxonomy): Eukaryota > Metazoa > Chordata > Mammalia > Rodentia > Bathyergidae > Fukomys > Fukomys damarensis. The sequence goes on from NW_022900915.1 coordinate 4,339,384, forward strand.
TTAATATTAATCTACTGTCCTTTTTAACCCTAAGAACCCTAATATTTTGAGAGGAGAAAGTGTTTCACTTTTGCTTTTGATGAAAAATAATGTGACTTATTTGAACTGGACTTTAAGGCTTTGATAGTTGAGAAAGATAACCACAGCAGTAAGCTATTTTGGGGAGCCCCTTTATAGTAGCAATAATTGCTAATTGCTAATGTTTTTAAGCAAGATATGTTCACTGTTTCATTACATTTTCTAGTTTTCTTGTTTTGTTTTGTGTTTTGGTAGCAGGGATCGAACTGAGGACCTCGCACTCGTGTGGCAGGTGGCAGCACCACTGAGCTGAATCCCTGGCCCAAGAGTCTACTGTTCTTTAAAATAAAAGAAAAAAATTCATGAAATGCTGCTTTTTAAAGTGACTTTGAATGATACAGAATACAGGTGTGCTGTTGGACGTGGCTTTGATCCCTGTGTCTGTAGTTAGGGCATCGTTGGTTGTGGGTTAGGGGAGCTTCTGTCTTGTGATTACTTGAGTGGAGTCAGTTCATTTTGTAGGAAGCAGTGTGCCTGGGGCCTCCTTACAGTGCTCAGGTGGTATTTCAGGAGCCTGCTCAGAGCCGGCGTTTGCTTTCCTCTTAAAATACTCCAGTAAGCTGTGCAAAGACCAGCAGCTTTCACGGGCAAATAACTCACAAAGCCCCAAATTACTTCACTCCACAGATTTACTGCATACTCTGGTTCTGTCGCAGACACAAGATAAATGCTGGGTTAGAAATTCTGTCTGGTGAAGCAGATAAAATGATAACTTTTCAACACAGATTTATCTTCTGAATGAGAATGGCGATACTGCAATCAGCCAGACTCGGTTTCGAGACATTTTGCCACCAGATGGGGTTCTTGTCATCAAAATACACTGTCTGTGCTTTCTTGCTAGGTAAATCAGGTTATAAAATCAGTGCTTAGTTAGGCATTAACTCCTGGCAGCTATTGTGCAGTAGAACAGAGAGAAGAGAGGTGGGTGGCGGGTGTCACTGAGTCTGTCGGGACTAATAGGCTTTGGGCCAAAGTGCTGCATGCACCCGTGCTACTCCCGCAGAACACCAGAGAGCCAGTCAGATTAGTGATGTCTGTATCAGTGTCCGGCAGAGAGAATATATGTATTTTTTTCTCTAACTATTTAACTCTTTTATAGCAAGTATGAGTTCATTTTCTTCCTTGGCTTGTCTTCCGTTCCGTACATTTACCATATTTTTTGTATAGATACAGATTCATTTTTTTATTCTTATTCAGGTCTCGTTCCTAAAAAAATTCTAATGTTCTTATTTTGTTGGCTGTTATCTCCGTTATCCATTGCTGTCTCAGGTTTCTTTTAGACGTAGGCTGAACCTATCTTCTTTCATCTGTTCTAGATTTTTCTCTGTGCTATATTCTTAGTAATTCCTTTGCATTTTTCACTAATTCTGTTTTTAGTCTTCCCTAACCTGTCATTTATCCAAGCTACTGAGTTTCTAGTTTTAGTGACTTTTTTCCGAAGTTGTCTTTGTTTTCAGACTTTTCTGTTCCATTTATTTATTTATTTATGTATGTATGTATGTATGTATGTATGTATGTATGTATGTATGTATGTTTTTTGACACGGGGTCTCACTATGTAGTTGAGGCTGACCTGGAACTCACTGTGTAGCCCAGGCTGGCCTGGAACTTGCAGCGATCCTCCTGCCTCAGCCTCCCGAGTGCTGGGATTACAGGCGTGTGCCACCATGCCCAGCCTTATTATTATTACCATTATTATTATTATTTTATTTGTTTTGGTACTGGGAGTCAAACTCGGGACCTTGCACTTACAAGGCAGGCAGCAGAACCACTGAGCTAAATCCGCAGGCCTCTCTGTTCTTTTCTAAATGCTTAGTTTTTTCTCCTCCCCTCCCTGCCCCTGCCCACCCCTCCTTTCCCATCTCCCCTCCGCTCCCCGCAGGGATTGAATTTCTAGAGCCTGGCACTGAAGTCTATCCCTAGCCCCTTTCATTATTGTTGTCTTTTGGGTTGTTGTTTCTTTTCTTTTTTGAGATGGGCCCTCACTACACTGTCTAGGCAGGGCTCCAACTTGGCCGGGCTCCTGCCTTAGCCTCCCAGAGTGCTGTGATCACAGGTGTGTGCCCCTGCCACTATGCCTGGCTAGTTTGTTCCTTTTTTGGGGGGGGTACCGGGGTTCGAACTTGGGACCTTGTGCTTGTGAGGCAGGCAGCGCCACCACTGGACTAAATCCCCAGCTAGTTTGTTCCTTTTAAGAATGATTTAAATAAGCCAGTCGTTCTGTTTTCTTGAGTTCATAGGATGCTAATTTTCTATTCTTGGCGGCCTAATGTTGGTTTGCTTCCTCATGCACCTTTCAGGATTACAAACACAGCCAAGACAAGGGTGTCGTTTTGTGACGTCACTCCCCCCCCCCCTCCCCCCCCCCCCCCCCCGCCACCGCCCCTGATCTTGATGCTGTCACTGCAGAGGAAGAGCTCTCCGTCTCAGTCCTGCCTGCTGATCGTAGGAGTTTGGGGGGACCACCCCCAAATCGTGGGGTACGTGCCATGGTGACACCTGGGCATGGATGTCTCTGTTTTCACATTGAATTTCCACCTGCTGCTGCAGACTCCTAACACTCCTTGGCCTTTGCTCTGGTTTCGTGGTCTTGTAAGGATTTGGGGGGACTTTTGTATTCACCTCAGTCATAGGTCTTCTTTCCCACAAACCCAAAGCTATGTTTCCTACCCCAACTCTCAGTACCTGGGGTTTATATTTCACATCTGAAGTCCCTTGTTTGTGACAGGCATTTCTAGTTCTTTCTTTTAAGCTTGGTTTAATAATTAAAACAGGAATTCAGTTGTCCCTGTCAGTTTGGTCTGTCCCTCCCATGTGTGGCCTTGTAACAGAGGAATTACCTTGCAGGGCATGGTGACAGAAGCAC
>NW_022900915.1:4344826-4383504 GCF_012274545.1 Fukomys damarensis
GGGAGCTTTTGTTTTGCGGGGCATTGCCTAGCAAAGCAACTGAACACCATGGTAGGAGAGCCAGTTCTTTTTGGGGGACCTCAGTCTGATCGCAGTTCCAGATCTTTTTTCCCCCCTCATTGAGTTTTTTGGTACATTTTAGGTATACAGTACAGTTACATTCATTATCGGGATCTCAGTTCCAGATCTTTGATAGCTCTGCCTTTCCTGTCCCAGGCAACAGTCAGAAAACAATTTACGTAGCCAGTTTGTGAATGTAAAGGATGCAGCTCATTGTCAAATACGGGTGGGGATAATTCCAACTGCCAGACAGTCCCGAATCCTTGTTTTAGGTCTGGTTTTTAATGTCCATCGCACTAGCAGCAAATTAGTGTCTGTTGCCTGCGTGGTGCAGATTAAAAGTGCTTCCCTGTGTCTCAGCCGTGTGCGCCCGTCGCCCCCAGCAGGTGGACTTAGTGCGGGAAGGGAGTCTGTTCCACAGCCCAAGTCCTCACTCCACCTTTTGTCCTGAGAGCCCAGGACAAAACCGCAGCTGTGGAGGTGACGTTTCCCAAGCTGCCTGACTTCAGGAAGCCCTCTCCCTGCCCTCAGCGAGGTGATCAGGGCTCTGACGAAGACTGGGAGATAGCCACTATTTGGCCAGCTCGTAGAGGAGGCCGGAGCACTCCGCAAGTTGAAGGGAGTTTGGGTGTCAGTGCAGCAATGTGTTTGTAAGGGAATTGTTGGAAATGATCACAAGAGTGTGCTAGGACGTCCCAGTTATCATCCTGGGCAGAGGGGGAGGCTTTGAATAAGAATTGTTAGAACTGGCGTTTCAGCCATTTAAAAGGTTTAAAAAAATATAACAGAATCGACCAGTCTTTAAAACATACCCAGTGTGGTCATGAGTTACACTCTACCTTTGTACCCTTCCCAGACAGATTGGCCTCCGCTGTACACAGCTTTCAAACTGAATAAGTTGCAGCACTACTGTTCTTGCCTTTGAATTAGCTCTGAATGGGAAATCCCAGAGAGCAGCAGTTAATGAGGGTAAGTGGCTTAGTGTGTCAGTGTGTTCCTGAAAAACGCTGGCTTTCCTGCATCCCCTGGAAATTGGGACTCAGAATTCCATTCCCAAGAGGTGATGGCAGAACTGAAGTAGCTCATGGAAAAAGATCATACCGTTAGGGTGGGCTGTAAATAATTAGAGATTTAAAGTTTTTGATTAGGGTCGTTAAGATGGAAGTTAGGTGAGATTTATTATAAAATGTCATGTAATTGCTATGGTTTATATTTATGAGTGGGTGTGGTGTCAGTCAAGTTAACATTTCTCCTTGAATTAGTCACTGAGCACACTGGAATCACTAACTCGCCGAGTGGGAACTGTGTAGCCCATCCCCGTGACTCCTCCCCACCCTGGTGGAAATAGGTTAAAGCGAGGATGGTCTGATGAGTAGAAGATCTGCTTCTCATCTTTTGAAAAGTGAATGTTATGTAAGAATAGCATGTTTCCCAGCTAGACACTTAGGAAAGGGCACTTGGAGGCTTCTGGTTTAGAGTACTGCCCCCCCCCCCGCCAAGCAGTCCTATTGTTTAATTAATTATTCCAAATCATTTTCAATGTGATTTCACTTCCCTTTGCTTTAAACATTCAATCATGCGGCTGTCTCCACTGGGTGAAGGTCCAGTGTCCCCGCTGGGTCGCTGGCAGGAAAGAGGCATTTGGAAACACTGCCAGTGCTGTGACAGGCTTTGGTCACGTCGGAACCTTTGTCCCTGTTCGGAACTGTGCCCACTGCTGGGGAACCATGCTTGTGCTCTGCACACGTGCTGAATACCAGCTCCGCGTGATCCTGGGGGCGGAGATGACAGGATCTTGCCTCTCCGTGATGATAGCTGGAGTTTTATTTAAACAAATAATTTAAGGCTTAACCTGAGATAGGATTGATGTGTCAACGGGCAGAGCTTCTGGCATGCCCGACAAGGATCCTCTGCTCTCTCCTTATCCAGGCTGCTAAGAGGAAACGACTGTGGGTCTTTGGCAACTCTTGGCCAAAATGCGTGATAGGAGGTTGGAAAACACTGAATTATGAAATAAGGGAAGGCAGTTCCTTTTGTCGTGCTTGGCACCCAAGGCAAAAGCTCTAGTAATGAGATCAGCTCCTTAACCAGGTACCAGAGGGTACTTTGCTCTTAAACAATTTGTTTTTCCATGTGTGCTCAACAGATTTGGGAGGGTATGGCAGGCCTTAAGGGAAAGACTGGGCAGAACTGGGAAACAAGTTAATGCTCACGGATGCTGTCTCTGGGGGAGTCAAGGACACCGACAGGATCCCGGAAGGCTGCTGTTGGCAGGCGCGGGGATATTCGGGAGGGACAGGAGATGTGAACACACAGGCCGCCCATTCTTTGGCTTATATCATACAGCAGCTTGTGCTTGTGGCTCCTGAGTGTTGGCAAGAGCTACAGGAAGTTGCGGAGAGAGGTGTGACCTCCTTGGTGGTAATTCTTGAGTCTGCAGAGACGTGTGGCCACTTCTTCCCCAGCTGCCCACTGGTTCCTGTGCCATCACTTGCTGCATGGTTCTTTTCTTCAGCAACCCTGGTGGGCAGTTTCCCTTGTGTGGTGCTGGCAGGGTGCAGGCAGCGTGGAAAGGGGAAGAGGGAGGCAATGAAGGGGCTTCAGAGGGCTTAACGGATAGAGCTGATCCGTCCCAGGAGTCATTCTTTGCGTTCTATTATTTGCTTCATGACCAGAATTGTGGAATTAAGTTCACGAACCAAGGAGCCACTGTAGTCATTTTGTTTTGTAGTGCAAACACTTAAGTTCTACTCTCAGCAGTTTTCACGTATATATCACATTGTGATGAGCGACAGTCAGTCTCTAACTTATCCCTCTTCATCTGAGACTTGGTATCGTTTGACCGACATCTCCTATCTCCTCATCATGCCTTCATGACTTACTTTTACATAAATGCTTCAGAATAGGGAGACAAGGACATTTAGAAGACTTCGCTGCCATACTGATAGTCTCACATGTGCAGTTCCCGTTTCCCTGATGGTTTCATGGTTGGGTTGTTTGTCTGAATGAGGATCCAGAGTTCATGTGTTACGTGTGGTGTTGCATCAGTGACCGCGCTGTTGTTGGGAAACCAAACCGTTCTGGTGTCATCGAACAGTTCACCTTGTACCTCCTGCAAACAGGAAGGTATCAGAGCGCCTGTTGGCAAGAATTTCTCCTGTACGTTTCTGTGCACCTCGGTCACACCCTGTCAGGAAGCAGGCACATAATGTCATAGTAAGCTTTTCTCTTTTCTGTGATGTTAGGGTTGGTCTGTGGCTGTAGGCGTGGAGCGTGTGATTCTCCATTTTCTGGTTTTTCATCCGCATCTGTTAATAAACATTAGGTAATGATTTCTTACAGCTTCTGTCATTATTTCTGTATTTGTTCAGTGTAATTCTTCTCTAAAGAAGAGTATTTTTTAAACTATATTCCTACAGTATGGTGCCCACAAGCAGTTATCAGCATTATTTGGTTGTTGAGCATGCTCTGAAGGTGGTTGGTGATGTTTCTTCAAGGGTCATTACAACGTGGGGGCTGGGCTGGCACACCTGTAATCCCAGCACTCTGAGAGGCTGAAGCAGGAGGATCACAAGTTCAAGACCAGTCTGGGCAGGGCTTAGAATCAAGACTAGAAAAATGGGGAGGGAGAGCAAGCTGCCGCACCCAGGGCAGGACATCAGGGACTATGGTGCTCTCAAACATCCTGATCACCGTACATCAAGGGTTGGAAAAACACACTAGGCAAAGAGCTTGCATCCAGATCAGGACTGAAGTACACTAAAGTGGGCGATGTAGCTCGAGAAGTCTGATCGTTGGCTGACATCATGGCGTCTGGCAAGATGGCTTCTCCCAAGAGCACATCGAAAGATGCACGGAGGATGGCACAAACCCTGAAGGACGTGGGATTACAGAATATGCGCCGAGAATTGTAAATCAGAGGCTGGAGTCTGCCTTCCGATGTGTAGCCACAGTGCTGAGATTTACTCAGGAAATCACGCCAAGAAAGCCGCTGTCGATGCAGATGACGTGCGACTGGCAATCCAGTGTCGAGCTGACCACGCTTTTACCTCTCCTCCCTGAGAGGTTTTTATTAGATATTGCAAGACAGAAACCAAACCCCTTTGCCACTGATCAAGCCATATTCAGGTCCTAGATTGCCACCTAGTCGATACTGCTTAACAGCTCCAAACTACAGGCTCAAGTCTTTACAGAAAAAGACATCTACTTCTGCAGGAAGGACAGCGGTTCCACGATTGAGTGCTGGTTCAGTCAGTAGCAGGCCAAGTACCCCCGCACCAGGCCATGTCTGCTTCAGCCAGCCTAGGGGCTCCAGCATGCAGATTCCTGCCTCCCAGGCCCCTGCTGTAAAAGCCTCCATTCCTGCAACTCCAGCAGTCCAGAACGTTCTGATCAATCCATCATTCATTGGGTCCAAAAACATTCTTATTACCACTAGTATGGTATCATCACAAAATGCTGCCAGTGAGTCATCAGATGCATGGAAAAGAAAGCGTGACAATGACAAGTGATGACTGATAATTTGTAATCTGCCTCGATGCATGAAACAGATATACTTGGTCTTGGATCCTTTGTACTGAGATTAAGCATGCTGGATGGCTTCAAGAAAATGTAAATAGTACTTAATGAGTAAATGTACACATTTTATTTCATTGAAATGTTGGGTTTTCTTTAATAGGAAACTAAGGGTTTTTCATCAGCCTTTTTGTGTAAAAAAAAAAAAAAAAAGTGGGCCGGTGATTTAGCACAGTGTGACACCACCTGCCCAGTACCAAAACGGGGGTCGGGGGGCTGGATGTAGCTCAGTATGAAGACCCTGAGTTCAATTCCCAGGAAAGGAGAAAAGATTGTGTAGTTTAAGAGTTTAACACAGCATGTAACACTGCCATCATAGGCCTGTGGCAGGCCACTGAGTTGCATCCGTGTCTTTTGGGCAAGGCCACTGAGTTGCATCCGTGTCTTTTGGGCATGACCACAGTCATCTTTACGATGTGTGCTATGTGTCCCAGCTTCCTCCTGCGCCTTCTCCCTGCCCAACCTAGAGTCAGAGCTTCTAAGACAGCTGATTCTTTTTGGTGGGAAGTGGTAGTTAAGACCACAACCAGGTGTGCCTGATTTTCAAGATGTGCCTGTGTAAATAGTGATGAACCCACAAAGTACACACAGCGAGGGAACCCAGAGCCTGCATATGGACACGAGCAGCTACCACTGCATTTTTCACCAGCTGTGTTAAAAATATGACCCCCCCCGCCCCCAAGAGTGTGCATTGGAAAATCCCTTGATCTTTGCAGACCTTGGCTGAGTCTTAACCCTAGTCCTCATCAGGGTTGAAGAAATTTTTCTAAGTGTCACATTCTTTTAACCTGATCAGCTATTGTGAGTTTCTGGGAGAGTTCAGGCTTAGGACTTGCGAAGAGTGTACAGCTGTCCCTTAACCCACTGTCTTGAGAGTCCATAAGGGCCACACAGCCCTTTCCAGAATGGTGGCAGCCCTCGGGCAATCTCTTCCTCACCAGCAGACCTGACTCCTGCTGATTTTACTGTAGACAGAGCCTGCAGTTCAGGGCTCTCACAGAATGGGTACCAAGTGCTGCCAACCCCAGAGCCAGATGGCAGAGTTAGGTCACTCCCAAGGACTCCTCTTAACCCACCACCCTGTCCGGCCACCTGGCCCCTTAGCAGCTGAGAGGCTGTGTAGAGGGCAAGCCCTGAGTGGGTAGGTGCTTCCCTGTGCTGCTCTGTGGATGGAGCCAGGCTGCCCAGCACCCTAAGGTGTCCAAACGGAGGCAACAAGTAGGGTCAGTTCCGGTCTACTAGGTAGGGGCAGTGGACACGAAGGTCAGTGGTGGACAGAACCCGGTGGCATTTTTCACGTTAGCACAGTTAACAGTGAAGTGCAGAGAAGCCTGTCTGACGGCGCAAAGACGGTTCGTTGTTAGGCTGCAGAAGTGACGTGACTGACATCATCACTGGGGACATGATCGGCCGTCTCGTCACTGTGATGGCTCACAGGAGTTTCCAGATGTTTTCCCTCACAAATATCAAAACTGACTTTAAAAAAAATCCGAACATCAGTAGCCTTTGAACCCTCTCAGTAAGCACAGTTTGGATGTCTCCAAAGTGTTACTTGGAGCTGGGTGAACGTCAGCTGCCTCCTTTCTGGCACCGGATAGCAGAGGCGAGTGGGCAGAGCTGTGGTGGTTTTTAATTCAGAGCAGACCCACCCAGTTTAGGGCTTTCCTACCAAGCATTTCATGACCCTTTGCAATGAACAGAGTTCCCAAGAGCCAGAATAAGATTCCCAGGATCTTAGAATAAGAAAGAATAGCAGTTTGGGTGCTCGTTTTCATCAACCCAGCCCTTTCCAGTGAGACCTTGCCCACTCTGCAGCAGAAGGAAGTGGCTGGCTGGTGCCCAGGCCCCACAGTCAAGGTCAGTGGTCTCTTCCCCATGTCCTGTTCCCCACAGCAACCCTGGGGCTCCAAGCCAGACTTTCTGAGATGTGCTGATGGCAGATGCCGTGGGAAACTCATCCTGACTTTGCTCCCTACTCTGTCCAACCCTGGAAGGATGATTGGGTGGCTCTGAGAGCAAAACAAACCAAACCAAGGGCACGTGGCTGTGGAAGACAAGGGATGGAGAAGAGCCGGGTGCCACACCAGGGCAGGGCAGGGTCTTAGTCACTTTCTCATCACTGAGACACATTTTCCAAAACCCACAGTCGAACAAGAGGAAAGATTTACATTGGCTCACAGTGTGTAGAAGTGCCAGTCCATTGGCAGGTGGCTCCAGGGCAAGGTGTCGTGGGCGTGGCAGAGGGTGGAAGAGGGAGAGATGGACCCTTCCAGGCCCCATGCCCAGTGACTCACGACCTCCGACCAGGGGTCACCTCCCAACATCACATGCAGCTACAAAGCAGTGTGATGATTCGCTGATGATTATCACACCCGTGATCCGATCACCTCCCCAAAGCCCCACCTATGAGATCTAACAGGCAGGTAGAAGAACTGAAAACAGCTTTTGTACATAGGAAGGTGTGGCTTGGAGGTAATGGGATAAAATAAAAATTAAAAAATAATAAACACCCTTGCCCCAAATGGCTCCCGATGGAACACTCAGATGAGGTGGGTGGAGTAGATTTCTTCTTCAACTCTAGCCTACCACGCAGGAGTCCCTGTTGGCGCATACTCCATGCTGTTGAGGAGACAAAACACCCAAAGTTAAAAGGGGGGAAGGTTTATTGAACTCACTGTCTGTAGAGGTTTCAGTCCATAATTGGCTGGCTCCAAGGCAGAGTAACACAGCAGAGGGGGATCGCAGAGGAGAAACAGTCCGTAGCCAAGCAGGGCAGGCAGAAGGCAGTAGAGCAGCAAGTGACGACAGCAGCCTTGTTTCTGTCCTTCATGGCCGCCCTTGGTGCAGGTGGAGGCACACCATTAATCCCAGCATCACACACGATCCAGTCACCTCTAAACAGCCCCACCAAGGACCACTTCAGACTTTGCGGGGGCACCTAGATACAAGCAATAACACGCAACAGTCAGTGAGCTCACAGATTATATAACCAAACAGATAATGGACTTAATAAACAAAAGGATTAGTTCATAGAAGAAAGTAATAAGGTAGCTGAGCTAAAAAATCTACAGCATGAATGACCAGTTCAGCAAAGAATTAGCCTCCATGAAAAGGTATGAAGCAGAAATCCAGTAGATAAAAATTCCATTCAGAGTATGGGCAGCAGAAGTGATCAGTGTGAGGATACAAGTGTCTGCACGGAAGATAGGCCTCAGACAGGTGACCATATACTCAGAGACACCGTACAGAAAACAAGAGCTGCTAGGTGATGCAAAGAAAACTAATGTAAAATTAGTTGGAGGCAGTAAAAAATTAGAATGTGGAAAGAATAGCATATGAATCTTTTCAGAAATCATAGTAGAAAACTGTACAGGAAAGGAATTTAGCATTCAGATAAACAAGGCATATAGAATCCCAAATAACTACCATCAAAAGAATTTCTTCATGACACATTATAGTCAGAATCCCAGAAGTCAAACAAGGACAGAATCTTAAAAGCTGTTAGAGAAAAGGAACAAATGAGTTACAAACCTAAACCCATTAGAATTACAACATACTTCTCAATATTCTATTCTTAAAGGTCAGGAGAGCTTGGAATAAAGGGTTTTAAGCTCTAAAAGAAAACAACTTCCAACCTAGACTGACATACATTCCAGAACTACCGAGGGCAAAAAAAAATTTAAGAAATTAATATTCACCAAACCAGCCAGAAAATTCTTAAGGTTACCCTAGAGACAGTGATGCTAATAATGCCAGAAAGTTGCATGGAGTAAACACAGCAGGGAAGGTGAGCAGTTAGGCAGAATCCTGGGCACATTCTGCATCTGAGTTTTGACGGAGAAGCCAGAAACACATGCTGGAGGATAGATGGCCCCTTTATCCAACGAGCGACGCTGGGGAGACTGGGTGTCCACGTGCCAAAGATAGAATCTAGACCCATATAGCTCAGTCTACTAAATAATAAAAGTGGATCTAAATATTAAAACAAATACTTAATATGCTAGAATATAAAACAGGTAAATGTCCTGAAAGCATAGGACTTTCTAAACAGAACCCCAGTTGCACAAGAAATAACATCACTAATCAACAAGTGGGATTACATCAAATTTAAAAGCTTCTGCACAGCAAAGAAAACAACCAACAGAGTGAAGAGATAACCTACCAAATGAGAGAACATTTTTGTCTTCTATCCCACAGAGGACTCAGATCTAGAATATATAAAGAACTAAAAAGCAAATCAAAAATCAGATGCCTTAAAAGACCAAATTAAAAAATAGGCCACTGAGATGAATAGACACTTCTCAAAAGGAGTGCAAGTGACAGTAAGTAGATCAAAAAATGCTCAGCATCTCTGACCATGAGAGAAATGCAAATTAAAACGACACTGAGGTGCCCCCAAGAGAATGGCTGTCATAAGGAAATCAGTAACGTGCTGCCCAGGTTGTGGGGGCACTGGTGGTGGGACTGCAGACTATACAACCCTTACAAAAAATCAGTGTGGAAATTCTTCAGAAAGTAAAACTAGATTTTCTTCTACCCAGCTTTCCTTCTAGGTATCCTCCCCAGAAAGTTGAAGACGTCATATTACAGTGATACATGCACATCCACGTTTATAGCAGCACCTCCTGGAAGAGCTAAATCTCGGAAGTAGCCTATATGCCCATCAGCCAGCAAACGGACAAAGGAAATGTGTTTATACACAACGGAGTACTACTCTGCTATACAGAAGGGTAAATTTGAGTCATTTGTACAAAGTGGCTGCACCTTAAGGACATTACTTGAGGTGAAATAAATTTAGACACACAACTTTAAATAATCTCCTATATGAGAACCCCCCCCAAATAATTTAAAAATCGAAATAAAAGGTAGATAATAGGAAACAGGAAGCTAAGACTTTTGTTAAAAAAAAGGGAAGGGAACCAAGGGGTGGAAGGAGAGTGAGGCCGGAAGGGAATGGAAGACAAATGTCTCAGTTACTTTTCTCTCATTGCTAAGACAAAATATTCAAAACCCACAAGTTAGAGGAGGAAAGGTTTATTTAGCTCACAGTTCTTAGAGTTTCAGTTCATAATCGGCTGGCTTCAAGGCAGGGTGGCACAGGGCAGAGGGACAACAGTTTACGGTGGACCTAAGACAGCAAAAGTAACAAAGCAAGAGACCTTAGCAGCATCTTTTTGCCCCTTTTCTACTTATCTGGACGACCGGAATCAAGGCAACGCCTAGGCCAGCCCGTTGACTGATTTAGTAATCACACCCTTCATCCCAGCATCACACACCCAAGTTCCAACCATCTCTGAAAATTCCCCATCGAAGACTACATGAGGTGTTGGTGGACAGCTGGACACAGCACAGCAGCATATGAAAAGAGCTAAGACATTTCCTGTACACATGCTAACTCCCTATGCTGAAATAACCATTATATTCTGCGAATCTGCACTACTACTAATAGCAATTTGAAGATTAATATGTGCGAATCCCTAAACATTGTGATTATGAGGAAACGTCTCAGAGTAGTTCAGTAGTTAAAAGGAAGCCCATGTTTAGGAGCAAATCAAAATTATGAAAACTTTAAAGACAGTAAGAGCACTGGATGAATATACCATCCAGTCTGGCAAGATGAGTGAAAGAGCAGACAGAGGTGAGCAGACGCCAAACGAAGGGAAACTACTGTGGTCTGCAGAGGGCGAGGGGCACTCCCTGGAAGAGGTGTCTCCCAGGACGGGCGGCCCGTGAGCAGCTCCCAGCGATGCAGAGGTCTCCCTGCGGAGTAGAGGCTGAAGGGACCAGGGAAAGCCAGGACCCTCACTCAGCCAAGGGGACGCACACGGGAAAATGGAGATAAAACCAGACGGAACTCTGGTGTTGTGATCAGTCACATCGGTATGCACTCTTGGTTTTTAATATAGATAGATACAGAACATCTTATCAGAATGTATCCAGGAGTGAAAGCATGGTGGGATATTGGTGGATCTTACTACACTGAATTAAAATAGAATGTCACAGAGTTCTCTGTCTTTAAATTTAATTATTGTAATGAAATATGTTATTTAAAAGAATTTTTGAGAAGTCAGAATATTAGAAATAGAATAATTCAACGAAACAGCATAAAAACGTAGAGCAAAACCACCCTGGTGGAGAAACTCTGGACACACTCTCGGCCGGAAGTCTGCAAACGCGGCTGCCGACGTGGTGCATTGCGATTGCTGGGCACAAACCGCCATGGTCTGCAAACCCTGGGCGCGTAGTGCACAAAGACGCCGCGCAGCCAGCGTCCCCGGCCCCAGCCCTGAGCAGCTAGCGAACGTCGCCGAGCCTAAGGCGTCCTTGGTAACCAACGGCAGCACCACCGTGAAATATTTAGCAAGCCGCTGAGCGCGGCCGCACACACCTGCAATCCCAACCCGGGGAAACTGAGGCGGGAGAATCAAGCTGGAGTCCAACTGGGCAATTTAGCGGCCAAGCGAGGTCCTGTCTCGAAAAAATCCAAAAAGGCTGGGATGTGACTCAGCGTGAAGGTTCTAGGGTCAACCCCAGTATCACAACTGCACAGGAAGCGAGCTAACATGGGCACACGGAAATCTTGCTGACAAAGGCGACGGTTCTGTCAGGGCCCAAAACGCAGCTGAGGAAATGGCGATACGCTACGGTCATCATATGAGAAGGACATCCATTTCACGAAGTGGAAGTACACACTTACTTCAGCTCCATGCGACCCTTTGAGTAACTTTCTAATTCTAAACTTTACACCAAAGTAAAAAGGCTTGATCACAAATAACTAAGTCAGTTTTGAACAACAGAGCGAAGCTGGGGCGTGTTCGCTCCCGGGGAGACAGGGACATGCTGGGGTCACACGAGGAAGCCAGGTGAGGCTGTGCACGGACAGGAGCAGGACAGGAGCTCGGACCGCGGCCACACGGAGCAGCCCGCGCAGGTCCCACTCACGTCTCGGCGCACGAGGGGAGCCGCAGAGCAGCCAGACGCGGAGGAGCAGCCCTGAGAGCTAAGAAGGAAAGTGTGAGCTTCGTGATTCCGGAAAGAGACAGAACTTCTTAAATTTAAATAACATCACCCATCACACAAAACCTAGATTTGACTCTGTCAAAGTCAAACATCTGTATTCAGCAACACTGTAGACACATTTAACAAAGAATTAAGGGCCGGGGATTTAGCTCAGTGGTTCCGCCGCCTTTCTAGCAAGCGCAAGGACCCGAGTTCGTCCCCCGAGTTTGCCGCCCCCCGCCAAAAATAACTGAAAGGAGGAAAAAGTTTTAGCACATCAAAAAGAGCGGGAACTCAACCAGAGGCAGACAATGTAAATTTGAATAGATATAAATAATAGGACACAAGATCATGCTACCAGATTAAACAATGAACAAATAGCAGCTAGTGTTGGAAAGGACATGCAGAAATGGGAAACTTGGTGGTGGGCATCTAGAGTCACAACCCTGGAGGATACAAAATCAGTGGAGTTAAAAATGTCATCATCCTAACTCGGTGCGAATCCAGAAACCTCCTCAAGAGGTCCATGCGGAGATGCGAGGGAAGGTGTCTCCACACCACTGCTCAGCCGGTCGAGGACGTGAAGGCGACAACCTCAAGAGGACAGAAAGGTCAAATGGATCTTTGGCAGCCTTTAGAAGCCTTTAAAAACGTAGTAAGTGAGAAGAAAAGTTTAAAACACCCTTTATGTCAATTCAGAGTCACAAAACCATATACATAGCTACATAGTCAGATCGCATATCAACCAGTACAGTGGGTGCCTCACAAAAGAAGCAAAATGGAGATTAGCAATGAAGGGGAAATATTTGAAAGTACCCACGAGAAGCGTGTGGCACAGTGGTTAGGACATAGGTTCCTAAGGTAGGTCTGAATCCCAGCTTTGCTTTTTTTTTTTTTTACTGGGGATGGAACTCGGGTCCTTGTACTTGTGAGGCAGGCAGTGGAGCCACTGAGCTAAATCCCCGGCCCCAGCTTTGCGTTTTATTGGGTCTGTCTCAGGCAAGTAACCACTTCTCCTGTTGAATGTTCCCGCTCGGAACAGGGTCTGGTGGCTGAGCTACCAAACTGGCCCAAACCGTTCTGTCCTGTCTGAGTGCAGCGTCCCCAGAAGAGCAGAGCCTATGCCTGCTTTGACCCATAGGGTGCAGAGAAAGTGCTGCTCTGGGACTTGCCAGCCCAGGATGCAAGAACTGTACAGAAGTCTTCCTTCCTGGGTCCCTGAGCGTCAGTGGAGAGAGAGAAGCATTTTTAAAGCTGACATGCTATTCAGAGAGACAGGCCACATGGAGGAGTACCTGTGTCATAACAATGACCGCACCCGATCAGCAGAAAAGGGGCTGCCACAGAGCCCCCAGCAGGGCCTGGGCCGACCCATGGAATGTGAGATTTCATTAAGTGGTTGTTTCAGATCACTGAGTTTTGTGTTTATGGCCGTAGATTTAAAAGTTGTTATGAGGATTAAAAGAGGAAAATTTTCAAGTGCTACAGGCTGATGGCTTGTGCGAAGTGCCTGCCACTTTATAATTATTCGTGGAATAAAAAAGGACAGGAACCTGGCCAGACCGATGGTGCTAAGGGTCTGTGGCAGGGCACTTCTGGCAGCTGAGCTGGGAGGTCCTGGCAGCGGGCACACTCCAGAGGGCAGGCGGTACCCTCACTACTGCCTCCATACCATGCCCTGTGTTTCTTCAGTGTGTGTTCATCAGTCTCCTTTGTAATATCTTTTATAATAAGCCAGTGAAAAATTGCTCTTCGATTATAGAGAATACACTGATGAATACCCCTATAGCAATGCCCTGAAAAAAATCCAAGGTGGGAAGGGGGTTCCAGCACTGGGAACATCATCTTTGGTGGGTAAGATAAAGCAGATAAAATAAAAATGTATGCCTCCCAACCCCTCTCCCTGCAAAGGGGTGGGGGGGGGTGGTTGTGTTGGGACCGAAATATATGATTAGCCTTTAGCCTAATTCTTTGCCCCCAGATATTTACAATTGTGGTTAGTGAAATCTCTGCTGGGGTCTCTCCATTTCCTTGGTGGGGAAACCCTGACCCCGAGAGGTGAAAAGAGTGAGTGTTTCAGAACAGAGCCGGCTCTGTGTGGAGACTCTGCTGTAGTTGTGCGCAGAACCAGAGCCTCCAGGAAAGCCCTAGATGAACGGTTTTAGTGGCTCACGAGTCCCTCATTTCTGGGAACACAGACAGTTGAGGAGCTATATCTGTTTTTCTCTGTAGCATTTGACTCAGAACTAGCACATTTTTTTTTTTTTGGTACCGGAGATCAAACTCAGGTCCTTGTGCTTGTCAGGCAGAACCACTGAGCTAAAGCCCCGGCAAGAACTAGCACATTTTAATTAGCCATACACTCCAGTATCAGGAAATGCAAGGAAAAACAAAAATTACATAGAATGCAAAGATTTCAAACGAGTCAATAATTTTAGCCGGGGATTTAGCTCAGTGGTTCTGGTGCCTGCCTCACAAACACAAGGACCCGAGTTTGATCCCTGGTATAAAAAATAATGATAATAATAATAATAATAATTTCAACCTTCAGAAAGTCTTTTACAGTTCTTTTTGTTCCCACACACAATGCTCAATAAATATCTATTGATTTTAAATTAGCCTCTCTTCTTTTTGAAAAAAAGCTTCAAAACAATTTGTTTGTGGTCTTTCAAATTGATTATCAAAAGTATTTGTTGAATGAACTGCAGGGAGCTCAGCCTTGCAGATCTTCTAAGGGCAGCTAAGGCAGATGGTGTCTCCAGTTTGCAGAGGCTGAAGCCAGGGCCTAGGCGGGTGGGTCACTTTTCCACAACTAGTGGGTGGGATAGTGCAGTCAGGGTCTGAACTTGGGTAGTCTGACTCCATAGCTGGTTCTCTTTCACTCCTACTGCATTGGGAAGCAGCCAGAAACAGGTCAGAATGACCGAAAAGCAAAGGCAAAATGCCACAGAGCCAACTTGTAGACACTGGGACTGTGGGTGGCAGCCCTTGTGTTTCCACAGGACTGACACGCTCTGAGAGTCAGCAGCTGCCCAGCCATCACTGCCTGGAGTGCCATTTTCTCAGGGTTCCAGCCTCAGGAGCACCGGGCCTCACAAGGGTGCTGGCCAGCAGCAGAGCCTGTGTGTGTGGCCGAGGAGGATGGTGTCCAGCCAGGTCCACTGTGACCCCTTGCTGTTTTTCTAAAGGTATCTCCGACCCTGTCCCCATCACCAGCCCGAACCCCACCCCACTCCAGGCTTCTGAATCGAAGCTCTGCCTTCCCCTCTAGCACCTGGGACGACAAGCCCTGCGGGTGACCTTCAAGCAGCTTCTCAGAGCTTGAATGAAGTCGGGAGGAAGCAGTTGCTGACCTCATTTCCTTGCTCTTCTCCTCAGGTTCTCTCCATCTTGGATACTCCAAGTGTGGGCAGCCCTGTAATCTGTTGGCAGAATTCAACTCCGAGGGCCGGAGGTGTGGTGCGGGCTCAGACTCAGAGCTGGCCGGAAGCCAGTGCCCGGAGGGAGACAGTGGCCCTGGAGGAAGCGGGGCCTGGGGCTGGCTGCTCTCTGAAGTACTCAGTTGGCTGAACTGCAGTTTCACTTCCATTTTCTCCTGTCTTTTCCAGGCCCCAGATGAGTTACTTTCACTGAAAACGAAATGACTGTGGCCAGAGCCCAGCTGAAAGTGACAATCTGTGGCAAAGCCCCAGTACTCGGGGCAGGAGGGGACCGGGATGACAAAAGACAAACTGAAGTAACTTCCAAATCGTGCCATTTATTTTTCCTTAATTGGATTTTGCAGCTCATCGGAGAGTCTGCCCAGTTCTCTGCGGAGCTGTAGCATTTGTGTGGACCCTCTGTGTCCTCAGTCCTTCTACCGGATGAGGGCATTCAGAGATGCATGCACATGCTGGGCGGGCAAGACTTGTTTTAGTTCATTCCCATCTCTGGTTTCACCATGATACACATCTGTCTCGATGGGACATCCCCAGGAAAAATGGTTAGCATGGCAGGAGGGTGAGAAGTCGGGGGAAGAAATCCAGGGAGCTGCTAGGATCCTTTACCTGCTCCCACCCCGTGTCCTTCATCTGCTTCACTCTTGACCTTTGAAAGACAAAGAGGCAAAGGAAGAATCCAGCTTAGCGAGGCGGCTGGTAATTCACATGGTAGCCCCACGGCAATTATCAAAGGACGCCCTTCCTCAGAGGACCTAGCACTTTCCATGTCAGCGGCGGGGAAGAGAGGAGCAGTGTCGGGCTGCAGGCCCACCTGTCCCTGCCTTTTGGCGAGGTGTCCTGATGCCTGTGCCGGGGTTCCCCGGATTCTGCTACCTCGAAGGACCTTGGGGCACAATCATCGAGGGGATGGAGCGTCATCCAGACGGCCCAGCTGCTGACACAGGTCTCGGCCTCTCACAAGGTCCAGCTCACGGCCTGTGAGGGGATTCTTGGCTGCCAGGGCTGTGCTGTGTGCTATCCCTGTGCTGCTCGGACTCTGCGTCCCCCGGCAGGGTGAGGAGGCACATCTGGGGTAAAGAGACACATCACAGGCACAGTATGAATGGGCCACCCTTCCTGGCCTGGAAGGCCTGGGAGCTGCCCAGGACCGACAGGCAGCGGCAGCGTCACCTCCGCAGGTGGCTTCAAACAGGAACCAGTCCGAGAATCCAGATTCCACAATTCAGGGAAGAGGCAGGGGAGAGGAGTGCAGTCCTCTTGCGGAGTTTGTGCTACGTGGTTGCAAGGCGTCGCTGGTTCAGCTGACAGGGACCCCGGCTGGCTGGACGTATCATTCATCAAGTGTGTTACAGTGCTGCAGTGCACACGCTACCAAGTCGGACTCTTTACTGTGGAGATGTGTGACAGCCGCGTGCAGCCAGTGGCGTCCAGCATTTTAAAAAGGTCAGTTAAACGGCTGATGGTGATGCAGTAATGAGAGCCCAGAGGGGTGAGAAGGGCCGCGTAAACAGAAGGGCTGAGACATACATTACTGGAACTGAAGTGTCAGGTAAAGCGTGGTGGGGAGGAGATCTATTGTCACAAGCCATAAAGCACATCTGAGTCTTGCAGCGGTGAGCACGCATCTGTTTCCGTCCCCAGCCTCGCCTGTGAGTGGAGGTTCAGCCCCACAAAGGGACCACCTGCATCCGAGTCTGCGGGCGGACTCGCCCTCCTCACCCGTGCGCGCCTCCGCACTCTTAGAATGTGGGTCATGCTCCAGAAATCCGGGATTCAGCGTGCCCGGAAGCTGAGCCCGCCTCTCTCTAAGCGTGTGTGGGTGGAGACGGCGGGAGCCCAGCGCCCCCCCCCAGTGTCCTCTAGAGGCCACAAAGCGGTCTACGGGTGACCCCAATGCTGAGACGGACGTGAAGCGGGGAAGTGACGCACTTAGGACAAAATCTGTGTCGGCCCGCGACAGAACTGACTCATGTTGGGAAAGGGCACTGTGTGGGGCTTTTTTTTTTCTTAAATCAGACAAAGGGGTCTTAGAGGAAGTGCAGGGCTTCTAGGACAGTTCCCCCACCTACCTGTCAAACTAGAAATTCAATAGTGCAGCGAGAATGCTAATTGATATGCAAAACAGGTCCAGGGTTCCTAGAAATGTCTAATGATCCTCCCGTTCATTAGGGTTGCGGAGTTAACACACACACTAAATGAGACGGGAGTGGGGACGCCAACCTTTTGCTTTTCCTTTTTAAAACCTACTTTGGGAAGCTCACAGGTTTTAGGATTGAAAAAGAAAGAGTACTGCAATCAGCACGGCTTGTCTTTCACACACTGGATATTTATTATTAGAAAATAGCTTCTATCAGCTGTCAGTACCAAACCAGTCGAAAGGAGCGTGCTTCTCACCATCATTTTCCCTTAATGATATTTAAATAAACAGCTCACCGTGTGGAGAGTTGCCACACCTTTTTTCCCTTTAAAAACTGAAGAATTACATGAGGTTTACCACAAAACATCCTTCAAATATGACTTAGTCTGTAGTCATTTGCTTCTCCTTGAACAAAGGACCTGAAAGAGACGGAAAGACAACTCAAGCTATCAAATCACCCCAAGGTATCCACATTAGAAACTGGGAAACAAACTGACCCAGATGAAGTCCATCCCAACCAAGAAACCAGTTTTTACATTGGCTTTTAGACTCTGATTATCATCTTTGAAACAGTAAAAACAAGAATTGCATTGAATTGAATCCTTAGCAGGACAGCCTTCCTCATATGTCGAAGAAGTGTTCAGAAAATCCCATGCAGTGTCTGCTAAATAAGCATGTTTGGCAGCTTAGCAAATGTATGACCGCAGCGTCCAGGATTTGAAGTAAATAGCACTGGCTTTCTTCTGGCGGAGTTCATTGCTCGGGTGGCGTGCTGGTGCAGCTCTGGATGTTCTCTGACCGCAAGATCAAGGTGGGCTTGGGTGGCTCAGTACGTGGTCCCAGTGCAGGAACTTCCAGATCCCAAACAACAAATCCACCAGTCAACCCCTGGAACATTAAACAATTGTCTCCTTCGAGTTCCTTTTGGCCGAGTGGAGGCCCAGCAGGGACTGCTGGTTAGAAGGTACATGGACAGACTTTGGAATGAGGAGAATCACCCGCTGATTGGTCCGACGCCATTCATTGTACAATCGACAGTGGTACCTAAATGACACCTAGGGGTTGGAGAGAAAGAAAAGAGAAGGTGTATAGACAGGCAGATGGAGGTGACTGATCCAAGCCGTAAACATCATTAAAACTAGCTTCAGAGGGCCAGCTGCAGTACAGCGGGACAAGAATCTGGGCAACACTGTTCTCGCCAGCAGCAAGTTCTGAGGTTGGCCCAGCCCGGGCACTGCACGTGTGAACACGGCAGGGCTTGCACATTGGCTTCCTCTACAGAGAGGGCAAAATCTGGGTGTGAATAGGAAAAGGAGTTCTTTCTTTCTGAGTTTAGATTTATCTTGTTTGGGCCCCAGAGCATCCGTTGTGAAGAAGGCAAACTGGGGGTGGCAGGAGAGAAGCCCTGGCCCGGCTGGTGACCCGGGCCACGCACTGGTTGCTCTCTTGGTTCTCTCTGTTAAATGAGAGGTATTCCAGGACTTCGCATATTCTCTTGCAGGTTACAGACTGCACAGCTCAAAGGACTCCTTTGTATTGTACTGTGGACAACTTGCAAAGCTGTATTGGGTGGCTCTGAGCTTGGGACCAAGATATCTGTACATCACGTTCTCCTTTCTGTCTGCCCTGCACTAGGAGCACCCTGAGAATAGGTGTGTGTTGTGCTTGACACTTCAGAAGTCGCTCAGGAGAGTTTGCTGAATGAAAAAATGAAGACCCTATGCTTTCTCATTGAACAACGCTTTCATCAAGTTGAGCTTACTTTGTGTAATTAAATATTGACAGTACAAGTAATGAATCCTGTGGTCAGCTGTGACATACCTATATTCTAAAAGTGCCTGTTTTTTTATCTAAATACATTGGAATGAGACACTTAGCCCGTTTGTTTTGGAGAAGGCTCAGGAGGACTGATGTGGCCTGCTCAGGA
The DNA here is from genome assembly GCF_012274545.1 of Fukomys damarensis. Lineage (NCBI taxonomy): Eukaryota > Metazoa > Chordata > Mammalia > Rodentia > Bathyergidae > Fukomys > Fukomys damarensis. The sequence continues at coordinate 4,363,965 of NW_022900915.1, forward strand.
AATTCGTAGTCTGTACTTTAAAGACAGTGAGGCAGATTCCAGTTTGAGCGCATCCAGGTATCTAGGTAAGCGCTGGCAAGGAAGGGGCCCATGAACTCAGAGTGACCAATCGCCCCTGCCTGGGCTATCCGGTTGTCTTGGGGCTGGTAGGTTGTGTGGACCCCAGTAAGCGTCCACAGGGGCCAGGAAAATGGGCTGACAATGCTTTCAGCTCAGTGTTTCTGTAAGTAGAGTACAGACCTTGACCAGGAAGGGCTTGTTGACCCTCATGGCAGGATCATGAAATTCAAGGCCACACGCTCAAGTGTCTGAGGCAAAGAAGCACACGTCACATGCCAAGTTCCAGAGAAATGTGGGTATGAAGATAAAGCTTGGTAAACTAACACAGGTGTGCCTTCTCTAAAAGGCCCTGAACGCGCCAAAGTGGATCAGCTTGCCTGCATATGGAGCTTGCTCGCTTCTCCTTCTTTCTCTCCCTGCCCTCCCCTCCTGCCCTCCTCCCTCACTTGATTCTCTTGTATCTATTCTGCCCTACTGATGCTTGGTGCTGCTCAAGAATGTAAGTGAAGCAAGAGGGAAAGGCTGCTGCCCAAGTAGGCAAGAGGTGGAATGCAGATAAGTATATAGGAAAAACTTTGGCAATAAAAGAAGTCTGGAATCTGGAAATATTAGTGAAAAGTTGGATTTTAAATCAAGGGCCCCTTCCTCCATGACACCGAAGACCTGTGCACACTGGGCATCAGCAACCCGAGAAGTAGGTACAGGAGGCCACAGGCTCTGGGGCCAGGCACACCGGGCCAGGCACACAGAGCCGGAAGCCCTGTGCCTGACTTGGTGAGGTTATTTGTCATCAACCAGCTTTTGTTCCTATGTTTATAAAGTGCTCAAACTGATATCTGAGATGATGCAATGTGAAATACTTAGCAGGGAATCTTGCACACATGTTCATGTCTTGGCCTCTTATTTTTTATGTGTTAAATATGAAAATGTGAGAGATACAGGGAAATTAAAAAAAAGAGAAACCGAACTATTTCCTTTAAGGCTTTGCTGTCAGGGTGGCTGTGGAGCAGCAACAGGAGGCATCTCCTGGGAACTTGTTAGAATATCAACGTTGCGGGTCCCGCCCAGACCTGCGGAATCAGTGTGACTCCCATGTGCATTCAAGCTTGAGAAGTGCTGCTTCAGGGAGCACCAGGAGTCAGGGACTTAGCAGGTCTCTCTGTCCCTCGGCCAGGAAAGAAATTTTGTGTGTGTAGATAAAAAAGATGAGAACCTATGAATCTATCTGATTGCTGTTAACCACCACAGTCTGCAGGCAAATTGAATCAATAAGAAAGCACACTATGAACATGATTCCTTATCAGGGAAAATGAAAGAAGTTGGGCAGAGGGCGGAGGAGACCCCGGGGCTGCAGCTGCCCTGGATTAAAGCCCACCCTTGTCTCTCGGCCTCTAAGACACTGCCTCCCTCAGGAGAGTATCATAGAGAAAATCGTTTGATTTAGAGAAGTAAAGAGGCAGGGAGGAAAAAACAACATAAGCCTAAAAAATGCTGTTAATAGCCAGGGATTTAGCTCAGTGGCACCGCACTTGCCTTGCAAGCGCAAAGTCCTGAGTTTAATCCCCGATACTGGAAAAAAGAAAAGAAAGAAAAAAAATGCTGTAATAATAACGTTAAGAATTCAATTACATAGTTTTTAATTTTCGGAAGTTTTTAAGGACAGGAAGATGAAAGGGCATAGGACAAGTATTTTTAAAAAGTACTCCTTATGGGATGAATTTCTTACAGTTAATCCACTTGTTCACATAGAAGACACTAAGCTATCAGGAACAAGGTCCATTTGCGGGAAGCTGCCATCACCCAGCTCCTAGAGGAAGCAGTCACAAAGGTCAGCACCCGCCTCTCCCCAACAGGGAGGTTTGGGGAGAGGGTGTGCGTGAAGTCAGTACCGGCTTTGGGAGATCTAATCAGACGTCTGTTTCCCCTTTGCTCGGGACACCACGGCCTGACTGAAGCACACGGAGGGGCCAGGGCTTGGTAAATCGCCGTCCCTGCAACGTCTGGTTCTAGGTCGCTTCCCCGACTGCCCCGGAGAGGACTGTCTCGGAGGACTGCCCGGGGCTGCTGGGGACTGCGTCTGAACCACCTGCCAGTGAGCCTTGCTGGGACCTTCTCCCGGTCACATCCCTCGCAGCTGTGGGGCCTGGAGTCCAGCTCTGAGCGGGGCCACTGGCTAGAACGTGACACGCAGTGGAACTTCCTGCACGGTGGTGCTTCCACGACAGCCTGGGTGGGCGCTGAGACCAAGTCCTGTCAGAGTCGCATGCTAACACGGACTCCGCTCCCAGCCAGCTATCCTTGCGGCTGTCCACGGCCTTCAAATCTTTCTTGACACAAATAGCGATGTTTCTGGGGGACCATTCCCCTGGGGTGCAGATGGATGAGGGGCTGCCTCTGGTGAGCCTCGGGAACACAGCAGGGTACAGAGGGCAGGCCTCCCTCGGGCTGCACGTAGGCTGGCCCTGGAGGCCCGGTGAGCCCGGGAGGTCGCCCAGAGACACTTGGAAACACGCAGCGCCAGGGCTGGGTGGCGAGGTCCTTCCAGGAACACTCCTCCGAGGAGCCAGGCTTGGACGGACACTGTGTTTGTTTATCTAAGACATTTTCACGGCATATTCTCCTTAAGCTTGACAGCTTGTTTACAATGGGTTTCTGCCGCAGGGCAGTTTCCAAGTGCTGTCAGCCCCTGAATTACTTCGCTTGCCAGGGCTGCTCAGTACAGCATTTATCTGGGAAGGGATTGTTTCATACTCAGTAACCTATTGCTGAGCTCACTCCACAGCGCGTCCCTCACTCTAGTCAAAGGGGGAAATGCCTTCCTTTCCCTCCTGCCACTCTGCATTTTATAGAGGGCTGGGGGGCAGGGAAGCCGCAGAAAGACAGCCTGGGCCAGCACAGTGCTGAGCGCTTGGACACACGTTCTCAGAAGTTATCCCGACTCCTGACCTGGGGTTATCAACGATCTCCAGTTTTGGATAAGAGGAAGGATGAGTAAAAACGGTAAGCATCCTGTTTGACGTTACAGAGCTATCAGGATGTGCCATTTTGGGTTTACCCACAGGCCCTCTGGATTCTAGATACACGCAGCACTGTGACTACACAGCACTGCCCCTCGGAAACATTTCTGGAATGAAGTTTTATGTTCCTATAACAGCGTAGGCCAGGTGCATCTCCCACCTACATCTTCCTTTCACCTGGGATGGGAGATGAAACAGTCTCATTTTTTTCTAGCCAGTCTGTTTTTTTCTCTTCTCCCTTTCTTCCTTTCCCTGCTGCTTTATTACTTGCTAAGTAAATGTGCATTCTTCAAAGCAGGTTTTGAAAAAGACCTTAAATTAGTTCCAAAAGCCCAGCACGGAGGTCTCACCTTTATCCGTCTTTCATCATTTGAACTCTTCTAAGAAAAGTCCCAGACTAGGAAATGTCTAAATATGGTAAAAACCTAGACTTGATTCTTCTCCAAAGTGCTTTCTTGTGTGCCTCCCACTTCACTCCCATAACCCCGGGGAGGACGGCCATCCCAGCGCCACCACTTCAGACAGGAGACTGCTGCTCAGTGACGTGTCTGGAATGAAGTTTTATGTTCCTATAACAGCGTAGGCCAGGTGCATCTCCCACCTACATCTTCCTTTCACCTGGGATGGGAGATGAAACAGTCTCATTTTTTTCTAGCCAGTCTGTTTTTTTCTCTTCTCCCTTTCTTCCTTTCCCTGCTGCTTTATTACTTGCTAAGTAAATGTGCATTCTTCAAAGCAGGTTTTGAAAAAGACCTTAAATTAGTTCCAAAAGCCCAGCACGGAGGTCTCACCTTTATCCGTCTTTCATCATTTGAACTCTTCTAAGAAAAGTCCCAGACTAGGAAATGTCTAAATATGGTAAAAACCTAGACTTGATTCTTCTCCAAAGTGCTTTCTTGTGTGCCTCCCACTTCACTCCCATAACCCCGGGGAGGACGGCCATCCCAGCGCCACCACTTCAGACAGGAGACTGCTGCTCAGTGACGTGAGGTGTGTCTCCCCAGGGGGCAGTGGACAGAGAATAAATGAAATTACACTTTTTTTTTTTTTTTGGGGTATCAGGGATTGAACTCAGGACCTTGTGTCTTCCAGGCAGGCGCTATGCCACTGAGCTAACTTCCCGGCCCTGGAGTCACACTATTTAATTTTTTATTTCTAACCCTCCTGTCATCAGTAGAAGCTTCTGGATCAGCTTCATCGACTGATGCACAGGGAGCCAGGACACACTTTGGAAGGACAGACTTTTAAAGGAGCCCATGATAGTTTCCTCTGGGGCTTCCTTAGCCCGGAACAGAATGTCAACCAGAAGGCGGAGATGAGGGCTTTGCCCTCGAACAGTGCCAGTTTACCAGAGCTCAAGCCAAGCCTCTTCCCGAGACTCAGAGGTGTCCCTCACTGTCCGAACACTCCCGGGGCGGAGCCCGTGACGGGTAAGAGAGCGATGAACAGGAGTGGCAGCTGACGGAGCTGAGCTGGGGAGACAAAGGGAGGGAGCGTGCGGCCGGGAGGCAGCTCCCACGCGGGGACGGAGCGGTGCGCATGAAACAGGAAAAGCCTACTGAATAACAGTGCAGGGTGCTCTGGCACAGGAGAGCAGGGCCAGGGAGCAGGGCCCGACCTCCGGACATGCCCTGGAAGAAGGTGCCGTCCTCTGCAGCTCCCACAGGGAGGTGCAGAGGACGGCACAGTCACTCTGTGGGGCTGCCAGGAGGGGCCGAGCCATCAGCTTACTGCATGACGTTAAAAGAATGAAAAGAAGAGAGCGATGTTTAAAAATTCCTCCTCATACAGAGCAGCAACACTTATCAGGGAATGGCTTTTCTTTGGTGGCAGCTCCTCGCCTAGATAAAGCAGTGCTTTTATGGGCAGCAGAGTCAATATCCCAACACACAGAATAATCACCAGGCAAAGTGCAGCTCCACATCCAACAAAGACTTTCGGCTGTGTCAGGACGTAAGAAGAAAATAACCGGCAGGAAGGATTCATGAGCTGTGCAGTCAGCGGAGGCGGCAGCAGGGGCCAAGAGCATTATTCATGATGTGTACAATCCCAGCAAAAGTGAGAGACACAAACAAGAGAAAGCGAGCGCCGCGCCTCGTAACAGATGGGGGCTCCGCGCTGCTGCAGGACGCGTCCAGGTGAGCCTCAGTGACAGGCGCGCGGAGGTTGAGCTTTTTCTGTACTGCTCTGTCCTTGAAGTGCAGCCTCCTTCTGTCCCCCGTCTCTCTGTCTGTCTCGCTGCCCTCCCCCACCCGCAACCATGCCAGTGTCTGCAGGCAGGTGAGGTGTGCTGCCAACAGAGGGGGCTGTGCCAGCCACGAGCGCGCCAGGCCAGCTGGCCCGCACCCTGGGCCTCAGGCCGTACTTACTAGTGTCCAAAAGAGGTAAATGGTGAAGAGTGCCACAGTGAGTGCGATCAGTCCGACGGCTTCGAGCCGACTACTAAAGTGCAGGTGGTCCACGGCGCCCCGCAGGCACAGCCAGCCCGAGATGGTGGCCAGGGGGGTTATAAACAAGAAACACACCATGTCTCCAAACAGAGTCCGCTTCTCATGCTGGGGGCCGGGGTTTCTGAGCCACTGCCAGAGAATGGGAGACAGAGAAAAGCAAAGGAGAAAGTTAAAGGCCAGCGTGGGGTAGAGACACACTGCTCTGAAGTCTGCTTTCAGAATCCGGGAAGAGGCGCTTCTCACCTGTGCTGAGAACGGGAAGAACAAAGGACACCCCCTTGCCCTCACCCCTGAAGAATAAGAATTACGCCAGTGATAACAACGACAGCCTTCAAAACCTTGCAGATGGCAGACCGAATCACCACGATCCCTGTGTGGAAGGTAGAGAGGACGTTACTGTTGGGAGGTTACAAGTGTCTCGGAGGGCGGGCCGGGTGGTGCGGAGGGAGGTGCCGTGGACCAGTAAGAGACGGGACCGAGGGGCCAGTCTGCAGGTCACCGGGAAGGGAGCTAGGGGAACCACGCCAGACTCCTTCTGCCTCCTTACTCCAGTGTGACTGCTTTATCTCACACACACTCCTGCCATGAAGTGCTGCCTCGCCAGAGGATGGAGAAACAAGGTGACTGTGGATCTTGGGCTTGAACCCACCTAATCACGAACCAGAAAGGGCTCCCTTGAGTCAGCCGATCACCACAGATATTCTGTCGTAGTGATGTGAAGTGACTACCGCAGAAGGTACCGGCTCACACGGGAGAAGTCCGGCCCAAGCCTTCCAGGGTCTTGACATTGGAATGCGTGCAGAGGATTCGCTCAGCAGCCTGGGTTGCTGCACATTCCCAAGAAACGTGTGTTTGCAGGACTGGCTCTGAATTGGCTCCTGAGAAATGAGCTCGGCGTCCTTGAGGCATTCTGTTTGATAAGAGCATTTCGCATACCTGAAGCCCAGGGCCACGCGATACCAATGTGGTCAGACAGTTTGTGCCAACAATGTGATTTAGGTTGTACAGCTATTTTTCCCTGTAGGTCCCGAGTCTGAGTAGCTCAGGTCAGTTACACAGGTACACGCTGCATCCCTAGTGACCTAGCCCAACAAGAATACTGGTAACAAGCTCAGGTGATCTCCTTGGTAGACGAGACTCGGCATGTACTGTCACAAACTGTTGCCTGAAGAATCAGGCACACCCATGTGACTCTCCTGACAAAGGACATCCGGAAGCTTGTTCCTAGTTTCTCCCAGATTTACACCAGGCACCTTTTCCCTTTTCTGCTTTTAAACTGTATCCTTTTGCTGCAATAAACTGTAAGCATGAGTACGATGGCTCTGCTAAGTCCTATGAGTCCTTCTACTGAATCTCTGAGCCTAAGCATGGTCTTGGGGACCCTCAGCACAGACTGAGACACATCAGACTATGAATTCTGTAATACTCCTTTTAGGACCTTCTCATTTAGGACCATTTCTGACATCTTGTTTTATTGTTTGAGACAGGGTCTCACTATGTAGTTGAGATGGACCTGGAACTCACTAGGTAGCCCAGGCTGGTCTCAACTCAGCGATCCTCCTGCCTCAGCCTCCTGAGTGTTGGGATTACAGGTGTGCGCCACCACGCCTGGCCCCACCATTTCTGACATCTTGATAGTGCTACCATCTCACTGAATCAACCTCAGGGGAAATTTCATTCTTGTTTAAAGACTAGAGGTGAGAATCCCTACAGAAAGGAAACAGAGATGCCTTCCCACTCGGGTAACTGCTAAATACCTGCTGAGATGCCCCCACACAGTTCAGTTCAGTCCAGGGCTCACACACTGCCGTCAGTGCACACTGTAAGGAGGCCTGGCAGCTTTTCTTCAGAGTGACACTAAAACACAACCCCAGACAAGTGACATTCGCATCTCACTGTCTCAGGTATGACGACAGAGGCTGAGGAGCCCAAGGAATAAGGTCAGACACGAAAGGTGGGGTGGAATGGGTGACATCGGTAACTCTTTTCCTTCTTGTCCCCACCAGCCCACAGGCTAGCACTGTCTGCTGGTGCCATGTCCAGCAGTGCTGTTTGTGGGCACCAAGCAGGAGCCCTGCAGGCTGCGGAGGAGACTCCGTGGGCGGCTGACTGGAGAGGGAAGGAAAGGCTGGCCTTGTTCAAGGGTGTGAAGAAGAAGCAGCGGAGGGCTGAGGGGCGGAGGGCTGAGGGGGCCGGCGAGCGGAGGAGGGGCTGACAGAGCCTCTGAAGTGAGCCAGAGGCCAGAGGCGGAGGCGCAGCAGTGTGTGGGGAGCTGTCCCACTCCAGCAGCTGCCCGGCGCCCACTGCACCGCTTCCAGGGATGGGCCCCCTCAGAATGGCTGAAAGAAGTCAGTTTCGCCTTAAAACTGGATGTAAACAGGTAACACACAGGTAAGAGGAAGTTGGCTTGTTTCTGAATATAAATATGCTATAAATATTTAATACAAATACCAAGGGATGAAATGTGAATATAGTAACCCTGCCACATGTTGTGGTGCCACCGCAGACATTTCAGCAGTTTCAAAGAAAACAAAAGAGCTCTCATTAATTAACACTCTCTCGCCTAACTGCTGTCCTGGGAGTACGGCACTGGAGCGGGGAGTAGAAACAGGGTTGTTTTATCCAGTTTTACAGAGGCTCAGTAAGGTTAAATGACCACTCCAGCAATTCAGACGCCAAGCTGGGAAGAGGGACAGGGTCTCCTTTCTTATTCAGAAGTGGTATTAGTGAAATATCTGAAAATTAGAATTGCAATGCATTCAGACATACATACTCCTAAAATGACGGGGCTCAAATTGTAGCAGTGTGATTCCCCGCATGGTCCGAATTATTCCTGAAAGCAGACGGGAAGCACAGTGCATTGCCTTTGTATCTCCATGTATGGGAACACAGTAGGAGCTCCCTGAACACGCACGTATCACGTATGTGTATAGTCACACTAACCCAAAAGCTTGGGAACTGGGGATCGAACTCAGGACCTTGCGCTTTCAAAGCAGAGGCGGAACCACTGAGCTAAATTCCCGGCCCTGGGAACTCTTGATCTATTTTTATTAAAACTAATGAAGCACTGTGCTTATTCATGTAGCCCTTAGCATTGCCAAGGCAGTGATTCAGGTATGAAAAGAGGCGACTGGGAGTCATTACTCACTGCGATGTAAAGTGAATGGGAAGGGGCTGAGGCTGTGGCTTCGAGGTCCAGTGTGTGCCTAGAGTGTCAGAGCCCCTAGGTGCAAACCCTGACTCCCAGTAAATAGACAAGTGAGACGAGGAGAAACACAGCTGCAAGAGACAAACCAGAGATCACAACTGTGGGTTTCCCGCGTCCATTTGTCTAACTGTTCTTTGATTTTCTGTATTCCTGAAAGATTTCTAGGTCTCTTTCTGTGTCAGGGCTTAGCCGAGGACTGGAGTTTGACCTTATTACCATCTCATTTGGACCTTATTCCTTTTGGCAGGAGATCAAAGTGCTCAGCGTACTGTTTTGTTTGTTGCGGATCATATTTAGGTACGATGTTTTCAGGTACAGGGATGTAAAATCGGTTTCTTCTTCAGAACCTGAGTGTTCCTCATCTTACACAAATGCAAGCCTGTGAGCAAGTGGTAAGATTAAATGCTGAGGAAAAGCAGTGCCTGAGCCATAATAAGGTCCCCGTCAAAGTACCTAAATCCACTAATGCAGGGTATTTACTAAGCAGCTTATAACAGAGAAAACTCGATTACAGTTTACATTTCCAACAGTATGGAATTGTCAAAATAAATTATGGAATTTACTTAGAATATCACATAGTAATTTCAAGTGAGGATGTACATTTTGTCTTTATTGATATGAAATATTCCTGAGCTGAAAAGATTCTACTGGACAGAAGGTACACTTCGCCTGTGTGTGGAGTTACGTGTCTACACAGACAGAGGCATTTACATTTACACAGGCACAGTGATTATTTATCCAGACAAAGACCAGAGGGAGCCACGGCAAACTGGTTATTCTTGGTGATGGGATTACGAGTGACCCTCAATATTTTTGTTACTCATCTTCTTATTTTTTGGAAATCAACATGATTACTTGTGTAACTACAGACATGTGACTTGTATACAAAACATGGAGAGAGACAGACAGACGTGGGTAATAGGGGCGGCAGGTGTGTTTTGCTAGTGCACAGCAAGTGCAAGCAGTAAAAAAACGGAACCGTTATGTAACGACGGCTGGGTGGGCCCGGTGCTGGGACCTGGACTCGCTATGCAGGGCCTCACTGAGCCTTTTGGACCAGGTGCTAATAGGACTCGACTTCACAGATGTGGGTGCTGTGGAGCAGGGGTTCTAGTAACTCAGTGGGGATTCAAATCAGCCTCGCCTTTAGTTTTTTGCTTTCCATATTAACATTTTCTTTTTGAACCAAATGGCGCACACACACACGTGTGTGTGTGTGTGTGTGTGTGTGTGTGTGTGTACTTGCATTGTGATAGGTTTTTATAAAGTTTCAGTTAGATGGGACAAGGGAAGTCTGCTCTTTTATTGAGTGCATTAAGTGACTAAATGGTTGCTAACCAGAATGTTATCATGGCAGTTTTATAAAATTTTCTTTTTCTTAGGCTGCTACACTGTTGGTAATTCTCTCTCTCTCCCTCCCTCTCTCTCTCTCTCTCTCTCTCTCTCTCTCTCTCTCTCTCTCCCTCTCCCTTTTTTGGTACCAGGGATTGAACTCAGGACTTTGTGCTTACAAGTCAGGCGGTGGCACCACTGAGCTAAATCCCCAGCCCTGTTGGTAATTCTTTTACCAAACCACAATGAGGTTTGATTTAGGGTGTTTAATCTAAGCTATATTGTTATTTGTTTTGGCCTAGTTCATAACAGCCAAAAGGCTGATCTCCTCCATTACTGCTCCATTACATTTCTGGTTCTTCTACGTCGTCTTCTGCTCACTGATCAGTTTTACTTGCCCTGCACGGTAGTAATATCTACTCTGCACTCATACCTCATCTCCTAAGCATTCGCTCAAAAAAGGGCAGGTGGAGGGAAGAAGCCTTGTTTCTGTGTCTGTCTTCGTGCTGGACCTCACCTGTATACTAGTGGTGTCCAGTACAGCTCTGACACACAGTAGGTGCTTAATGCTGAACGGATGACAACAGCTTATGCTCTCAGCCCTTACTATAGGCCATGTATATTACATGTTACATATAACAATTCACTTACTCATCAATAATCTTTGAAAGTACCACGAGTGGCAGCGCCATTTTATAGATAGGGAAAAAGAAGCCCAGGGAAGTTAAAGAATAAATGTAAGATTGACTTTAGTTTAGGTAGCCTTAGTTCTTAGTAAAAACTGATGTGGGGAGAGGCTGGAGGGAGCAGAGAATACCTTAACTGTTCTTATAAGAAGGGATATTTACCCAGAGTGGTTCCCCAGTGGAGACACCAGTTAATTTATGCTACCACTTGTGGATAGCTTTTACAGCTAAAATACCATTCTTTTTTCCCCCCACTAAGGTTATTGGTACATTTAAAGCAAACAATACAATTACATTCATCATTGGGATCTTGTACCTTTACATGATAGATATTGGTTATTGTTTTTCCCCATACCCCTGCCCTCCCTTCACCCCCTCCTCCCTTTCCTACTTACAAAAACTTTTTTTCTGTTTTTTAATTTTTTCTTTTCCCTAATTTCCTTTCCCCTTCCCTTCCCACTTCCCCTTTAGCCATTTTTGTTCCTATTTCACCCTCTCAATGATACCATTTTAAGATACCATTCTTGAAGGACCCTCAGTTTAAACTTACAACTCAGCTTATGCCTGGTAGTTAACTATGTTTTTAAAGGCCAAGGTTAACGAAATCGAGAATAAGAATTTGTACAGCATCTTTCACATGGCTGGTTCACCCATGTGGCTGCCAGGAGCTCCATGGGCAGCCCTGGGATTCTTCCCACCTCTTGTTCTCTGGCTTCATCAAAAACATGAAGCAGACAAAGATCATTCTGCCAAAAGCCCTGGCAACACACTGCCTATTTTTCTGCACAGATCTCATTCCAATCATTAACTTGTTCCTGAACTATGCAGTTGATCTATTATTGGAAATAAGTTCAACATACAACCAAACCAAAGAGAAACCCCATTGTAATTAGCAATGTAGGGCCTCATATAGTCAGGGAATAAAAGCAGCATTCAACCACAGTGACATAGCAGCATTTGCTGGCTACAAATGCACATCCAAGGTGGGCTGGCACCAGTGGCTACTTTCAAGGTAGGTTAACTATGGGTCTGATCTAATTATAGCATCATCATGTTAAACCCCTTACTGGAAGATGGGTGTGCAGGGGTACAGTAATGTGGGACTTTAGATTCTGACCCCAGACTCTGAGTTAATCGGCTTGGATCCCCAAGGTAGACAGGACCCTGTGCAGGTCAGTGTGCACTAGAACCAGACGATGCTCTGGTGGTTAATGGGTCTCATTGATTGCAACCTTGGCTATAAATCTCCTTAATGAGAAACCATCAGGAGAATCAAAGAAACTGATAGAAGGGAAACCATTATAAATTTATGGTGCCGGAATTTAAAAAAGAGAGAGCATGGTCTCACAACGTTAACTTGCTTGCATTTATCTGCCTGGGGGTCTCCTGTTAACCTCATACTTTGCAGCACTATTAACCGTGCACTTGCCTTCTCTTGAGATGGGTCTTGTTCTGGAAGCCCATCACATTCTACACTGAACTGTCGTGCTTGTCCATGGAGCTGAGTATGATAGGAGCAGTGTGATGATAAGGAGATAAGTGACAAGTCCTCTGCATGATTTAAAATTGAACATGCAATCTGAAAATGATGCTTTTCAATTAACTGAAAGCAGAGAACCAAACCAAACCAACCCTACCCAACCAGTGTTTGTCCCTGAACACCACAGCCTAACAATGAGTTTCCAGGACAGCTAGAGTTACACAGAAGGCCATTCTAAGTCCAAGGGACCTAGAAGATGCTGCAGATAGCCATCAGACCAACATGGAAGTAAGTGATGCACCTCACTTGAGAACCAATCAGAGGATTTGCTCATGCTTGGTCTCACTCCCAAGCCCTAGACAAATATATCCAACAACCCGTTTAGTAGCACCATTTACAAGACTGATGGACGACTTGAACTTAACACAGCCAACAAAGAACTCCTGATTTAGCACATAACTCGCTATGGTTATTTCCAAATCTTTTCCTTATCAGTAAACAGCAACACCATTCCTGTTGTTCAGTATCCTGTTTCCTCTTTGTGCCTCATGCCTCTAGCTCATGGGTAGGCCCTACTGGCATTACTTGCAACACGCATCGGTGGGCTGTGAGAAGTGGAGTTTACTGGCAAACTGGCAGAGCTGCAGCTGCTTTCTCTGAGCAGCAACCATGACGGAGCCCATCACAGTCCGGGTGACCGCCATGGGGCTGCAGGCAGCAGTCTTCCTGCGCCCACTCTGGCCACCCTGTAGTTCAGTCTCCAAACAGCAGATGAGAGCGGCCTTACAGGAACACAAATCAGACCATGTTGCTTCTTTGATCAGAAATTTGCAGTGGTTAGAATAAAGTCCCACCTCTGTGCCTAGAAATACATGGTCTGACCGCCTTGCTTCCTGCCATTCCGATAGTATCTCCTATGAATTCCCCTGTTTTCAGCCTTGACCCGTGCCTGTTCCCATATTCTTGAATGGCTGGCCTCATTTCGGTCTCAGCCCAACAGCGCCTTCTCACTGAAAATGCTCATTACATCTGTGAAAACTATCTGGTTTTATTTTCTACAGAGCACATATTGCCTTCTGAAAGGGTTCTGTTCATTTATCTGTTTTCCTGCCTATTTAATGCTACCCACTTCAGTGAAAGCCCCGTGAGGGCAGGGGCTTACTTCTTTTTCATCGTATGTCTTGGCCTAAGAACAGTGCTGGAGAACAATAGCTGCTTAATGAAAATGAATGAAAAACTGAGTTGACAGTGGCCTGAGCAGACATGACCTTATGATATTAGTTGTACTAATTACCTTGATTGGAAAGGAGAGATTTTGTTGGTATATAAATGATCAAATTACCAAATTATTAATTTTTACCAAAGTAATGATTGATTACCACATTATTGAGTTCATTGATTTTAGGCTTCTCGACCAGTTAGCATTCCTTTTTTCCCTGCCCCTAAGGGAAATATTTACACATTGTTCTGTTGCTACAAGATGAAAAACCTGAATTGTCTATTCTAGCTTTTATTCTAAGATGAACATGAGTACAGAATACTTGCTATCTTTCCACAGATCATGAAGGATCCTGAGGAATACAGTGACTTCTTCAAGGTTTTTTGTACTGTTTTACTTACATTTATTCTTTTTAAACTGCCTTGAAATAGTTGAGAAAAAAAAACAAGTTGTCCATTTAAAAATTAAATATGTACATAAAAATATGTATCATGTGCCAGATAGTTTTATTGAATATAATAACAGTAGGCAGTGTTATTATTTCCATTTTGGGTCAAGATAGCAAGGCTTGGTGAGGTTAAGTTACTTGCTCAAGGTTACAAAGAATCAGCATTTGAAACCTGAAGTCTAATGCTTTTTCTTTAAAGCATTTTTTTCCTCTGCTTGTTTTTGCATTGCCTTAAATTTTGATCGTGATTTTCAGTCATTCCTGCAGTGGATAAAGTTGGAGACGTGGCATTGTGCAGGGATAAAACACTGGCTTGGAAGCAGGAGATGGCTCACGGCTTCTAGTCGTCCGCCACTTTGGGTCCCTCAAATGCGTTACCAAGTTCCCTTACCTCTATGGGAGTCAAACGTGGGAGCTGCCCTCAATGGTGCAAAAGGCACAGATCTGAGGGGAAAGGCTTAGGACTCCCTCTAACGGCCAGAGCAATGCCAAAGAACTCAAGTTACCACTTCAATTCAAACCATCAGGTTCGACGAAGGAGTGTGTGTATTACCCTTCGGGCCAGTGCTTTTCTGAATGGTGGGTCTGAGCATCCAGTTGCCCACTTGAGCTCTCTCCGTCTGTGCAAGAACAGCCATCACCCCACAGGCCACAGTGGAGCTTACCGCCCAGCTCTCCAGCACACCTACTGCTCTCCCAGATTGGGCCCTACAGGCATGTGGCAACACCCACACCCTGTGGAGTTCACAGACGAACTTAGTACCACCCTCATTTCTTCTCTTCCTCATTCTTGGGCCCCCATATCCAATCAGTCCGCAGGTCCCGTCCGTTCTTCCAGAATGTGTCTTGACTATGTTCACATCTGTCTCTCTCTCCCCGCTCTCTCTTCGGGCTCCCCCCATCTTTCATCTGAATTCTTTCATTCCCGTTATTCTGGAAGCTAATTGGTATAAAGCAGCAAGACCATACTACTTCTCTTGCTTAAAATTCTACATTGTCTACAAAGTCCTGCATGATTTGGCCTTAGGTGCTTGTACCTGGAATCCTTAGAAACCCCAAGAGGCCCGTGGTAGGACACAAAAGATTTGTGATTTTTGAACAGGGGAAAATTCCATCTTTATTTTAACAGCGTCTAACTGAAATTTAGCATTCCACTGAGTTGTGCAGAAACTCTCAGCAGCACTGGCAGTACCTGTGACTTTGTTACTGAAAGAAATCACAGATACTTTGTATCACATTACATCAGTTGCAGATATTTAAATTTTTCTGCGTGTTTTGAGACAGGTCTTTGTTTTCAGACTAGTCTTGAACTCCGTAGGTAGCCTAGGCTGGTCTCAAACGTGTGGCATCCTCTCGTGTGAGCCTCCTGAGTGCTGGGATTACAGGTGTGCACCACTATGGCTGCTTGTATTTTGAAATATGGCATTGCTGCTTCAACATGAGTTACCAGACCAGCACAGAATGTATTCATAAAGAAATACATTTGATATAGCAACCATGTCTTAAATATTTGGATAACTGTATGTTAATGTAATTGATTTGCTTTGAATTCCTATATATCTTTTCTTATGCAATTAAAGACATGAGGCTTTAACAGACTGCCAAAGGGTCCAAAATGGAAGCGCCTGAGCACCTCCCGTGCAGCTCCTTTGATTTCCCACCCTCCTCTGCAGTTTCTTCCTTTGCAGGTGATACCGCACAGCCCGGGGCTGCTCTTTCCTCGGGACCTCTCTCCCCCTGGGCTGGCTGCTTCTCACTGCCACAGATGCACTTAATTTCATATCACCCACACATACCCTCACCCCAGCCATTCTTTACCACAGCAATTTGTTCTAGTTCCTTTGTAACTTCTACTGCTCTCAATACTTATCCTGTTTATTTATTTACTTATTTTTCTCTTTGCCTTCCTTCCTAGCAAGGAGGCTCTGTTACGACACGACATTCAGCTGGCCCGTCCACAGCTACACTTCCATTTTTTCCTAAAATATTTAACTTGTCCTTGACAAATATTAGCTGAAGAGACAAACAGATCTTGCCAAACTAGAACGTCTCTGGGTGAATTCAGGTGACTATGGCTGAAATACACACATACGGCCGTTCACCCAGACTCTTCCAGTGAAGTGATTTTTGCCACATGCACACATATGCTTTTGTTCTGGCATCCACAGCAGTGATTTGGCTGAAGCATAAGGTACAGGCAAGTACACCCTGGAGATGTGTGACACTCCCTGGAGAACTTAGGCCAATAAGCCCATTAACAGGCTATAATATGCCCTAAATACTATATTTGTGTCTGAGATCATTTTAATATAGTTTTGGCATTATTTAAACAAGTGCAATGTAAATTCACACCAATGGTTTGAAATTTTGCAAAGATAAGTGGTACAGCAGGATTAGATGGCAAATAAATTTGTATATTCACTTGAAACTTCAGATATAAGCAAATGGGAATGATTTCAAATTGTTTTAGATAATCACTATGTAGAAGTGATCACAGCCAAATGGAGACTGCTTCTTTGAAATATGAGAAGATATTTCTGAACTACGTGACACACATGATCCATGTAAAGCCAGACACACAAGAAGAGGAGATCAACAGTCAAGAGAAGATAGGGAAAACAAGTACAAATTTCCAGAAGAAAATTATAATAAAATGCATTTCAGAAATTATTTACTTTGGGAGCAAGGGATTCATGCTGTGTAGTCTTTTATAAACACAAACAGCAGCTCCTATTCCTCTGATCCTGCTTTTCCTTCATTCTTACTGGCCTCTGACTGTCGGGACTAGAAGATTATCAGCATCTAATGTCCACTGTGCTGGCCTGTGTGGGAGTCCAGGTGTCTGAACAATTGCTCCCTGAAAAAGCACAAATCATGGGGTTAAGGCAGCAAGGCAGTGTACCAGGTAAGAGCTCAACTGGATCACTGGAGAAGAAAAGAATATGATAAATAACATAAATAAGGATAAAAGTTCCTATCCTGATAATTGAGGATATTAAAAGGAACACAGAGGAAGAAATAAAGTTCCTAGCCAGGTCCTTAAAATAGAACCACACCTTTTCCCCTCAGGGATAGTGAGAATGTATGAAAACTGTCCAAACAGAGTATGGTAGAGAGATTTCAATGACACAATACACATGTCAACCAGAGAACAGAGAAGACATTTTCACCACATACTCCTAAAATAAGGAAGAATGGGAACACTTTGAAAAAGGTAGATATTTCTGCTAGATGGAAAGACCATGAAAATAGGGAAACTATTAGTTTCATGATCCCTTTAGCTAAATGTGATTGTGCCAAAAAGGAACACAAGAATCTGGCTGACTTCGCTGACATTAGACGCTAGTCCTAGCAATTAGTGGATTTAGAATCTGTCAAGGCCCCTCTTGAGGCAATGCCTTTAAGTTCATGAGCGATGGTGGTGATAAGACCTTATTGTCACGCAAAACTTTCTGTCCTCAAATTGTAAAGGACCTGCCATCATACAGGTAATTCGGGATGCACTATGCATTCCATGTTCACATTGTTTAAGTTGCCCGTGATTTCCAAAATTTCAGACATTCCCCTAAGGAGCTTCCTTACATCTGTATTAAAGAATCTCACTTTTTGTCCAGCCATCCAATCTTACTGTTCCCCTGGATACCCTTCATTGGGTAAGGTACCTAGAACATCAGACAAGTAGGTTCCAGGAAAAAGAACGCTGCCTATCTTGATGGTATCACTTGCCTTGGTTATATTTACTACCTGGAAGACTGTAAGACTCTGCTATGGCACTCCGGAATTGTTTTTAGAGAAGATGTTCTTAAGGGGTAAAGGGCAAAACTCAATGACGTCAGTCATGACCTCAGGGACGGGCATTTACAGATGCAAACAGGAAACTGGCTAGGTGAATACAGCTGACGTCTGTAGAAAAGCTCTACTCCAACTGGGAGACACAGCGGCAGTTTGAGCTTGAGTGATCCTGAAACATGTGCCCTCAGGTGTCTCTATGGAAGAACCAAGCCAACCGTGAAAGAAGCCAAGTTAATAACCAGCCCCGTCTCTGTCTATGCCCATAACGGAATCACTGAGTCTCGCTTTACAGAATAGCAAATCAGACCCACTGTCATAGTACACAGAGATAAAGGAAGGATCTGCAGTGAAGTGTTGAGAGTTTGTTATCTAAGAGAGTTTTCAGAGTTAAGTTGTAGCCTTTGTATTTATGTTACTTTCATTTATTTATTTTGGCTGGGTAACAGCTTTATTGACTGTGATCATCAGCTTTCTTTTTTAAAATTTTTTATTATCTTAGTGTGTTTGCAGCTCATGAGGTTTATCGTGCAGGAGTTACATGAATCTACCACAGCTAATTTCTGGTTTTTGTCTTTAATCTCCTCCCGCCCCTCTCTCCCTCTTCCTCCGATGCCCCACCCCACCTTTCCGTTCCTGTTGATATTATTAAGCTTCACTCATGGCCCACAGTGTTTACACTGATTGGACTTATTAGGCTCCTGTACATGGCACGTCTTTATTCCTCCCATTTCCCCTTCCTCCTGCTCACCCTTCCTGCTGTTTCCCTTGGACCATTTCTCTATTGCATGAGATTCATCTCCTTGCCCCTTCTATCCATCCTTTGTTACCCTGTTTGTACTTTTCCTCACTCAAATGAGAGACACCAAATGGTATTTAAGCTTGTGTGTCTGGTTTATTTTACTTATTATTTTTCTAGGTGCATCACTTTCCTATAAGCATGTCAAATCTGTCGTTCTTCATAGCAGAATAATATTCCTTTATATATAGATACCCCATTTTTTAATCCAGTCACCTGTTGATGGATATACAGGCTGTTTCCAGGATTCAGCTTTATAAATTGTGCTGCTATAAATATTGGTAAGCATGTACTGCTGTAGTATGATGTCAGATTGAAGATATTTTATGAATTCTGGAGATACTCTTAGAAAAATCTCTGTATTCCCTTGTAGTTTACGTAACTACTTTTCTAGGTCAGGGATCCATGATTTCAGTGGTTTCAGAAAACCTGTTGAAGCCATATTGGAATAGTGCATGTCCACATCTCAGGGGTGAGAGCTCGATTTTATCAGCCTAGAACATGTGTAAGTCTCAGCAAAGGGTACAAAGCACTGTTTTCCCCTACAGTTTCTTAACTTATGCCTTGGCCCAGTCCAACTCTCCAAGGTTTAATGATTTTTAAATATGGGCAGTAGGATTTGACTGCCTTCTGAGAATCATCATTTCTCCTTAGACCCTGACCACTACCCCAAATTAAAAAAAAAAGTAGGGACAAGAATGTGAGATTAAAAATATTAACTGTAGTTTTAGATGACAAAGGACAGTAGAATCAAGAAAACAACAAAATAAACCATTAGGCTTGAAGAAAGAAAAGGGTTCTGTTGAGGGCTGGGGTAGCTCAGTGGTTCCGCCGCCTGCCTTGCAAGCACAAGGTCCTGAGTTTGATCCCTGGTACCAAAAACAAACAAACAACAACAAAAAACCCCAGAGCTCTGTTGAACAAGGATGGCAGAGATTCAGGTAATATTAAAAAATTGATGTACAAATGATTTCCATTAAATAAGAGTGTAAAAAATGAACAGGGTTTCTGCAAATAAACTGTGTTAGGTAGAAATTTAAGCTTTTTTTTTT
>NW_022900915.1:4383808-4418958 GCF_012274545.1 Fukomys damarensis
GGGTCTTACTATGTAGTTGAGACTGACCTGGAACTCACTGTGTAGCCCAGGCTGGTCTTGAACTCACAGCCATCCTCCTGCCTCAGCCTCCCGAGTGCTGGGATTACAGGCGTGCGCAACCACTCCTGGCAGACATTTAAACTTTTAAGAGGGGGAAAAAAAATCACTGACATCCCTATACCAATTTCCCCATTTCTAAGATGGCGATGGTTGTACCCACGGACCGGAGAGTATTAAGGGCCTAACAGTGGCGCAGGCTCAGGCCTCAGGAGATGGTAATTACTGGGAGGAGGAGGAGGACAGGAGGGGCATGTTAAGGTAAACAAACAGAAGGAAACAATTAGAAATTAAAAGTCTCATGAAGCAAGGAAGGGTAAGGTACGATTTCTATAAAATCTGAGACTAGACCTTGGAAACGCTATGCTGTGACATAAGCCAATCATAAAGCACCGCACGCGGTAGAATTCCATTTACAGGAAATGTGCCCAACACACAAATCCATGGGGACAGGAAATAGATTAGCGAATGCAGGGCTGGGGCCCAGCACGGAGGACGAGAGAACGGCAGCTGAAGCGTGCGAGGTTTCTTTTGTGGATGATGGAAAAGTTCTAAGCTTGAGTATGACGATGGTTAACTCTGTGAAGACACTGAACGTACACTTTAAATGGAGAGTAAGAGAATCAGTATCTCAACAAAACTGCCAAAAGGTCTGAGACTGAGAAACTCCATGGTTAAAACAAAACAAAACAAAACAAAAGCACTCTGAGGTCTGAAGTGACCCTCTGCAGATTCCCTTAAGGAAATCTCCCACCCTGCATAAATCCCTGTGTACGCTCTTCCTTTCCCCTGGCGTGGATTCATCCGATATTGTGAGTTTCAGAATATATCAGGTCCATTTTACGAACAGCTCAGAATGTATATCCTGATCAATGAATGTCTTCTGGGGCTCCGCCTTAAAGCCACAGATTTCATGCAGATGATCCAGTGTTCAGCAAAATATTGCAGCCACTGTTACTCCCTCCCTTCAGGTTTTTGTCCCACGACCTATTAGCTATACCAAAACAGCAGGTCTCTGCGGCAACATGAACGTTAGGATGGGCTGCACTGTTTCCTAGGATGGTGACTATTCTCCTTCCATCTCTCAGTTTCTGCTTTTACTGATTCTTCCCAGATTGAAGTATCTATAAATTGTGTTTCACAACTTCCCTGCTGCTCCTACTTGCCAGCATTTCACATACGCTGTATTAGCCATTTTCCCTTGGAGCCTTTGAACCTCACTACTGGTTCCAACTTTCTATTTCAAATAGCATCGCTGGAGGTGAAGCAGTGACAAAATAATGAGTAGAAAAAATTTTGTTTTGCCTGGTGTGGTTGCGCACGCCTGTAATCCCAGCACTCGGGAGGCTGAGACAGGAGGATCGCTGTGAGTTCAAGACCAGCCTGGGCTACATAGTGAGCTCCAGGTCAGTCTCAACTACATAGTGAGACCCTGTCTCAAAAAACCAATAAAAAAAAAATTTTTGTTTTCTTCTCGTATTCTGACCTCAGTCTTCACAAACAGATTCTTATATATTTTTATAAGTGGCACATTTAAGAATTAAACTTATTTTACAGAATTCTACATTAAGAGCTTCAGGACCCTCACGCAGCCTCTTTTGAGAGTTTTTTTTTTGGTACCGGGGATCGAACCTCTGGTCCTTGAGCTTGCGAGGCAGGTGGCAGAACCAATGAGCAAAACCCCTGGCTCACGCCGCCCCTTTTGGGTTACACAAGTATGCAACCTTCTCACAGTGCAAATCTGTTTCTCTCAGTCTGCAGTAATGCACTGCAAAGAAACAGTTTCACTGCAAGCAATCTCACAGAGTCCCCCCCCAACAGCGAAGGCAGGCAGAGAGGAGATGCAGCACAGAAACAGGTAAGTGGCAAGTGACGGGAGACAGGCAAAGCCTGGAGACAGGAGACCTAAGAACTGACAGAAGTCTTTCCTTATTTTTCCCTTAATCTGCTGCACTTGTTAAAAAATGGCAAGAAAAGAACTGAGGAAATTTTACAAATAGTTCAAGGGAAAAGCCAGTATTGTCTTTCATGTGTTGCAAATTAAGGTTTACCACTCTGAATTACCTCAGTGACAGCAGTTAAAGACACCAACATCTACTGGTCCTGACAAATGCACAATGCACGTATCACCATTATACGATCATGCTGGACAGTATCACTGCCCTAAGAATCTTCTGTGCTCCGCCTCTTCATTCTGTCCTTTTCCCTAACAGCTCTGGATTTAACAGGCAAATCCAATGTCAAGATGAAATCAGAACTGGGACCGTAAGTAAGTTTTTAATTCTCCTCTCTCTGAAGTCTAGTTCTGAAAGGCTGGTAATGAGTGAAGAGGTCTCCAGGTCTGTGTGCGCAGGTGCGCGTCAACGAGCAGAGGGAGGAAGAAGAGCACAGAGCCAGGAAGGAAGAGGCCAAGTGTTGTGGTTTGCATCTAGATGTCCCACCAGCCTCATGTGCTCTAGGTGGGGCTCTTGGAGGACTGCACCCTGGGTGCTGTGGCTGACACGCTGTAAGAGGTGGGACCTGTCCAGAGAGGCAGGTCGCGGGAGTGTGACCTGGAAGGGTGTGCTCTTATCCCTGGCTCCCCCTTCTGTCTCTGCTTCCTGGTTCCATGATGTGAGCAGCTTTCCTAGCCCAGATGCTTCCTCTGTGCTTTCCTGCTCAAAACTTCTGAACGTGAGCCAAAACAAATCTCTCCTCTTTAAGATGACGGTGTTGGGTATTTGGTTTCAGTGATAAAGGAAGTGACTAAGATGCCGAGTACTGTGGTCTCAGTGTTTGTGTTCCCCAAAGTATAGGTTGGAATCTCAACTCCTCCAGGTGGTGGGAGGAGAATGGGCCTTTGGGACATGGTTAGGTTCTGATGAGGGAGCCTTCATGTTGAGGATGATGCCCCTTATAAAAGAGCCCAGAGCGCCATGGGGGGACATTGTGAACCGTCGGCAGTCTGTTGGAAACATTAAAATAAAATGATTATATAAACTGTATATCATGTAATATTTCCCTGTCTAGGAAATGGGTAAACATAATTTAAGAAAAAAAAAGTTGGTGTATAAGCATATTGAAGATAAAAATAGATGGAGTCAAATTAATTAATGTTACCAGATTAGAAGGAAGAGCCAAGCTACTCTGGAAAATGAAGTTCTTAGCACGGTCAGGCACAGCAGGTGTTGTTCGGTGACGAAAGGAGCACGAGGCTCTCGCTGCCTAACGAGATACTTGCCCACTCCTATGGCATCACAAAGTCCCGTGTGCTACTGCAGTGCCCGCTGCCGTGAATGACTGTCAGGCAGCGCTCACTCACAATCACGTATTGCTCACACTCTTTCCCAGCACTATTTCTTCAAGCCTCTGCGTTCTTTCTTTGGAATTAAAAGCCAACTGTTGACACTAAAAACCGAGGAGGTGTGGGGAGGCCTGGCAGAAGCCCCAGCAGGGAGGGCCTGGCATATTCACAAGCACTGGGCTCCTGCATTTATGTTTCCCATCAGTTCTACCAGGCGCCTGCACCGCGCACAGGGTAATTCCTGAGAGTTACCTGTGCCTTGTTATTTCAGCAGGATGCAGGGTAAAGACGATTACCAGCTGGAGTCACTCAGTGACATTTCACAGCCCGGCTCTCAGACTCCCCTTTACAAAGCTCTCCTGCCAGCGGCCCAGGGACCCCTTCACCTCCCCCACCTCAGCACCTCAGTGATAACTTTTAATTGTTGGCCTTTCAAAGATGTGAACCTCTTGACAGTCAACATTTGCTGAACCATTTTTTCTTACATTTGGACTTAGCTGAAAGGGTCTGGAATCGTTCAAGATTTTCTGACTTATTTTGTTGACCTTCTCTTATTCTTGGCCCAGATGACTTTAAAGCCAACTTGGATTTTCGCTATTTGAATCTACATAAGAATAAGTTAGTAAAGACCACAGACAGGCTCTCTCTGAACCCCGGGGTTCTATGAAAGCTATGTTGCTCACAGAAGGCTAACATTTGTAATTCTGGGTAGCGGATACACATCTGTTTGTTATGTTATTCTTTGTCCTCGTATTTTTTGAAACCTGGAAGCATCTTGGTGTTTTGCATCTTTGTGTCTCTGCTCACAGACTTCTCAGGTGGGGCCACCGAGGGAGAAGCCAGGCTGGTCCTCGTGAAAAGGTGGCTTTGCGTGTGGATTTAAACCCAAGTTCACAGCAAGAATCAGAATATGATTTCAAATAACAGACTCTGCTCATTGCATTCTTTTTACTGAGTTTCCCCCTCCAAATTAGTCCTTTACCAGCAGTGTTTGGGCTAAAAGCACGGCGGCGAGCAGTTGCTTCCATCTGGCGCGGCCACGTGAACACCTTGGCCGGCGTGCTTGCTTAATGAAGTGATTTTTAATGAAGCAAGCTGTGAATTTAATAGATACCTTAAAACAGCATCTTCGTAGATAAGCTTTAAGTAACAGAACAACTGCTAAATTAGCTACCAAAGCCAAGAGAAAACTTCAAGGCTGAACAGCTCCAGGATTAAGAACGCAGAGGCTCACTCACGACAAGTGCCACCTCAACGGATGGCAGAGGACGCGCCATCAGCCCGGAGGAGGAGGGTGCTCTGTGAGAAGCCCGCTCAGTGACCTCATCAGAGGGCACGGAGATGCTTGCCTGGCCCCACAGCATACTCAAGAGCAAGGACAGCAGCCACCGTCCCTGTCGCACTATCTCTAAGAGGCTCATCCACTGTGCAACCTTAGTCCTTTCCGCTTGTTTGTAACATGAGGACCAAAGGAAGGAGATCATCACTTCTATCTATATAATACCTTGAAAGAAAGACACTGGCAGAAAGACATGCACAGAGAACTCTTATAGCTCAGTGGTGCTGTGCCTACGTGGTAAGCAAAAGGTCCTGAGTTCGATTCCCTGGTATGGGGGGAAAAAGTGGGAGAAATCACCTACTCCTGGCATCTCAAGTATAAATGGCAGGCAGGCCACACATGCAAGTGAAGGCGGATGGGTGTGCGTAAGCAAAAGGCAAGGCATGGGAGACCACAGAATCATGTCTCACTTAAGAAGCATTCAGATTCCTCAATGAAAAACGTACTGATTCAAAGCCAGGCAGAGTGGTGCAGGCCTATAATTCCATCATTGAGGGAGGCTGAGGCAGGATGATCTTAAATTCAAGTCCTGCTTGGCCAACTTAGCAAAATCTGTCTCAAGATTAAAATAACAATATAAATAAAATAAAAATAGGATTGGAGATGTAATTCAGCTGTAGAGTACCCCAGTACAGAATGAAAAATACTGGTCTAGTGCAATGACGATGGTCCAGCCAACTTAACTCAGTGGGCTCCGCCCAGGAGTCACAATGAAGAGAAGCTTGTCTGCCTTCCCAAGAGGAGTCGAATGGAGGGTCTGGGACGTTCCACTCTGTTCACACCCCCATGGCATAATTTCCTGATGACCCACAATATGACAAGGGTTTTGGGATTAAACTGAATATGCTGAAACCAAACACTCAAGTTTTTACTTGGATAAATATTAAAAGTAAAAAGAAAATAAAACACGGTAAGAGTCCAGCAGTTTCTCTGAGCCACAGATATATTTACATATACACATATGTGTATGTATCTGTGTGTTATTTATTTATTTATTTGAATGTGGTCTCAAATTTATAAATAGCAAGTGCCAAGGTATGAAGTGGTTTCTCCATGCACTACTCTCCCTGCTCTGTGCGTAGTTTCTCCCTGCTGTGCAGCTGGAGATTGCTCTGAAAACAGGCCACACTTTCAAATGCCGTTTCCTTCTAGTGACTTAAAAAATTCACAAATAAATTTAAAAAAAGTTCCTAATCCTTAGCTTTACATCCTGTTATTCTGGGTAACTGCTATGTGAGAACCCACTCTCAGTTTCAATTTAGCTAAACCTCTGACTCTCAGGGAACAGCTTTTAAATTGTTCATACAATTTTTATCAATCAGCTGGGTCTGTATAAAGGAAAGAGGAATACAGAAACCTAATAATCCCCTCTGAGAAAAATCACCATGTTTCTCTCATCAGAGGAAGAGCAGCTCCTCAGACCCTGTAAAGCCTTTTCCTCAGA
This sequence comes from Fukomys damarensis, assembly GCF_012274545.1. NCBI lineage: Eukaryota > Metazoa > Chordata > Mammalia > Rodentia > Bathyergidae > Fukomys > Fukomys damarensis. The sequence continues at coordinate 4,389,932 of NW_022900915.1, forward strand.
TTTCCAATTCCATAGGTGTTTCATCTTAATCACAACATTGTTGAACTGATCTGTGGCTTCCTGAGTTTTACAGGCAAGGGAGGATGATACAGGTACCTGTCTGAGGCAAGCCCTGCGGTAAATATTCCATCACTAGAAACTGACGGTACGAGCACATTATCCGCACACAGCAAAATGGTGTTCCTGGGCGAGCTGGTCAATCAGAAATGCAACCCTGGCAATAGGCTCGAGTCAAGCACACATTTCGGGGAGTGAGTCATGGTACTTTTATTGGTTTGCAGTATTTTACCCTTTGTTATAAAAGGAAAGTATCAGAGTTCACCTTACAGAGAGAAATGAGGAAAACTAAAAATAAGCAGGAAGGAGACCATAAAACCACCCAGGCCAGTCATTCAGTGAATCCTTTTATGGTTGGCTGGTGGATATCTATTTACTATGTTCTAGTGGGTTATTATTCTTAGGGATAATTCATCTTACAAATGACCACTAGGTACAATTTTCCACCAACAAAAACTACCTGGACTCCATGAGAGATGTGCTTACTCTGAAGGTATGAAATGCATGTGTGTTTTAACTGTTTTCCCATTTTTCTATGTACATTTTGAATACTTTCCTTTCAAATTTTGCATGACTGGACACAGACCTTATGAGATTTGCATTAACTGGACTATGGCAGAAACTCATCCACATCTGACTAAGCTAGATGATTGCAGTGTAGCTATCCAGGGTTGAAACTACCTTTTATTAGCTTACTCTGCACCAGAAAATATTGAGGGCATTGTAGTAGATTAGTCAATGGGCAACTTGTAACCCCCAGCTGAACTGAATCAGCGTGGTCTGGGCGTGCAGGATCCACCTGAGCATCATTACCAATAGCCATAAAGAGAGAACTAGAGGGGCAAGATCTTGTCCTGTTGATTTTCTAAGAGAAGCTTGCTGTGGATGGTTTTGCTGATGTGAACTAGGCTGTTCTCATTGTTGGAGGAGCTCGGGACCTTGCTGTCATTGGGAATGGCTGCTGCTTTCATCGGGAGAGCTCAGACCTTTACCGTGAGCATCATCACTGCCTGGCTCCAATGTGGATCCCTTAGCTTGGTGGCACAGACTTCATCTCAAGCACATACATTTTTCTGGCTTCCACCACTGGCCCTTGGGCCTTCCAGGTGTAGATCCTCAATACAGACAAACATGGGATATTGCTGTGGGCTCCAGGCCACTGGCTGGACTCGAGGAGGACACTGCCTTGGACTCCAAGCCTTTAGCGGGACTTCTGTGGGAAACTGCTGGGATCTAGGCCCTCAGCTGAATGTTCTGGGCTTCTAGTGCGTGGTTAATCTCTTATACTCCTTGCATTTGTAGTTATTAAAAAATAACCTTATAAGCTACGTGTCCTGTATTTAATGTATTCCCTCACCCAATCCTGCTGACTGCAACAGGCATACAAAAAGGTAACGGGCCTACCAAAAGAAAGCAATAGTCTTAGTCTGGCCAGGTAGGAAGGTAGGCAAGTAACTAGCTAAGTAGACAGACACATACACACAAAATCAATATTGAGACTTAAACTACACACCACTCAACATATCCATTTTAAGTATAGAATGTATTCTTTCAAACACAAGGCCTCTAAACTTGTAGAAACCAAAAGATGTCATGGAGAGCTTCTTGTTCACCTTCTTCCACAGGGCAGCTTGGGAGAAACTGAGCTGAGCCACACAGATGGTCACACAGATGGTCAGCGGCCAAGTGGGGAAGGGATGCACAGTTTGGGTTCTAATAAAATCAGCCTATTGGTTTGGTTATTATGGAAAGAAACTTGCCCTTGTGTGGAAATACAAGGTTTCATATAGCAGCCTGTGTATAAGCAACTGTCCTAGGTTCCTGGGCAGGGACAAATGAACATCTCACTGCTGGCTGTAGAGAGTATGGAAGAGAAGTAAAGGGAAGGGGATTAGAAACAGGGATGGAAGGGCAGCACTGAACAAGCCAGTGACGGGCTCACTAAGAAGTGCAAATCTGAGGAGTTAGAAGCAATTCCAGCCAATGTTAGCTCTGAGATGCTGGCAAATAAAATTTATAAATGACTTTTAAAACTGCTTCCTCTAGCAACAAGAGCTGTTATTGTCACATTGATATTGAAATTAAATGTTATGGAATTTTCTTGCTTTAATGAGAAGGCAGATCTAACTAGTAAACAAAGTAATGATTAAAGCAATTAAAAGAATAAAGATGAAAAACAAAGTAACAATACTCCTTAACCCAAATAGGCAGGTTTGGCTGATACACTAAAAAAAGATGCAGGTTTATTTCAAGGTAAAAATCTCGAGAAGCAATGCTCACTATAAAAAAGCCTGCCCTTGGTAAAAGGGAAAAAGTCAATTAGTAATGTCACGTGTTTAAAAATCTGCCCGCACCTGGTTCTCATTTGTCCTCCAGCTGAGAAACCAAAGACAACTTTTCATTGCTTGTGGTCAAACAGCAAGTTCATTTCACCATGGGATGATCAAACGACCAGCCTCCCCCGGCCTGAGAAGGTTTGCCTTTCACTTTCAACTTGTTCAGTCATCATTAACTGGGAAAATTGTCACATTCCATTTGTGCCATGACAATTTCAGCACCGGGGACCGTGTGGGTGAAGTTTTTGTAGGCAAGGCCCTAAATCTTGTCCAACACCTCACACATTCACAAGGTCATTCTCCTTGTTTCCTTGTTTGGTGACAGTTGCCTAAGATCCTGGAGTCAGTCTGCGATCCCACATGGGCACCTTGGAAAAAGCCTGTGTGGGTGTTGTGTCACCCTGAGACTGAAAGGGTTCCCTGGTGATGCCACATATATGTACTATTAGAAAGAGGAAGGCCTGTGCACACATGCACACACATGCACCCCCACCCCCACTTGCTACATATTACGTGTACAAACACGGATTTTTACCAAGCCGAATTAAAAGTCTTCTTTACTTGGGATACCAGAAAAGAAGACTTCTGGATGGAATCCATTTAAAAGCAGAACTTCCTCACTCTGGGAAGCCAACTTCCCTGGAGAGGCTGCATTATCAAACTGAAGAGATTCCAAAAAGTTTCTGGAAAGAAGAAATCAACTTCTTCTTACTTTTTCCATTGGGCTGGAGAAATATTCATTGCCTTTGTTAATTAATTATAATTCTTCCTTTGGGTTCTGAAATGGCAAATCCCAGCAAATTTGGCATAGGACCAAATTCTTGATAGGTACTCTACAAATATGAATTTCTGAAATCTGATGTCAAGTGGCAAGATGGCTAAATTAAGAGGTCACTTGATCCAGTCTCTTGAGAAAAGCATGGAGTCTCTTGGAACAAGTCAAATAAATTCTGTGCCATTTAGCAAGTAAGCCATTGCTAAAACAAGCTCCAGTTACAGGTCCCAATTAAATTATCAAGGTCAAAACCAAGAGGATGAACATAAAGAGCTCTCTAGAGCTTCAAGAACCGTAGTACTAATACACTCATTCAATGGTCTTCAGGAAGGGCCTCTCAATCTCTAGTTCTAGCCCTCATCCCAGGGTTTCATTGCACTAGCCACTGAAACACGATTACCAGCAGGTCTGGAGTACAGACAGAATGCCTTGGCCTCTTTCAGATGGCTCCACTTCATAATATCTTAATATGTGTATTATTGCCAATATTCAGTCTTTACTAACCAGTAGAATTTGAGGGTAGGAAAGAGGGCAGAAATAATCTAATATTTTTTTTCCCAATTTGATAGCACACCAGATCCTGGGTCTAATGAAGAATCCTATGCTTCCTAAAACACAAAAGAGAAATGTCCTATATGAAGTGTTCTCTACACATTAACTCCTTCAATTCTTGTAGTAATCCAGCAGACGAGGTAACATCCCCAAGGTCACAGGGCCCAGAAGTCTGGAATTAACTCCACTGTACTACACAGCTATACAGTATTTTCTCATGAAGACTTCTCAGGACATGCAACCCAAATGTCCATTTATCTATTGCTCCAAGCAGACAGACGGAATACAAAGAGAAACCTGTTTGACCTTTGTTCTCCTTTGCAGGGATTGAAAAATAGGGACCACATCTCTAAGCTTCCCCATTCTTCTTACACCGATATCTTCTTTCTTGTTCCACTTTTGTGGAAGTCACCATTCTACTGCTGGCTCCACAGTGAGCTGACCAGCTGCCCCTGTCTGTCTCGCTGTCTCTCTGTCTCTCTCAGGGCTATTACTCTGCTTCAGTGAAGCTGTACAAGGTTTGTGATCGGCCGTAAAAGCAGACATCATTTGCTCATTAGAGCTAAGTTTTCAGGACGTGCCCCACTTACTGACCTCCACTAACGGCCTGGGTTTTCGTTCGACTGCAAACCTGAAGTGGCAGAGTTCACAGTAGCTGGTGTTTGAGGATGACAGCCAGTGCTCCAGGCAGCTCCGATGAATTGTCCCCAAGGTCCCTGTACATTCACATGGAGAGAGCAAGTCCTCTTGGCTGCTGCCCTCATGGCAGATCCTGCACATCGGCCGGTCATTGAAGGGGCTGCAAGAGAAAGAGGGGCACCTGCTGGTCACTGGGCTGTGACCCACTGCAAAACAGATGGCCTTTAGCTCAGTGTCCCCTGGGCACAGAGTGGTAGCTGCTCAAAGAGACACTTGCTTAAAGGCCCCCTTGGGTGTTTACACTTGACCTTGGCAGTAGGGCAGTGGTCCTGGGCACTCTAGGGCACTCAGACCATCTACTTGTGACAACATAAAGAAACAAGGTGTGACCAGTATCAAAACAGCCGGTGCAGCATGGGCCAAAAGTGAGTGAAAATGAGCAATAACGTTATTTTTAGTGTTGAACACAGATGGAACTCAGGAAAACTACCAATAAAAAAAAAAAAAACAATTACTCATCATTAACAATGTAAGTTTTGAAATGACACCAATTGTAGCTTCTAGACAAACTGCATCTTTTAACAAAATTAAGTTTATTGGTACATTTTAGGTATACATGATCACATTCGTCATAGGGAATTTGGACTTGTACATGATAGATATAGCTGGATTATTTTTTCCCATTCCTCTTCCCCCACTTCAACCCTTCTTCCCTTCCTTATTTCAAAAGCTTTGTTTCCATCTTTTCTTCTTTTCTCATTTTTTTCTTTCCCTCCCCCACCCCCAGTTACCCTGCACATTTGAACGCTTTCTTCGTATTTCACAATATCTAGTCCTAATTTGGTCCTAATTTATACTTTCAGTTTCTCTCTCCAGAGAAACAATGTGAAATTTACAGGTGTGTCCAATTTATTTCACTTAAAAGTACAGTCTCCAGGTGCATCCATTTAGCTAGAAATGTCTCAAGTTTATCTTTATGGCAGAGTAGTACTCCATTGTATAAAAACCCACATCTTCTTTATCCATTCATCAGGGCATTTGGACTGTTTCCAAGATTTAGCTATCACAAGCTGTGCCACTATAAACATGGGTGTGCATATATCACTGTGCTATGATGATTTTAATTCTTTCAGGAAGATACCAAAAAGGGCAATAGCTGAGTTAAATGGAATCTCCAGTTTTAGATTGATTTCCACAGTGGCTGCACCAGTCTACACCCCCACTAACAGTGGGGAAGGGCTCCTGTTTCTTCACAGCCCCGCCAGCATTTGTTATTGGTTGATTTCGTTTAATAACAGCCATTCTTTCTGGAGTGAGATGGAATCTCAGCATTGTTTTAATTTGCATCTCACGGATGCCTCCCTTCTCAGTGGGTGCTGTATCATGTCAGAAGAACATCTCCCTCTCGGATGGTCTCCTATTCTTTGTTAGGGATTTGAGGTAAAAAATGCCACCGTGATATGTAATAACCCGAGGACCAGCCTCCTTGCCCTCTTCCATCTCTCCCCAAATCCTCCAAAGATGACCAGGGTATATACCTGATCATTCTCTTTAACATCATCTTTGATCCAAAGGGAAAGAGTCAGGAAAGCACAGGAATTTCGCAAAGGCCTCTCTGGGAATGATCCTGAGAATGAGCCAGGGCTGGAAGGGTGTTAAAGAGGAAAAGATCCCCTCTTCCCTCTTGCTCAAAGACTTGCTACTCTGCAACCTTCTGCTTTGCAATTACTGTCTGTAGCAGGTCTGTCTGTAGCATTGCTGTTTGGGAGCAGGCCTGACAGACAGGCAGACAGACACACTGGTTCACAGGTCTGTCATTTCCTGATCAGCTGAGGTGGTTGGTGGCCGCCAGCATGACTGGGTACATGCAGTCATCCAGGCTCAGCTCACAGGGGGCTAACGACTCTCTGAATCCTGACCAACTGCTGTAAGTGCTCCGATAGCTAACAGATACTTTCCATTTCTTTTCATTTTGATATTGCACAGAGATTAAGTCAAAGGTAGATAATGCTGACAGCATGGATGGGTGTGATCACCACCACGTCCAGGCTGTGGTGCTGCCAGGGGTTCTGCTGCAAGCACAAGGTTGGACTTGGAGATGTGGGTCTGCACCAAAGGAGGTGAACGATCCCTTGGGTCCAGGTAATGAGTCAAGTGTAAGTAACTGGTCCTAAATTTCAGAGCTGGACATATTAGAACAGATGCCAGGGAACGAGTCTGACGGTGTCACATATTTTACATTCACAGATCAAAAGTTTCACTTAGTCATTCCGAAAGAAAGTTGGAGAAACCAAGCACACGTACTACTACGTGGCAGCCTAGAGCTCACCATCTGCCATCGGGCAGCAGCAGCACAAGAGAAGACCCTGGACACAAAGTGTTCGCCTGGATGAGCAATGCCGTTCAGACCTCCATTCACCCTTGCTTCGGCTCGTCACGTGGGAAGATAGCTGTGGAGGCTTTAGCAAATGATACCACTTCCCAGAGCAGAGCATACGTGAAGGGTCATGGTCACCCGTGGAGGAGAAGGAGGGGACAACAGCACACCCACCAGGCCATGCCAATCATCACACACCCTAGGGATGTCACTTCAAAAGTCTATCCACAAATCCAATCTCTTTGGCTTAGTTTTCTGAAACTAGGTGCCTTCATTATTCTGTGCTAGCAAAGGACTTCTTTTGTTAGCTACTGAAGACAAGAGTGTAATTACCATAGCAATGTCAAAATAACAAATGTAAAGCAAGCAGCCCCATGTCTTGTGGGATCCTTTCACCATGGCTCTCTGCAAATGTGACTTTAAGCAGATCACTAGACAACATGAATTTTAGCTTTCCGTCCTATTGCTATAGAAACACGATGACAGAACTTGTGTAGTTCTTTTTTTCCCCCCAGCAGCCCTTCTCACCTGACACAAAGACCTGAGCACTAATTGCATCCCTTTAGCATTTTCCATCTGACAAACAGTTCTCTGGATCAATTATAGATTCATTTGTTTTAATTGTGGTACTACCTCTGGGTGGCAAGGGTCCGCACTACTGTTGACAGCAGCTGCCCGTCCTTGGCTGAAACTTGCATGACATACTGTGGCTGCCCATTCACTAGGCTGCCACAATCCTCCACAGTCTTCACCACGGGCGCAGCCGAACTGGTGCAGTCTGGCAGGACTTCGGGCAGGTGACTGCAGCGGCTGGTTGTCATGGCAACAGACAGCAATTACTCTGCTAATGGCTTCCACATTGATAGAGGATTTCCATCTAGGGGAGATCAGAAAACAGTTTACTTGGGCAAGATGGTTAATAGGAAATGGAGAACCATAGACCCCCAACATCATCATGTCTGTATTTACAACAAATAATGGGGTAACCCAGATGTGGCACATTATCTAGTTCCCATTCAATGGAAGGGTGCACACACACAGATGTGCACAAGGCCCCCAAGAAACAGTGGATGCGGCTGTGAACAAGACAGCAAGCATGGCAGTGTACAGAAACACCTGCTTTCCACGAGGGGCTGGAGTGAGGGCTCTGAAACCCAGATCTGAAGAGAAGATAGCAGTTCTGCTCTGCACCAGAGAAGCAATAAGTCTTTGTTGACACTTTCCAAAAGTTACTAGAATCATTATTAAAAACATTTGCAGCTATTTTTTCTTGTCAGGAATTTAGTCTCCATGCAGTTTCACTCTGAGATAGGAAAATTAAAACCAATGAGAGAGAAAAGAAGGAAAAAAAATTTGACCAACTAGCATATTCTAGGATGCTATCTGCCAAACATTAATCATCCAATTACTGTTCTACTTTCCTGATTTCTGTCATATGGAAGAATACAATCATACAATATTGCCTTCAAAATTACCTTCCTTCAAAAAGTCCACCTGCTTTAGCTTGCCTTAAATAAAGTTATTCACGAAATGGTTAGTTTGGTTAGCTTGTTTTATTTTTTCAAGTGGACATGTTATCTTTGCTTGTTTGTGTACTACCTAAAATCCAGGGGGCACATATATCTTCCATTGTAAGGCAACACACAGGAGAATGTAACAAGTGATGGATGAGATTATTTTTCACTGATTACAAATCACTCATTATTGTCAGGGGCCGTACTCCCTGACAGACTCTGTCATCTAATGGCAAGGACTTCTATTCCTGATCTGTGCAGACACTGGGTCATGACCTCAGGTTCAAAGCACTGAGACCCACTGGAATCAGTACTGGTCAGAATGTGCAACATAATAAATGGAACTTTAAAGTAAAAAGTGCAGGATGGTGCAATGCCACAGTGTCCCAGCCCATATGTGCCCTCTCTTTCAGCTTGCTCCCCTTAGGCTCTGCAGGGCTGGGATTCAGCAGACAGGATTGGGCAGGATTGGTTATGGGACTGACTCATGTCAATAACCAGTCTATGGTGTCACAGTCCAGCTAAATGAACATCTTGCTCTCCTCACTCCCCATCCCCAAGAGGGTATGTGGAATTCCTCCAGGGACAGATATCCCGGATATCTGTCTCTACTTACTACACTGTGCTTGATCCCACAGGCCTTGCTCTTTCCAACTTCCTGGACAGTGAACACCAACTGAACATTCTAGGGCTAGAAGGCTGTGTTTACAGATGAACTCGAGCAGACAGTTTCCTTCCTGACAAGCACACAGCAGGCAGGTGTCGCTGTCAGTGACACCTGGATGTGAACTTCCTCCCTCTGCCGTGGAGGGCTCTGGCAGGCCCTCCTCCAGCAGTACTCCTCTCCCAGCCTCCTTGCTGCCATGAATCCTCTCGGGGTGGGCACCTGCCCTGCCCAGCAGCCCCCTAGAACCGGCGTGGCTAAAGGACTGTGGACACCGGCCTCGGCCCGATGAGGGTGCACAAGCAAGGCCTGCCCTGTCCGTATCACTTTTATGACCGAAACACTGAACATTCAAAGAAACACAATCAGCTGGCTAAGGTGCAGTTTTGTTTTTAAAATGGGATCTGTTGCTTTATTTCACACTGTGAATCTAAGAAGTGACATTATGGAAAGTATAGAAAAGCACAGGGAAAATAACAAGATTTACTCATAATCCTACCGCTCAGGTAACTAGACTACATTTGGGGACAGATGTCCTTTTTTTTTTTTTGGCAGAATTGGCAGGGTGGACTTTATTTGTAGTTGGGGCCAGCAAGATTTTCTTTTCTTTTTTCTTTTTTAAACAAGTGATGGTAACTCTCAGGCCAACAAACAAAGGATGTTACAAGACATTCCTCCTCTAAAACTGAGTAACTTCCCTTCTCTGGCCTACCCTGACAAAACCCCATTGACATGATTTTAAATTCTCATGATGCCTCACAGCCACAGAGCGTAGCTTCTTGGCCCAGCTCTCTCACTTCACAAGGCAGCCATAGATTGAGAGCCAGGGCTGTGTTGGCAGGAAAAGCAGACACAGTGACCTTCTTGCCGAATGGAATCATTATGTCTGGGTACACTCTGAGAGTCTATTTTCGGGTTTTGCGTATCTCCAGCTCACTTGATGGAACTGGGAGGGGTGCGGAAGGTACACAGTGTGTCTCTGGGGCCCAGGGCTGTCAGGAGTGGAGGGCCGGCCGCCCTACGTTCATCCACCTGTAACTCTGAGATGGGGTGTTGCTCGACGTAGACTACTTGCCTAGCAGGTGTGAAGCCCTAGGTTTAATCCCCAGTATTGCAGGAAAAGGGAAGGGAAAAAAGTAATTCTTCACAATAAAATGCTCCTCAGAGGGCCAGCGTGATGGCACATGCCTGTAATCCTGGATACTTGAGAGGCCAAGGCAGGAGGATCAAAAGTTTGAACTCACCCTAGGCAATTTAGTGAGATTCTGCCGCAAAATAAAAAAGGCCAAGGGAGGTATAGGTTTGTGGTAGAATACTTGCCTGGCAAGTGTGAGGCCTTGGTGTGGCGGGGGCGGGGGAGAAAAAAATCTAGATGCAGTTTTCCTTAACTCATTTTGTATCTGTAATTTCCCTTCTGAGTGATATACTTCATTCCACTTGTCTTCTCACAGGCAAAAGGGATATTATGAATCACTTGATCAGTTTATTCTGATTGCAATGGGTGCCAGCTACTGAGTTCAGTATAAAGGGACACAGGTTCCTCTGCCTCTTCTCCAAGGAAGCCCTGGCTCTCTCTCTCTTGTGCCACTTCTGCAGAATCCTGCACCCTTAGTCCTCTAAGCCCTCGCCTGACTGAGGACTGGGCTGAAGGGATCTTCCGGCCCAACACACTAGCACATCTAGCTTCACATAGGAAACTGGCATTCCAGTAATGCATCCCAGCACTCCTAGGACTGTGCTCTGAATGAAAAGTGGAGTGGGGGAGATTGCAGAGCATACGTGCGCTTACTTTCAGTGGGTATGGCTGACTTGGTTTCTACTCCAGATCTTTTTCTTTCTTTGCCCTTTTTCCCTCAGTAGCAGGGCCTCACACATGCAAGGCAAGTGTTCTATCATGATGCCTCTTCCCCCTGCCGTAGCGCTTTTTATTTTGAGACAGAGTCTCACTAAATTGCCTAGGGTGTGTTCAAAGTTTTGATCCTCCTCCCTGGCTTGTCAAGTGGATGGGATTACAAGCGCGTGCCGTACTGGCCCTACTCAAGTGGAAGAGGAGGGAAGGAAGTGCATTCTTCCCTGATCTCCAGGGAGGGAATCCCAGAAGACATGTGGGCATGGGGCAGCAGGAGTGAGCCTGCAGGCTGCACACACCAACTGGCATGCATATGTTGCACCTGGGGGGCACTGACCAATGGCCCACTGCATTGCTCTGTCTCAGTTAGAGCCACCTGGGAAAATAGCCCGATGCCTGGAGGCCAGAAAGGCCTGGGCTGTCAATTTGCAGCCTAGCACTGGTCTTCACTGAGCTCTCTGTAAAATTTCAAGCACCATTCGACTGCCTTCTTATCAATACCAGTGCACCACTCTCATGGGAAAGTAGCTTCCTGGTCTACTCAAGACTTGTTCTTTCTGGAACTTGTCAGCATGAAAACACACTGCTGAGAGAGTAGTATATGTACACCCTTGAAATCCCAAACTGCACAGGCAGGACAGGTCCTTCTCTGACCAAGCTTGACACCTGCACAATTTCTTTCTTGGGCTGAGAATGAAACATGATGTGGCGGTGGCCAAACTGAGCTGCACAACAGTCAGGAAGAGTGGGAGTGAGTGGACAAGGAGGAGATGATGGAACCAGAGGAGGGTGGCTAAGGAGGGAGCCCGGCGAGAGGATTGCTAAAATAAAAAGGCTTGTCTGTGAAGTCGTGACCCTGCAAAGGACCGAGTCCAAGTTTCACAAAAGCAGGCGACCCAAACAAGCAAGAGCTAAGTGTTGCTGGGTGTCTGAAGCAGGTTGCCACCGGCAAGTGACATCCACGGGAATGTGGCTGGCATCACGAGGATGGGTTTTGGGGGCACCGGAGAAGGGAAGAAAATCATGCAGGAAAGTACACCCTGCTCACCTCTGCAGCCCTGGGCATCAGCAGTTGCCTGATCTTTATAAGGGTTATGAAGTTAGGAAGGAAGCTCTGATTTTAGAGGCACAACACCCCATCTTTTGACCTGGCTCACTGCTCACCAGGGTAAGCTGACTCTCCTTAGAATTCCTGAATATCTGAAGTAGGTACTAATACTTTCTGAACCACTTCACCTAGTTGTTTGTGAGGTCTAAAATAAGAGGTGTTAGTTTTTCATCGCTATAACAAAATACCTGAGGCTGGAACTGAAGAAAAATTTATTAAACTCACAGTTTTGGAGGCTGGTGGAATAGACAGCATAGCACTAGTTCTCACAGGGCCTCCTTGGCTACTTCACAGCATGCCAGATGGCATCACGGTGGGAGTTAGTACAAGAAAGACAGAACACTTGCCAAGAAAGGAGTCAGGAAATCTTGATCTTTTATAATAACTCGCTCTCATGGGAACTAGGATTCCCTGGGAACTTCTTGATCCTTTCTAAGGGCAGCACCCCAACAACCTAATTATCTCTCACTGGCTCCACTCCTTAAGGTTCTATCGCCTCACCATCACTACCACACTGGGGGTTGTTTCTAACACGTGGATCTTGGGGGGACAAAGAGCCAAACCACAGTACTACAGAATGCATGGGAACATACTTTGTAAGTTGCAATGTGTCGTGCACACTTTCCTTAACCTTAATTCTGGCTCTTTTTCTAGGTTTGGCTGCATCTCATTTCTGTCTTTTAAAACCATCTTCCTGCCGGCAGTCAACCCATCTCACACTGTGTGTTTTGTACACATGGACTCTGACGTGGTACCACTCTATCTCTTTGTTAGGGAGCACACAGGGAGCCTCATCCTTACTCACTTCTCCTTCTCTTAGCCCCATGTCCATCAGATCTGGAACCCAGGTTTCACAAGTCTATGAAAATGCTTTACTGAAGATATATGATGAAAAACTTCTAAGATATCAGAGCTATCAGGTCTATTAGTGACAGCAGCTATCACTGTCTTAACTAATCTGGCATGTGATAAATGCACTAGAATATAAAACATAAACTACTGAAAGTTCCTTTTCAGGTCTCCTTGGATAAGAACTGTATTCTAAGTGCTAAACGAACTTTAGTTTTTTTAGAGGCAGGATGAAGAGAGAGAGAGAGAGAAGTCTGTTACACTGGCATTTCTGTTGGGTATAAAAATTTCCTGCAAGGTTTACAGGTGGAAGCAAGAGCAGAGTGTGAAGGTGGCTTGCGCTAACCTGGTCAAAGGAGTTTCCTGGGTGGTGGTCTGAGCAGATGCAAGCTTGGAGGGTCATTCTGGAGCAAGACTGGGCTTCCAAATTCAACCTTAATACCCAATTCTAGAGGTTTTGAGAAGTAGCAACGAACTATAGAAATGATGTTGAAAGTAACAAGGAGATATTAATTAACAAGTCTGAAGTTTCAGTCAAGCAAGATGAATAAACCCCAGAGATCTGCTCTATGACATAATCACAGTCAGCTTTAATGCACTGTACTCTAAAATATAATTTAAAAGAAGAAGAGGGCTCCTCGGGTCTAAATATGTCCTGGGATGATCCTGTGTCACCTCCACAACCAGAGTTGGTCAACAAAGCAAATCAAAGAAGCAACTTTATTTATTCATTCTTTCAAATAAACACATCTTTTAAGAAAGTTATTGTGAACTTATTAGTTACTCCTAGGAAATTTTGGTGGTGCAAGGTTCAGCCATCTCAACTCCTAAATTACATTTCCCACAGAAAAGTGTAGGACACGCCAGGCCTCCCCTGGGCTGCAGAGCTGTGAAGACACCCTGCGCCTTTCCACTTACCAACCATTCCCTTGATAATGCCAGAGGAACCATGTCCCGAGCTTGGGGAGGGGACCTGGGAAATTACAGGATTGTACAATGGCCAACTGTCATTCTGTTCCTATAGAGTTCTGCATCATTAACACTGCTCCAGGATTCAGAAGGCTGACCTTAGCTTTCCATGAGTGAATGTGCTTCAGAAGGAGCCTTCTTCATGGGCTGCATACTCAGGGAGCAGAGCCTCCTCTAACGAGACCAATGAATGAGCAACACAAGGCAGTCGGGATTGCAATGGGGAAAAAAACCCCAGCAATAACGGCTTGTCTGGGAACTTTCCCCTCTGAGTTAGATCTGCAGACTTTGAATTCTAAGAGCTGTCTCTGAGAATAGCAATGCTGTTTGACAGAACATTTCCCTGGTTTTTCAGGCATGTTAAAACCAGACAGTGCACTGCATAGCTGATGAACGTTACAGTGTCCTGAATGTTTAGAGCAAATGAAGAAAGGTAGGAAATCACACAGTGACCTTCCTTTCCATGAAAATGGAGCAAATGACTAATTTCAAAACCATTAACATGTAAAAGCAGAATATTTCTTCTGAGAACAGGACACAAAGGCTCTCCAAGGAGATTGCTAAGACATGATTACGTGCGACACTGAAGTTTTCAAAAACACGCCAAGGAGTGTGTAGTGGCAAAGTGGCTGCTTCATTAAACTTAAATAGCCGCGGCAGGGCTGTGCTTACAGACCCACGCTTCCAAATTATACATTTCTTTTCTGGATGCTTCACTGACCTCATTATGTAGAGAACAGAGTTTGTCATTCTAAATAAAGTGAACATGCAAGTCTTTATAAACATGTCCATCAGGTGCTTCAGAAATGTGCAGAGGGAAACACTAGCTGACCCCATGAATTTTTAACAAAATACATCTCTTTTTGTTGTCTCATTATTTTCTACTCTGTGCTCGTTGCCACTCTTAGAGAGCACAGCAAGCAGGTGAAACGCCTGTTTCTGAGCATTTAGAGGGTTTCCACTGGGGGAAATGGCATTTTCTTGAGGAACAGATAAATATCACTGATGAACCCAGGCGGGAAAAACCCCTAGTCCAGCATAAGGCACGTCAGATGCAGAGGGAGTTACAAGAACACATTCCCAGTGTATTATTTTAAATTCGCATCCAAATTTATTTATCATTTCCCTCCATGTAATTAGTTCTGATTCTCAGCCACAAAAAGTATCAGAAACATCAGACAAATCTTTCCCCTCATTTAAAATTACTATATTTCTCTTCATCCAGGTAAAATCCCCTCATTCTGCTGAAGGCAAATCAAGTACCAATTATCATATTTATACATAGTTTTCCCCTGAAGAAGTACTCATGGAATTACTTCAGATTTGGAGACAATCCATTTTTTCCATTTAATTTTAATTAGATAGATGAAAATGGCAATTAAAAAATCCCACAACAACACTGTGTATTCAAAGACACAGCAACAGCTGAACTGCACTTGTAAATAACAACTGGCTCCTGGAACAGAGCCACTGAGCCAGAGAAGAGGTGGGAAGCAGGCTGCTGGAAGGGTTCTGAGTGTCCATCAGAAAGTTTATGCCTCAGATTAGAAAATTTTGAGGGAAGAAGAAAAAGAATGACAGAGTCATGAGACATCACTCAGAGAAGAAAAAGAAAAGCAAACTCTTTAAATGATACTTGGAGAGTCCAGGGCCAACAGCACCCTGTCCGGCGTGTCCAATAAGCAGTTTATAGTGCTCTGGGCCAGGGTAGCTGATCGGATAAGAGGAAAACATCTCGGCTTCAATGAGATGAAATGCATTCTGGAAGCTCCTAGTTCACTGTCAGACTTGTGCATATGTTCTATCAATATGTAAAGGAATGCCTGCCACTAAGGAAATTATTTTGGGACTTGTTGCTAAATTGTACCTTGCCTTCCTTTGCATTGCTACTCGGTATGAGCTGTACAGATGTGCCGACTCTTAACCTGAGCCGTACACCCTAGGATAAAGCCAGATGCTGGCTGATTTTAAACCACGCTTCCTTGGGGCTTTTCTCTTTCCTGTTTTTCGGAGTCCATGAGGAGGTTGCAGTCTCACCTCCTCACAAGACAGCGTCTGAGTTCCTTATTCCTGTGGGACTGGGTGCTGGCGCCTCCCTATATGTTCCCTGAAATGCTTTGAGACCCATGAGGCCTGAATCGTGGCTGTATTTTTGCTTTACATACAAGCATGACTGTAGTCACTTAGCTTGCAAAGGAACATTAAGGCTGGTGCAGAGCGAAGCCTCCTTGGATTCTGCTTTTGAGCCCTACCCTTGGTATTAGGGATCCGATGCCTCCTGTTAGCAGAAGCCTCTGAGCAGCAGCAGTCCCCTCACGGATGGTGTAGAGATGTGGCCCTGCCTGAGTCTCTGTGTGTCCCGGGCTGCCCTTTCGCAGGTCTGGTCTTGAGTCAAGGCCTCTCTGGAAGCCTTTGGAGGAAGAGGAGACAGCAGCCTGGTTGGGGATGGGGGAGTCCTCACTCTGAGCTGCCACCCAGCTCTTGTACTGGGGAGAGAGTCATGCAGCACGGGGCCTGTTTCTTCCCTGACACTGAGGAGGTGAGGTAGGTGTGTACCTGCTACACAGAGGGCTCTTGGTAGTGGGCAGTGCCTGAGAGTGTAGTGCAAAAGGGTCATCTCACATCCATGGGGGCCGGGAAGGGGGAGCAGAGCCTCAGAGCCCTCTGCTTGGCCCCTCGTTCAGCCTTCCTGCTTCTGCGGCCTCCTCACCACCCTCCCACCTTCACCAACACACACCTGGGCGCAGAACCACCAGCATCTGCTTTAACAGGCCTATTAAACACAGGTTAAGGGCCGGGGATTTAGCTCAGTGGTTCCAGTGCCTGCCTTGCAAGCACAAGGACTGATTCCATCTCCGGTAACAAAAAAAAAAAAAAAAAAAAAAAAAAAAAACCCACCAAAAAACAAAAAACAAAACACAAACAGAAATGCCAGCTGGAATTACTTTCCTTGGCCTTAGATACTGCTCTCCCCCATGCTCCTAAATCTATACATTTTTATTTACTGATGTCCTAAAATGGGTTTAGTCTTTTAAAATAATCAAGTTAAAAACAAATGCAAAGATAAAGTAACATATCATCAAGAATCCAGTTCCTTGAGACACCTTCATCACTTAATCTTTTCATTTTCTATCCTGGGTTCCTGTGGACCATGACATTGGGTAATAGGGACTCTTTCTTGATTCTGACAGTAACCCCAATGCAGAGCACTTACTCGTCCCTTCAGAGGAACCTCGGAGGCATTATTTTTGCTAGTTGGAACACATATCCCTTCCTGCACTGGCTCTTTTGGCTGAGACCTGACTGCCTCTACCTGCACACCGGCCAGGACCTTCACACCTGCACCAGTTTCCCGACTGCGGCACAGAACGGCCTCTTACATAGCCCCAACTATGGGCCACTGGCTCTACCCGAACTTTTCCAGTGTGTGGGTCAGCCTGCTCTCTCCTGTCTGTCCTCCATGCGAGCCAGGCAGTGGAGCCAGTTAACAATTCCCCAGCCTGACTTTGGACACAGAGAGCTGTCCTCTAAACAGAAGGTCCCCTGAAGCTTCTTACTCCATACATGGAAGGTCCCGAATCAAATACTTGGTCTGTTCTGGCCCTGCCAAAAATAATGAGTGAGATTCCTTAAGTCAACTCAGCCTGCTTGACAGAAACAAACACAACTTTATATCGATACTGAATAACATAAATATCTAAGACAAAACAAGTTGGATAATATGCAGAGACCTACACTTTTAAATTTCCATCTGATGGCAGTTTTCCTTCAGAACTAACAAAAAATGACACTATTGGTACTATATGGCATTGGTGTGAGTGTATTTTTCTATTTTCATAGCACTATTTATTTTCCATTTTCTAAGTGCTTAATAAATACAGTGGGTCTTTACTGCTTTCTAGGGTGAGAGTAAGTTACACCCCCATGGAGCTCATTCATTTGCTTTATGGGCTAAAAAGTCTCTAGCGTGTCACAAATTAACACAGTGTTCCTGAGGACTGTGTTTTATTCTTGAATCTCCAATTTCACTAACAAATGTGAAAAACACATGTAGCCAGATGAGTCCCCTGAGACTAGCCGCTGCAGATGCTGAAGAAAGCAAGTTATTTCAGCTAAGATCAGCACTAATGGGAGCACTAGAGACCATTTGTCTCCCAGGTTCCCCTCCAGTCGCCTGGTCCAAGGCAATGAATTAATTGGTTTCTAGTGGCTCCTGAAGAATTACTTTTAAAAAATTCTTTAGAACTATTTTTTTAAAAATAAGGAAGATATTCAAAAAATTAGGAAAAGTCAAATATTTTGAATCATCAATTAGTGACCTTTTCCTGGTGCCAGGATCCAGGTCATCTCAAGGCGATGAAACCCCCACTACAATTCCCAAGAAAGGTTTACTATTCTTTTCCTTAAATTTTTCATGATGAACAATGTCAAATAAATAGAATTCTATAGAAAACCGGCACACAATCCATCATCTCCATCTAAAAACTATTAAAGGTTTTACCACTTTTATTTTTCTTCCTCCCTTCCACCCTTCCTCCTTTCCTTTTTCACGGCACTCTTGGTAGGAAGGCTGGGTATCATTTTGGTCGCATGTTTGGTATTTAAGACTCTTTTCATCTTGGTTGGCACAATCTTCCCTCAGGGCCACACTGCTCACACAGAGAGGCCCTTCTGCATTTGGGAGTAATGAGAAGAATTCTAAGCCATCTCATCTTTAGCTTACAGCTGCACAGATCACTGGTGTTTCTTGTCCACTGTAGGCCTCTATTTTCGTATTATTTATCAGACACACCAGAAGGTGGCCAAGGCCTTGGAAGAGGGTCGGCACTACTAACACCTCAGAAGACTAACGAGTCAAAGCCTCTGTGACTGCCTTGCTCAGAAGTCACCTGTGATCCTTCAGGAAGCCTCTCGTGCTCAATGAGGCCTTCGGGAGCCATCTGGCAGGACCACACCCATGCCAGCGTCATGATGGTGACATATAACACGCTGGTCAAGCTTCCATTGGGAGAAGAATCTGCCCAGATATGAGAAACATCTCCCTTTTCTTCTCAATAAAAAGGGAGAAAACATTTAGACTCCTCATAGGTATTCCTCACAGAGGCAATAGAAACAGCTTTCTTTAACAATAGCTGACCAGTGTCTCTGAGACTGACAGGAATCCAGGGCCTTTCTTTTCTATTCTTTAAGAGCGGGGACATTTTCTGCCCATTATCACCTTGTTTTACTGACAGGCATCTGTCAGTTGGACCTTAAGACAGAGTGATAATGGGATGATAATATGCTGGCTCTGTCCACACACTTCAAGAGGGAAGCATTCATGAAAAATACGAATTTTGGGAAACCCAGACACTCATGTGCCCATCTGCATTTCTATCTGGTTTAAAATTGAATGTATAATAGCAAAGTAGTGAAAGGAGGCATGACGGAGGGTTGGGATCAGAGGAGATTCCAAATGCCCACAGACCCACTGTAGAAGGAAGTGAATGGGCCAGGATGGCAGCACTTTTTTTTTTCTGGCCTCACTAGAACTCACTGAGAGTTGGGGGACCAAGAACTGGTGGGAAACATCTTCCATGACTGTAAGTAGAGGGCGTGGACACACTCTGAAAAAGCACTAATACTTCCTTTCGAAACAGAGATGAGGGAGAAGTACAGACTTTAAACAAACTCACCAAAGCAATTCAGATCATACTGAGAATCTTTCTAGTGAATGGTTCTGTGCTGGAAACTAGTACTGTACTTAGATATTTGGGTCTCCAGTCATAGTTTCAGGTCCTAGCTTCTTTACCAATGTAAATAAAAGAATATCCTATACACACACACTGGGGCCATATATAAGATCATCTTTATGCTAACAACTCATCAGACTTTTTCCATCCTATACTTAAGCACAGAGAGATTAACCAAAGTATGATTCCTACTGCAAAGTTCTAATACAAGAAATGGAAGGAAACTAGGTACCACTCTATTGGATGGAGATAGCAAAGTTGACTGGGGAAAAGGCAGAAATCACTATCTTCATCAGCAAGAGGTATCATAACTGGGCCACGATATAGCTCAGTGGCATTGCTGCCTGCCTCATAAGTGCAAGGTCCTGCGTTCGGACCCTGGTAACACACACACACACACACACACACACACAAATATCACAATTATCCTTTTAAAAAACAAAGTGGTAGCCAGGCCTGGTGATGCACACCTATAATCCCAGCACTCTGAGAGGCTGAGGCAGGAGGATTGCCAAATTTGAGCCCAGCCTGGGCAACTTAGTGATTTAGTGAGACCCTCTCAAAATGAAAAGAATAAAAAGGACTAGGGTTGTTACTCAATGTGAAGGGTTGTGGCTCAACCCTCAGTACTGCAACAAACAAACAAACAAACACAAAAATCCCCAAGGAATGGAAGGTTATTTTGTGCAGTGATTCAGCATGTGAATCTTGGAGTTAGACCGCTTGATTTTCAGCTATCAGTTATGTTTTCTCTAACTAGGGATAAATTGGTAACCATCTCATATTTGAATACTATGTAAAATAATGTATATGAAGAGCTCAGCTTAGAAGGTGGCACACAGCAAGCACTGCTGGCTGTGATTATACTGCTAGGGCTATAGCAACCTCAAATGTCTCCAGGGCTCCCTGGTGCTTTCAGTATTTCTGTTCAAGCCAATAAACATTTATTAGAATACTGACACTATGGGAGAGAACACAGTGCTTTAAGAGGCAGAATGGAGGAGCAGAAAAAAAAACATGTTTAGGAATCAGATACATTAGGTTGGTCAACAGTTGCAGCGTTCAGTCTTGCATAAGTTACTTAGCTTCTCTATGAGTCAATTTTCCCAACTGTGAATAAAGAGAAAGTAACTTCTTTATAGTCATGTGCACTCCCCCACACAGTATGTAAAAGGTCTTGGTGCTGGCCGAGGGGTCACTCTCATTAGAACTGTACAGAAGGATCAGGAGAAGGACAGAGGTGGGCTTGAAAGATCCTGCCACGAGATGGATGGTATGATTCTGGGCTGAAGAGGATGGGCCAGAAATGGCCAGGGAACACTGGCTAAGACTGAGTACACATACCCAGGGATGCAAGGAACTGAAATAAATGGTTGTTGCTAGAAGTCTACAGAAAACATCACCTTAAAATATAGCATCACTGCAATACGGAAGAGAACCATCTCTTCATCTTCACTTTTAAGGGTAAATACATGGCTCTGGGGAGTCAGATGGGCCACCGTAGCCCTTGCAGCTTTCTTTTTATTTTCCCTAAATTTGATCAAGAGCCAGATGCTGTTTTGTACCTAGAAGGAGGTAGCTACTTGGAAGCATTCAGTACAAATACAGATGAATGAATAATCCTGTTGTTTTTGGGGCGGGATATGTCTTTGCACTTTCCTAACAAAAGGGAGAATCAAACTGAGTTTATACCCTTCCACTTTTCATCTACTGATCCCAACATTTTAAAAACCAGGTGCTTCTTTCACTTTGTTTAAACAGTGCTCAGCACAAGGCCCACTTAGAGTTTATAGGTCTGCTAGGGAGAAATGTGTGGCTTCCTAAAGGAAAATGGGGATAAGCTGAAGGAACAGTTACAACTGTTGGATATCGGGGTCATAAGAGTCTGGATGCTTGAAAGAAGCCAGGGTACACTACCTCGTGTTTTTATTAAATTCTCCTTTCACGGTGATGTGAAATACATGTCCTGTCTACCAGAGGAGAGAATGTAGCCAAAGCTAAGCCATGATGACAGTGGGTGTGCAAGTGAACAAGGCTGACTGATGTCTCCACAGGGTCTGTTCACGAACGGGACTAAGATGATGAGCGCTACAGTGGATTCAATAACAGAGCTCTGTGCTGTAAACATGGCATTCTCTTCAGTATCTTTGTAGAGCCCTTAAGTGGTCTTGATATACATGAAACTGAAAGCTGGGAAAATTAAAAATTACACAAATAATGAAGATGAGTTCCTAGGTGAATTACCCATTCCAGTAGAGTTTTTGATATTTTCATTAAACAGAGTAAAAGGACCATTTAAAGATACTTGTGTATCTACAAATGATTGTAAAGTCATTCTCTTTATTTCTTTCTAACTCCCATAAGCCTATTTTATTAGTTTCAAGGAATAAAGCTCCACTCTGCTTCAGTACACTGCGTTATTTTTGAAACTACAGAAACATATGCAGTTTCTTTACATGAGCAATCTTCTCTAATGACAATGCAGTCACTGGGAAGGACTGCATTAAAAGACATGTTTCAAAAAAGACCTGTCCTCTACCTGATACCCCCTTTCTGCCTTCTTTTCTTACAATATTAAGACCCACTGCTTTTTCTGAGTGCAAGGCATATAATGGTCACTTTAAAATATTTGCTGACTCATTGAATTCACTATCTTGACTAATTTTGGCATCTAGAATGAGTCACACAATCACAGGGCTGATACAGACTTCCTACTAGAAATACAAACTTTGTGTCTGATTTAACTTTTAAGCACTCTAATATTCTTCCTGCTGTTTGATGGTTACCTATTTTTCCCTTTGAACTTTGAAAAATCTTTTGTGTTTCTTTCCAACTTGAAATCACGCACTCCTATCTAGAAGTCATTTAGGAACATTAACAAGTGAACAAGGAATTTGAACTCTTAACCTAATAATGGCTAGCAAGCATCTCTAAAACAAAGCATTTCTAATTCCATCCCAGTTTGTTATATGAACATACTCTCTTTATGACGACCTGCAGAGGACTGTTGACAAAAAATGAAAAAAGAATGAATACATGATGGAGCGCGTGGATAAGGAGACATGATACTTCAGGGAAAAGCAATTCACATTTTCTCATCAATTCAGGTCAGTCTGTAAGTACAGAAAAGAGGGATATCATACTTTAACTAAGACCTTCTTGTCCTGCTTACCAGGTCCGCTCCCTTGATGCACTGTGTGAGACACAGTAAGGCCAGGTGAGCTGCTTTTGTGGCACCCTGATTCAGAGTGCATGGATGCATTTCCCTACTGGAGGTAAAATGATTGGTTAGATGTGGAATGACACCATTACTTCTCTGTAAGAAATACGAGTAGTGACTGGCCTTTTATGCGCTGGTTTTAAGATCTAATTACACATAACCTAGTTCCTATTTTTTAGACCTGCATTCTGGTTGTGAATAATGCGCAGCAGTGGCGAAACCACCAGAAACAGTTATTGTTGTAAAGAAGAAGAATCTTTGCTGTCATTTCCTGTAATCACCTGTAGCTGCCGGGTAGGATCCACAAGCAGATGAAGGTGGAACAGTAATACAGGCATGATGGTAAGTTTATGTGCTATCTTGAGTAGACCACAGGGTGCCCAGATTCTTGGTCTAATATTATTCTGGGTGTTGCTTCCAGTGTGTTTTGGGATAAGTTCAATGCCTGACATTAAATTGGTAGACTGAGTAAAGCAGATTGCCACTGCTAGTGTGGGGAGCCCTCCTCCGATCAGCTGAAGAACTGAGAACACAGAGGCGGAGCCTCTCCTAGGCAGAGGGGACTCCCCCTGCTTGCCGGCCTTTGAGCTAGAACATCAGCAGTTACTTGGCTCCAAGCTCAAACTGAAGCACTGACTCTTAATTCTAAAGCTGTGGGCCCTCAGGATAAGAACTACACCACTGGCTTCTTGGGATTCTGGCTCAGCAAGCTCAGATCTTGGGATCTGTCAGCCTTTTAAATTGTGTAAATGGATTCCATATATATGAATATTATTATTGATTCTGTTTCGCTGGAGGAATACCAAGGAGTTGATAGTCTAAAAGGTGTACATGTACATGTGGCACACACCATATAAAGCTGTGTGAAGATAGTAGAATATATAACTATTTATACTTGGAATTTCAACTATAATTTACCAAAGAAAGATGGTATATGAACAGTGAACAGTGATTTTCCCTAAGTAATGAGATTCTTCTTTTTCTTTTGTTTGTGCTTTTTGTATTTTCCAATTTTCCTAAAATAAAATATCTTTTTTATTATATTTAGAAAATTAGGGCTGGGGATTTATCTCAGTGGTTCTACTGCCCCCCTCTCAAGCACAAGGACCTAAGTTCGATCCCTGGTACCACACACACACACACGCACACACACAGAGAAAATAAGGTTGAACAAATAACATTTAATAATCCTTAAGAGGAAAGCACATAAAACCCCTTCTTGAGAAAACAAACAATAAATAGAGAAATCAAACCAGAGCAAGCCCTTATCAAATAATCCAAAAAGCAACTGAAGAATTTCCTTTATTCCATAGGCGCAGAAAGAACATTCCAATGCACCAGGGAAGGAGTTAAAAAACCTCTTTCTACTGCAGTCTGCTCCAGGAAACAGCTGGGTGAGTGGGAGGACTCTGGGTCAGAGCCCGGAGGCCCAGAGCTCTTTGCTACTGATTGATCTGGGGACCACCAGTGTGTCATTTACTCTTCCTAAGCTTCAGGTCCCCCCAGGAATCCGCGAGAACTAAATCAGTCTCTGAGCTACAGTGCACGCTGTCAGAATGCAATGCAATGGTAAATTCACAAATACTCCCAAGTACTGTGGAGCACTTCAGCAAGGTAACAATGATCATCAGTGGTTACCACCAGGTCCAAGTCTGAACCAGAGAGTAGCCCCCCCGCTTCTCTTGGTGGCTGCCACGGATGTCAACGGTGGAGAGACAGGATCCTGTCTCTCTTTTCTCCCCAGTACAAATGCAGTGTGCTTAAATTAACATTTGGTTGGCTTCTCTCCTTTTTTAACCAGAAATATGCCAATTTAAATTAAAAATCCATACACTTAACAGGAGTTATATTCTTGCTAGAGAAGACAACTCTATAAGCAGGAGATAGCTGCAATAATCTGCCAAGCTTTTATAAAGCATTATGTATCATTCCTGTTTGGAATTTATGCTTCCAAATTGCCTGGCCAGAAACTGTATATTTGTGCATGTGGCCGTATGAGAATCGCTTGGGTCCTGTCATCTCTTAGTTCATAATAAGGAAACTAAAGCAAAGAGATTTTATGATTTTCTCACCACCACAAAATTAGCAGAAGAACATGATTAATTCAATTTCTGAGCCAAATTTCTGTGACTTACTATCACTATTATTATTTAATACCGGTTAAACACAAAAGATATATATATATAAAATTTGAGGTAAGGAGTAGTAGGGAAAGAGAGATAAAAGAAGTAAAAACTTTACCCCTTTAGGTTATAGTTAACAGTTACAAGCATATTCCACACAAAAACATCTCCTGGGTTTCCTAATCACACTGTGTAGGACTGCAGGCTTAAGGGAAAGTACAAGTTCTTTTGATAAGACTCAGATTTTGAAACAGGAAGAATTTTGGTATTTAACGCTTGGGCAAGACAGTGTGTAAAGTTTGCAGGATTTCATGGTTAAATTTTACAATATATCATTGTAGTCACTATCACTGACACTGCTGTTTTCAGCTTTTCCCAATCCACATTTTACTGAGAGGAGAGCTCTGCTGACATGATTCTATAGAATTTTAACTTTTTTTTTTTTTAAAAGCTGTGAGTTAACAGGAAGGACAAAAAAGTAGAAAACAAATACAAAAACCCCTTAGAGCCAATCACTTTTCTTTGTATTCCCAAAGTTCCGTACTATGAATGCAACTTCTCTTCATACCTGTGAGTCACCACACATTTTTCCAGGCCTCACGGCTCATTTTCTTCCCATCTTCTGCAATGATTCAATCCCCCTCCACCGGCCCCAACACTTTAAAATTGTAAGCAAGAAAGTTTTGGGAGCTGTCCTACTGAATTAGATAAAATTAGAATTTGGTTTGAGGGAAATACCTTCACATGTGCATTACGATGAAGAAAATGTAACATTTCCTTTGTTTTGCAGACGTGAAAATAAAGAATTTCCCTTACTTCATATGCGTAACAAGAAAAGCCTCAGTGTGATCTAAAATCAGGTATTTGGGAAGTGGAAGAGGGAGCCTAAGGTATCCTTTCATTGAATGAAAATGAATCTATCTTGAGGATATATTAGCTGCTAAGGATGCAAATAGTTTTCTTAGATAACCTTACAAAGGTTGCCAGAGGTTTCTCTCTTTTTGGATACTGTGTAATAATAGCACAGGTACAAAGTACTGTTAGCATTGATTTCACAACACACAGACCTTAGGCTAGGCTTGATTTTAACAGATGACCCTCAATTTCAACACTATTATTATTATTCATTGATTAGCAACTCCAGCCCCTTGGGTATATCTTCCCCATATGAAAAGGTTACCATCAGTATCTGACCCACATCCGTCTCTCTTCACGCCCCTTTATTGGAAAGAAAGGCTGCCCTAGATGGCATGGACTTCGGCCAAAGCTGATAGAAAACTGCGAAGTGACAGGGATGAGGAAACACTTACTACTCTTCTGGCTACTTTCCATTCATCATTTCTTTCTCACTCTTTAGCCTTTCGACATCAGCTGTGCTGGGTGATCAGCCTTCACTATGACTCCTTCTGGGATACGGTGGTAGATAACCTGATTTTAGCTAAAGGGCCAAGAAGTGATAGAGACATGTTAGGGCGTTAATAAGTAAATAGGGATGTATAATATCTTTGAAGAACTAGAAGGAATCACTGCTAGCACTTCAGAAACAATTAGTTTTAATTTTAACAGCAGAGAGTCTTCTGAATGAAAAACTTAAGCCCCAAATCTCAGACCTGAGTAGAGGAAATCCAAATATTGCAGATTATTGTTATTCATAGTAATGTTCTAAAAATTCTTACGAATCAGTGAACACTGAACCATTGCTCCTGGTAGAGAAGCGCAGTTAAGATTCCTGTGAGCCACTGGCCACATTTTCATCCACTGATCAACAAATTTGTTTTATGTGGGTCTGTGTTTAAAGACACCTCATTTAATATATGCTGTTAGTTCATTAACATTAAACGCACGGTCACCAGCAATGTAACTCCTAGCTAATCAAAGCTTATTTAACAGACATATTTTCTTCATGAGGCACACCACAGCCTTGCACTGAGGCACTTGGAAACTACTCAAAAGATCACCAAGCAAGAGCACAAAATTGTGAAAAATGTGACACTAAGTGGATCACAAACCTATTTTAACCTATTAGAGCTAAAACAAGAAGCCAGAGCATTACTTTGTTTGAACTCAGCTTGAATTTACATGAAAGTTGACTTGAACTTTGAGCCACTCTGAATATCCATGAATGACTAACAAATTACTTGGAGTACTGATTTTAGAGTTGTAAACACATTCTAGTGTATAAGGGATTTGAAAATATGGAATTTATTAATAATGAGGATTGGGTATACAATTCTACCTCTTATCCAATAGCAAACCAGGCCTTGTTTATCCCCTTTTCTCCTAAAATTATCTTCTATTCTTCTTTTCTCTTAATAGCTTCAACTAATTTTTTCATGCTAAACAGTTAGAAATACTTTTTATGGTAGTTACCTATGACAGTGAAATATGACTATATTATTACTTTTAAACATTTATTCATTTATTTATTTATTGGTACTTGGGATCTAACTCAGGACCTTGCCCTTGAGAGGCAGGTGGTGGAACCACCTAGTTAAATCCCCGCCCCATTTATTTATTTATTTATTCTAAAATACAGTCTCACCATGTTCCCAGGATGGCCTTGAACTTGTGATCTGCCAATCTCAGCCTTTAGAGTAGCTGGGATTACAGGAATGTGTCACCACATCAAACTTTTTTTTAAATTTATTTTTTAAGTAAATGGGTATTAGAAGCTTTGGTTTTCAAAAACTAATGAATGCAATGTGGGTAATGGAAAATATAAAACCATAATTTAACAAAATTTTTCCATTTTCCTGTTTTAGAAAATTGGGGAAGTACTGAGTCTCAGTTATCAATGAAGAAATACAAGAGTTGATTTTTATAACCCAGCCAAAACCATCATAACTTACTGTACTCCTATGTTCAGAATTTGGTGAAATGATAAACAATCATTAATTACCCTGGAAAAGGAGAGGTGCTGAACAGAACACACACACACACACACACACACGTGGCCTCTGTCCTCTTAAGCACTTTTGAGCACAAATGCGTATTAGTAGTTTTCTAACACTATGGGTAACCTATTTCTTAAAAGTTGTTGTCTTTTCTAAACTGTGGAGGAAAATCTTGACACTATCCACCTAATGAGGTATAATAAACAAACAAACAAAAACAACAGGTGGAAAATTCACACTTGTTAGAAGCAGTTTTCAGGATTGTTCTTGGGTTTTCAAAACTTAAGCCAAAGTATGTGTTATACATGTTAATAGTGCCCCATAGATAGAATCTGAATGAAGTAGGGGTGACTTGCACCAAGGTCTAAGACATTAAATGAAAATTTAATTTTAATTTCAAAGCAGAGTGACTGTTTACATTTGGGCCTGACTCCAGGAAAGCATATCCATCCATCCATCCATCCATCCATCCATCCATCCATCCATCCATCCAGGGGACAGAGCACCACAGAAGTGCCTGGGGCCCTTCTGTTGGTTGAGCTGCCATCAAGTACCCTGACTCCACGGCCACCAGTTTTCACCGAAGACAGGCACCCCAGTGCTCAGCTAGGAAACAAGTCTTGGAAAGAAAGGAGAATCAGGCTCTGAAATGCATATGCATACCATGAGTGTATCTCGTATCTAGTAACAAACAACAGTTTCTCTCAGTTCCTCTAAGCAGCTCCGTGCAGTTCATTATTACACTCGGTTGATGTAACTGTGGTGCTATGTGAGACTAAAGGTGCCACCTTCCTGCCTAGTGCTTCCTACCTAAAATTTCCTACCTAAAATGAATTTTGCTCATCATAGCTCTCCTACAGTCTGAAAAGAAGCCCTTGAGTATTTTGAGATATTTAATCACATGTAGCTTTAAACAATTGTGTCACAACACCGTTTCTACCATTTCCCACGTGGTTTAAGAAGCAATACAAACCTTAAAAGCCCCAGTATGGCCACTGTAGGACTCACTGATTAAATCTTAACTCTTCAGAAGATCTGTCTATTAGTTATACTAAGCAGGAATCAGCAAACCTTTTTCTGTAATGGGACAGATAGTAAACATTTTAGATCTTGCAACAATACAGTACCTGTCACAGCTCCTCTACACTGCCATTGTAGTGTGGAAACAGCTACAGGCATTAAACATACGAGGATGGTTGTATTTCAATAAAATTTTAATTTTGAACACCGAAATTTACATTTCACGCAATTTTCATGTGTCAAAAAATATCAGTTGGGCCAGGGATTTAGCTCTGCCTCCTGCTTTGAAAGCGCAAGGTCCTGAATTCAATCCCCGGGACCAAAAAAAAAAAAAAAAAAAAAAAAAAAA
>NW_022900915.1:4418985-4430000 GCF_012274545.1 Fukomys damarensis
AAAAAAAAAAAAAAAAAAAAAAAAAAAAAAAATCAGTCTTCGATTTAGTTTTGTAAAAAAAAATTTAGGAATGTAAAAACATTTTGTTACTGTGAAAAAGCAGATCTAATCCCTGCCCTATAGGAATTTACCATTTCAAGCATTAAACACTGACGTAAACATATACAAATAAAATAACTATACACCTGACATTGTAAGATAAGGCTTAGGGTAAGCCATTTATATTAGACGCTTAGGCCGGGCATGGTGGCGCACGCCTGTAATGCCAGCACTCGGGAGGCTGAGGCAGGAGGATCGCTGTGAGTTCGAGACCAGCCTGGACTACATAGTGAGTTCCAGGTCAGCCTCAACTACATAGTGAGACCCTGTCTCAAAAAAACAAAAAAGCAAAAAAACACAAATATATTAGACGCTTAATGCTTGTAAGTTTTCACTGATGACTAGTTCATAAGGGATGTCTTAGGCCATTTAAAGCCACCGGTGAATTTACATGAAGAAGGCAAATCATCAGAGCTTTTAATGAGAAAAACCCACGTGATTATTAGCTCACATTCTAACATAGTTACTGCTTTGGGCAGTTTTCTGATATCTGTATTGGAACTTCTTTAGAAACGCCACTTCCTGCAACATTCCCAAATGCTGGATAGCACCGTACCTCCCCTGTCTATATTAACTTTTTCTTGGGTTTGCAGCATTCTAACATGCCTTAGTGTCTTACTGAGAAAAACATCAGAACGTATTAAAGGGTCCAAAACTGATGCTGAGTGCTCACCATATGACAAGCACTGCTCCAAGCGTTCGGCCTGCATTACCTCATTTAACCCTTATAATGGCCCTCTGAGACAGAAAAATGTAATTTTTTACATTATTACCATATTAGCAGGAAACTACAGCACAGAAAGGTTAAGTTTCCTGTCTGCAGTTATAAGCCAGATTTGAACCCAGGCATCAAATGTGTGAACCTCTGCTTTTAACCCCTCATAACCCTGCCTGTGAGGGTCTCACTAGGAACAACAGCTCTCTCTCCTTCGGCATTGCTTTCCGACGACCCTGTGCCAGGCACGCACACATTTATTACACCTACGCAGGATTCATCCTTCCCTGCACCACAACGCTGCATCCTCCAGCCTCTGCGTGTGCCCAGCCCCTCACTTCTGTGCTCTCAACAGGTCTGTCAGACAGGGGGTGGCCGCTCTAGATGGTGAAGCAGTGTGGGGCTGAAGCCCAGGAGACCGTGGTCCCTCTGTGACCGACTAGATCACAGTACCTTTGGGAGACCCAGTTTCTTCATCTACGAAATGCCTTATGGACAGGCTCCAACGATACAACGTATGGGAGCATGTGGTAATCTGTATGGAACGAATGACTGTTGGTAACCGTCTCTACTATACACAGCCTTTATCCTTGCCTCTCCCATTGTATGTCTTCCATACTCACTGTGAACAAGCAATGCACTTGACTCAGTATTTTACACAATACCAGGTCCTTTTTTTTTTAGTTGCCGGATCCTTCCTCATTCCTCTTCTTTTTATTCACTGAGGATACAATGTCAGCAAGACAAAGATCACACCTTTCTTCAATCCTACTCTACCCTGTCAGAGATGACAGGCATTCAGTGGTGTGCAGGGGCCACTTTGTGCTGTCTCACCAACCTCTTCCCAGCTCCATATTCAGTAAAGTCATACTTGCCTTGAAATCGGCAATAGTAGGAGCATTACCCTATGGGACTGGCAAATGTTACAAATCACCTTTCTCTTTCCTGTCAACCAGAGAGCTGTTTATTGTTACTAGGCCATCTCTGGATTTAGAAGCACAATAATAAAATATTGTGAGTACTAGGAATGGGATAGTATAGAGTGGTCTGTAGTGTGTAGGGAGGCATCTTAGTTATGGAGGTGAACAGAGGCATTGAGAGCTGTCTTGGAAGAAACGAGTGTTAAACTGAGACAAACAATGAGAGGAACCAGCCAAGTAAAGGGGGGAAAAGAGAGTTCCAGATAGAGATAATACCAGGTGCAAAGACCCAGAGTATCAGTAACTGAAAACAGTTCTTTAAGACTATGGTGCAAAGTAAGACAAGAATGAAGCTAGAGAGCAAGAGGTTCAACTTGACCCTAAGGACACCAGTTGGCTGTCAGTGGGCTTTGAGCAGGCATGGGAAAGGTATAAATGTGGGATCGAGTCACGGAGAATATTGGGTAATCTCAGGGTAGCCTCTTACCTCAGATGACAGCCGAGCCTCATCTGTAAAATGGGAGCAATTCTAGTACTCCTATGTTCTAGGGTAGTTGCTCAGGAGCAGGTAAGTGCTCAGCACAATGGCTAGCTCACCAGAGCTGCTCCA
The DNA here is from genome assembly GCF_012274545.1 of Fukomys damarensis. NCBI lineage: Eukaryota > Metazoa > Chordata > Mammalia > Rodentia > Bathyergidae > Fukomys > Fukomys damarensis. The sequence continues at coordinate 4,421,330 of NW_022900915.1, forward strand.
GAGGTGTCTGGGCATAGAACAGCTAACCAGGGAGCAGATACACACACATATATATTTTTTTCCATTAAGGTTATTGGTACAATTAAAGCAAACAATAGTTACATTCATCATTGGGATCTTGTACCTTTACATGATAGATCTCGGTTCTTGCTTTTTCCCCATACCCCTGCCCTCCCTTCACCCCTTCACCCTTCCCTATTTACAAAGACTTTGTTTCCTTTTTTCACGTTTTTTTCTTTCCCCTTATTTCCTTTCCCCTCCCCTTCCCACTTTCCCTTGAGCCATTTTCTTCCTATTTCACACTCCCAATTATATCACTTGAACCTTATTTACACTTTTAGTTTTCCACACCAAAGAAACTATTCTGTATTTACTCAAACATTTCCTATTTATTTCACTTAAGAGTACAGCCTCAATGTGCATCCATTTTGCTATAAATATTTCTAGTTTATCATTCTTTATGGCTGAGTAGTATTCCATGTTATAGAAAACCACATCTTCTTTATCCAATTTCTAGCTGATGGACAATTGGGCTGTTTCCAAGTTTTAGCTATTACAAAGTATGCCACTATAAACATGCATGCACATATGCCACTGTGGTAGGAGTCTTTTAATTCTTTTGGAAAGATACCCAGCAGAGGGATGGCTGGGTCAAATGGAACCTCTAATCCTAGTTCTTTGAGGGATCTCCATAATGATCTCTGCAGTGGCTGCACCGGTCTAGAGAGCAGATGGATTCTTCAGAGGATGCTCATCTGCTGCCTCTCTGGCCTGAAAACACTGGCCATTGCTTGTCTAGGTCAGTGCTTCTCACAGTGACCCAATGGGTGCTGACCCATTAGAGAGTGGTGATATTAGTTTAGTGAGTCTCGAGCAACATTTCAAAAATGAAACAGAATTGAATAAAAAATACTACAACCCATTATAAGCCTCAAGAGTAAGTTCTGTATAAATGTGAACTGGGTTGCCCTATAAAATCTATTCTGAGGATCACAGTCAAAAAGGTGAAAGCCCCTGCTTTAACTGGAAACCTTTTGTGAGCTCTGGGGACTAGAAGAGGGACAAGACAAGCAGGGCTGTCGCACCCTTCCCCAACCTTGGGAGTCAGAGACCGTGCACTTGGGAATTTGGCCTTCTACATTTCCAAGGCTTTGCAGCTTTCAGTAAAAACATGCATGCTCTCCTGACCAGACAGGACCCTAGGCTTTATCTGCCCTTCTGAAGTCAAGGTAGAAGAAATCTCCCAGCGGTGTTCTCAAAGGCCAGGCAAGGGATTCTCCCACGTGTGTATGCTGTGTGTGTGTGTGTGTGTGTGTGCGCGTGCACGCAGGCATGTGTGCGTGTGCTTTGGGGAAGTGAGCACTGCGACCTCCAGATGCTGTTTTTCCTACTACTACACCCTGACTGGGAGGCAGACTCAGCAGCTGGAGCGATCTACGGTGAACTGCTGCCCAAGCACTCAGCCCCTGAAGGTATGGAGTATGTGAAATTCACTTTTAGTTTGCTGTATCCCAGAAAGGGAATCATATTGTGAGAACAGATTTTAGAATAATTTATTTTCAACGTAAGTCAAAACATATCCAGTCTGCCCCTTGGAGCATCAAACACAGTTTGGCATTTCCTTTTTCTTCACAATTTAAAAAATGGAACGTAATGGCAGAGGCTTGGTCAATGTTTGGCAGAAAAAACCAAGCACCTCATGATGATTTAGCTTCCTCCATTTCCACAGGCCTCACTCCGCAGGCCCATGCGATTGGCACTAGATTAGCTGCTGACACTCATTGACAAAGGAATTAATCTTCACCAATGATGTTTACTAAAACTCATTCTTTACAGGAAGCTGTGACAAACATCAGGGTGCCTTCATTTTCCCCTTTCCTCCTTTCCATCCTGATAAAATTGGCTAAAAATAACTTCTTAAATCCTGATTCCACGGAAGAAAAGAACAAAAGAACATGGCGGTGGGGTGGGGTGGGGTGGGGAGAGGTCACAGGAAGGACACAGAAGACAGGGTGGAGAAACTACTCTGCATGATGCTATATGGTGATACAATGTCATAAAACTATGCGTTGTTCAAGACCAAGAACGAACTTAGTGTGAACTGCAGACTTTGGGTAATGCGATGTGTCTGAGTGAGTTCATCAATGGTCACACGTGTGCCACTGGGGGAGGCTGTGAACAGAGGGACAGGGTTATATGGGAAATCCCTTCATCCACCTCTCAATTTTCCTGAGAACCTAAAGCTGCTTTAAAAATAAAGTTTTTAGTTTAGAAATTAACTCAAACAAACTGAATATATATTCATAAATCCAACTTATCCCTGGTGCAGGATATCACATGCCCGTTCATGGCTCCATTGAAACCACAGCATTATGAGATCCTGCTCACGGCGGAGTGGAGCTATGTCTTTGGGGTAGGCAGTACGAGAACAGATCACAACATGACAACTGAGTACTTACAGAGAAAAACCCATTAATGATACATACCCAACTTCTCACTTTCTACCATTTCCTACCATGCTTGTCACTCATCAGAAGCATCTTTCAGAGAAGAGAAGAAAGCAATGCACACTGGTCAGATCAACAAAACTGCCTAGCCAGGACCTTCCAATTTTCATTTTACAGACATTACCGTATCCCTTTTCACTCCAACCCCAGACGGGTCACTGCCAGGCTCTGTTGGGTATCTCTAGTGTGACTGCCCACTTTTGTAGCTTGGCATTAGTTTCAGTTGAATACCCATAGTCTGCACCAGGTTTGGACTTGTGCAAAAACACACAAAGGAACAGAGAAAACTTTATCTTGATAATTTCCATGGTCCATGGAAAAACAATATATCGAACGAAAGAGTAGGGAAATGAAAGTGCAAAGCAGCCTCATGGTGTGGCCTTGGAGTTTAGCATCTCTTTTACATGGTGTTCTGTGCAATCATCTTTGGGCTGGGTGTCAGAGGGCCCATTTCCTAAGTGCCCATGCTTTCATCATGTCTGTGTCACAAGTCAGCAGGACAGAATTTGGTGACAGCTATACAAAGAGGACACAGAGACCACAGGGAACTCACCGCTGTGGGTGTAACCTCCATAGGTTGGTGCTGATGTGACATTAGCAAGGATGACTTAAATATCTGTATGTGGCAGAAGCCAGCTAAGGAAGGTGCCACAGTGAGAGCAGGCTTCTTGGACAGGCAGCTCTGCCCCATGTATTTTTGAGAGTGTGCCTTTGTTGGCTTGCAGCTGTGGAGGTGGGGGAATGCCAATAAATATGAGCATACAGACAGGAGGGAGGGTTCTTCCCAAACTGAAATGAAAATCTTCTGTGAGAATCAACAAAGCTTGTGAGATAAACATAAAAGTTCTTTTGAACAGAATTTTAACTTTATTAAAAAGAAATCCCAGCAGACAATATACCCTAAAAGACATTGCTTAGAAGGTAAACAGTTATAAATGCCTTCAAATCTAAATGCCAACTCCTATATGAACATATGTTAAAGAAAATAAGACACTTGCAAGCTAATAAATGATGTAAAATCCTCCCTAGAGGATTTAATCATCTTATGAAACTGATTTTTCATTAAAGATCGTAACGCACAGATCACCCAAACCAAAAAAAGCATGGGACACCATGATGGTTGGTGTGCTTACAAATAATGTCTAAGGTGGTTCTGATGGAACAGGACAAATTGGCAGAGCACCTTTGAAACAATGAGAGTCCTCTGGCTGGGTGTGGTGGTGCATGCTTGTAATTCCAGCACTTGGGAGGATTGCTGTGAATTGGAGACCAGCCTGGGCTACATAGTGAATTCCAGGCCAGTCTCAACTACAGAGTGAGACACTGTCTCAAAAAACCAAAACCAAAATAAAAACAAAAACCTGGAATAACGTCTATTTATTCTCAGATGAAAAAAGTGGATTATCAAACAGTATATAGTATTATCCCCTAATTGGTTGAAATACAAAGTTTATAATACACATTAAAAAGTACACTGGCAGGATGCAATATCTCAAAATCTCAAGATGTTGGGATTATAGTTATTATTAATTTATTTCTTTAAAATTTGTTCATGTTTTCTAAAGTCAGATTTTGAAACAGATTAGGAATCTAATATATATTTCATTTCTGACTCACTGTGCAAGTCTGGTTATACAAGTTTTTCAATCTTGACTCAGTTTCTTCACCTTCAAGTGGAGATTATAGTATTAACTTCCATGGAAACTAGTGAAGATTAAATGAAATAATACATGTAAAGTATTAGTACTTGGTCACTAATAAAACATTTGAAAGTACTAGTACTTGGCGTATAGTAGGAACATAGTAAAATGCTAGCTATTAGTATATTATTCCTTTAAAATGAACATGGAAAAAATTAAATGACCATGGTGTTCAAATGGCAGAATTTCTGTAGTAGTACTTGCAGAATTTTTTTTCATGAAATAGTTTGAGACGTACTTTGACTACAGCAACTTCCTTTGAATAACAATGAGCTTAAATGGATAGCCTCATTTTTGTTATACATCTCTACTTTCTTTTAGATCATTTTGAGTCCACTTATTTCTCTGATGACTGCATTCACAGGACTGTTCTCTTCCTTGTTGACTTTGGGTAATGTTCGATGCATCTGGCCAAGTGTGAAATAGATATATGCAATAGTTATCTGTAATCCATCGACCTTTAATGTTTCCATTTGGGCTAATGGACATTTTCCTCCATTGTTCAGTGTTCCTCTGCAGGTTTTTGATTTTTGGGGCAAGAGTAATCTAAGCTCCTTACTATAAGAAGAATACACAAGACACCAGACAAATAGCTTCAACAGCAAGCACTTATATTTTCCCCAGGCCGACTCTTTTTACTAGGGGTGGAAGGAAGGAGGAAAGTCAGCATAGTAGAGGGGAACATACATTTTTAAAAATCTCCCTTTCCAAGTTTATTATAAAATGATGCAAATTCACTCCTGAAGGAAGGATATAAATGGAGACACAGCACCTCTAGTTCATGCACAACTCCTAGTTCCAGTAACCTTGAAACAATTCTGGTTTTAGTTCTTCTGGGGGTGTTTTACCTCCTCCTCTTGATTTATCAACTTTAAGTGACGTCTGTTAACTCTGTTTTTTTTAAATGTAGAAATTTAGCTCACTACATTTGTTTCTTTCTCCTGTTCACAAATTTTACTATATTTTTTTACTTCTAAGGTGCTACCTGTGTTTCTGTTGCTGTGACAAAACACCTGAGAAAATCAATGTAAAGAAGGAAAGGTTTATTTTGCCTCGTGTTTTCAGAGATTTTGGTCTATGGGTCCCTGGCCACACTGCTTTGAATCTGTGGCAACACAGTACATCATGTCAGGGAGCACATGACAGAGCACAACTGCTGACCTCACGGTGGTTGGGAAGCAAAGAGAGAGACAGGAAGGGGCTCAGGTCCCAAAATCCCCTTCAAGGGCACAACCCCAGTGACCTAATTTTCTTCCACTAGGCTCTACCTCCTAAAGATCCACCACCATCCACTAGGCTAGCAACAAAGCCTTTAACACACGAGACTGCGGGGACTATTTACCTTTACATGATGGGTCTTGGTTCTTATTTTCCCCATTCCCCTGCCCTCCCTTCACCCCCTTCACCCTTCCCTATTTATGGGGACTATTTTAGATTCAAACTATACTAGTAACTTCATAACTTTAATATGCCTGCACATTTATTTCTTAATACATCAATTTAGGATGATATCTCCTAACAGTGCCCAGCTGTGCAAGTTGAGGAAACTGGCACGATTTCACTCCCCGTCACTGCTCCTCTTCCTTCACCCCAAATTCTCTCAGCCCTACACTCAGTTTTGTATTCCTAATATTCTGACTTGAATTGTCTGTAATCATAATTGTCTTCCACAGATTCCCCAGAAATAAATTCCAGGAAATAAAAGCCAAGAGAGAGAATTTCAGTATTATGATTCTAAAGATATTACTCACTTTGGAACCGAGTATTGTGATTGGTACCTAGAAGATGCTGGACCACTTAACTATGCTTGAAGGAAAACATTCCAGGCCTCAAGGTCAAGTCTTTTTCATTTTATTACAAATGGAAGTAAGCAATTTTTCATTTTATTACATGTCACCAGTTGTTCAAAATCAAAGCACATTTTCATTTGCTTCATACCTGGACTATGTATTTCCTGTGGAGGGTTTTGTTTTCCCTGATAGATCTTGTTGCCTTTTTTCCCCTCCAATTGACAAAGTGGCATATTATTTCACCTTAAAGCTAAGATCATATAGCTATTCAATCATTACAGAAAATCCATGTTCTTCTCAAAAACATGCTTACTGCTGCTCTCTGACTTTATAATTCAGATATACTGTTTTCTAAACCTGCCACTAGCCTAGCAGTTTTTCATTGTACTCTTTGAAATTAGGATCAATATTTTCTTGAATGTTTCTCTTTTAGATTTCCTGCTTCTTTTGCTGGAGAACATTCTTAAGCATGTTTCCTTCCTCAGAAATTACTGTTTCAAAGATTTCCAAAAAACTTTATTCAAATTCTAGGCTCAAAATCATTTTCTCTGAGGGCTTTGAAATGATTCTTTTCATGTCATTTTGTTGTAAAATATGGAAGTAAAATATTAGTCTTGACTCATTTTTTGTCTCCTCTGAATGGCACTAGCATCTTTTCTTCATCTTTTGGGTTAAAAAGTGCATAAGAATCTGACCTTGTACCCGAAGCTCTTCCTCAGCTCAGGGATGTGTTCTATTATCTCTTTTAATTGATTCTTCATCCTCCTCCTCTTTGTATTTTCTGAAACTCTTACTATCCAGATGTTGGACTTCTGGGTTGAGTGCCTATGCCCGTTACATCTTCCCTTGTGTATTTTATCTTTTAATCTTTTTGTTCTGTGGTCTAGGAGACTTACTTGACTTTAAACAGTAATTAACTAAGATCATCCATCATATTCTTTATTGTCATTGTTTTTTATTGCTTAGTTCCATTTAGACAGCACTCTCTTATTTTGTAAAACAAAATGTTCCTTCTCTTTAAAGTTTAGTAAATACAGAAAAATAAGCACCCGTGCATTTACAATTGAGAATGTTTAACAAGTGTTTACATTTTGACAGTTATACTTTTAGGTGAATTTTCTTAGTCTTATTAGAAGAAATAAGGACATAGCTATAAACTCAAATCTCTTTTTAAAATTCTGACTGTCTCTTTTTCTCTTTCTGTTTCTTATCACTCTTCCCTTCCTTTCCAGATGCAACCACTGCTATAAATTATGTTTTTCTGGCCCATATTTTAATATTTTTACTACACATCTAGGTAGCTATGACCAAGACAGCATTGTGTTATCTGTGTTTAAACTGTATTATAACATACACAGTCCAAAATCATTTTATTCTCTCCTGTCTTTGAAATCTATCCATGTTGATACATACAAATCTAGTTTCTTCATTTTTAACTGCTGTGTGGGTTCCACCTTGTTCATTCATTCAACAAATATTTATGTGTCAACAATGTTCCAGGAACTGTTCCGATGGCCGGGAACACAGCAGTGAAGGAGACCAAAAATTTGAACATACTCTAATTCCTTTTACCTCCCTCCATTAAGAGACATTAGGTTTTGACATGGCAGAAAACGCCTCTGTTGCAAATGCTCTTCTAGGGAGTATTTCTAGAGGTAAAACTGCTTGGTCATAGTCCACATTTCCTACTTCCCCAGGTATTGTCAACTTGTTGTCCAAAGTGGTATACCAGACAACAAGCCCAGCAAGCTGAGAAAATTCTATTCCACTAATTTTGCCCAACATTCAGACAGGCACACTTCTTGAATTGTACTATCATGATGGGTGAGGAGGGTACTTTTTCTGTTTTAGTAACCATTTCTCCTGTTAGCAAAGTTCAGCATATATTCTTACCTTTATTGCTCTTTTAAATCTCTATCTGTGTATTGCCCAAAGGTATCCTTTGCTAACCAATTTTGTGCTCAGTTTTTCTTTTTCATGCTGATTTGTAAGGATTCTCCCTTTATGTCATCTGAAAACCAATGTATTTTCCATTTTGTGTCTTGAAAATATATTTTTCCAGTCCAACGTTTATCTATTAACTTTATTTAGAGGCTTTGCATAAAGCAGTTTTATTTCTTAATATAATCTCTTTTTTAAATGAACTATCCATTTTGTGTACTGACTGAGAAATAATCTCTTCCCTGGAGTCATAAAGATACTCTCCTTCATTCTCATCTAATAATTTTAAAGGTTTATTTTTCACATTTCAGGCCATTAATACATCTAAAATGTATACATCTATGTGGGATATTTATCTACCACTATTTTACATAACGAGAGCTAAATTATTATTAAATAATCACTTCTTTTCCCACTTATTTTTAATGCCCTGTCCACCCTATACCAGGTTGCTACATATATATTTGGGGCTATTTGAGTTTTCTATGGGGTGCTTCTAGTTCACCATCCAGTATGCTCAAAGCTGTTTTTCTGCCTAAGACATTCTTGATTATACTAAAAAGTTAGTTTAACACATAGTCTAGTTTACTTAATTTTTTTGAATTGAAGTTTTTTTTTAAAAGAGTTCAACATTTTTTATTTCTAAGAGCCCATTGTATTTTTATTTTTCATGATCTAATTATTCATATTAAACTCTATGTTTTTACTTATTTCTCTCTCTTTTTTTTTTTTT
>NW_022900915.1:4430346-4480134 GCF_012274545.1 Fukomys damarensis
ACTCTTTGTTTTTTCTTTTTTCTCTCTTTTTTTTTTTTTTTTTTGTACCGGGGATTGAACTCAGGTCCTTGCGCTTGCTAGGCAGGCCACCAAACTGCTGAGCTAAATCCCGACCCTTTAGTTATTTCTGATTGAACCTGTTAATCAGTCTTTAAAAAACTGATCTTTGGTCCCAAAAAGGTTATTGGAAGCAGGTAGTGTATAGAAGAAAGAGCAAGGGTACTGAATAATATTTAGTTAATAATGAAATGTGACTCATGTTTTTAAACTGCCACTGTTTACTTAAATAGAAACTGATTGATTCTTGGCATGGGGAGGAAATTACCATTTGAATAATTTTTGGTACAAGATACAAATATCTTAAAGACAAACGATCATTAAAACAAAACAAAATACTCAACCCCTTAATGATGAAGCTGTTACAGAGGGTCATAGGACCCAAGTGAATGAGCTCACTATGGCCAAGGGAGAACATTCAGCAGCAAAATAAAAGTAGCATTGCATTTAGTCAAAGTTTAAATATCTATTAGTCTGTACTAACTCAAATAAATGATTGGCTGAATAAACAAGGGGGAATCTCTCGTGTAGAAGAAAGCCAAATAATTCATGTAGGTGCTCTGACCTCAAGGAGATGGAGCACAACAACTCTTCAGTCTTTAGGTGTGGGTTGGACATAGTAATTCCTTCCTAAAGACTGCAGTGTAAGAAGACTAACTACCCTGGAGGAACCTGACAAGTACTACCTCAGCTGAGGGATCAAGGTTGACATCAATAATGATAAGTCATGTTGATAGTATCTTCTCTTGATACAATATAATGAACATTGCATGTTACTTCTATGGTTTTCCTTACCCAAACTCATAAACTCATAACCCTACTTATATGTGTAAAAAACCCAAGTCAGGGACTTATACACAGTACTTGACCAGTACTTTATAAACTGTTGATGTCAAAACATGAGAAACTATCATAGCCAAGAGAAGTTGGAGGAGAAAAAGTACTATAAGATCCTGGACAAAATCCTGGCATAGAAAAAGAATATTAGATAAAAACTAAGGAAATCTGTCTTGAGAAAATAAATATGCTTATTCTAGTTACGGTACAACACAATGCATGTATGTATTAAAATATTACCTGGTGCCCCAAGAAGCCTTTTAATTCAATAAAATCCCATTTGTTGATGTCATTTCCTGTGCAATTGGGATTCTGTTTAGAAAGTCATTACCTGTGCCCATGTCTTCAAGATTTTACCTATTTTATCTTCTAGCAGTTAAATGCTAGGCCTTTGATGCATTTTATTTTATGAGAAATATGGGTATAGATTCAATCTTCTGCATGTGTGTAACCAGTATTTTTGGGCACCATTTGTTAAAGAAGCTATCTTTCCTCCAGCATATGCTTTTGGCCACTTATTCAAGGATCATATGACTTTTCATGCCTGGGGTTGTTTGTCATCCCAGTGAGCCACATGCCTGATTTTGCGCTGGTACTATGCTCTTTTTATCACTGTAGTTTTGCAATATAGCTTGAAATCTGGAATTGTAATGCCTTCTGCTTTGTTTTTGTTGGCCAGGATTGCTTTTGCTATTCTTGGTCTCTTCTAGTTCCATATAAATTTCACGACTGTTTTTGCTAATCTGTGAGGAATGCTGTTGGTGCTTTGATTGGGATTATATTAAATCTACAAATCAGTTTTAGCACTATGATCATTTTGACAATATTGATTCTGTCTACTCAGGAACAGGGAGTCTGTTCTTTCTCTCAATCTCCTTCTTCAGCATACTATAGTTTTATTATAAAGGCCTTTCACTTCCTTGGTTAGGTCAATTCCAAAGTATTTGATTTCTCTTAAAGTTACTCTAGGTGATATTATTTCCCTAATTTCTGTGAGTTCATTATTGGCATACAGGAATGTGATTTTTGTGTACTAATGTTATATCCTGCTACAGTGCTGAATTTATAGTTCTCAGAGTCATTTGGTGGAAATTTTGAATTTTCAGAATAAAGTATCATGCTATGTGTAAATAAGGATAGTTTGTCTTCTTCCTTTCATATACATATCCCTCTTATTTCTTTCTCTTATCTGATTGTGCTAATGTTTCAAGTACTATATTGAATAGGAGTGGTGATAGTGGACATCCTTATCTTGTTCCCAATTTTAGAGGAAAAGATTTCAGTTTTTTTCTATTTGGTATGGTTGTGGCAGTGGGTTTGTCATAAATGGCATTCATTAGATTGAGATAATCCTTCTATAACTATTTTTTTTCAGGTTTTCTTTTTCATGAACAGATGCTGGATTTTGTCAAAGGCTTTTTCGCCCTGCATCTATTGAGATGATCATATAACTTTTTGTTCTTGCTTCTGTTTGTGGTTCATTGCATTTACTGATTTGCAGATGTTGAACCATCCTTGGGTCCCTGGGATGAAGCCTACTCGGTCATGATGCATAGCCTTTTTCATGATTTGTTGCATTCCACTTGCCAGTATCTTGTCAAGGATTTTTGCATCTACATTCATTAAAGAGATTGGCCTGTAGTTTTCTTTTTCAGTTGGGTCCTTGTCTGGCTGTATAATCAGGGTAATGCTAGCCTGTAGGAATGAGTTTGACACTTCTTTCCTTTTAATCTCAACGAATAATTTGAGAATTATGGGTGATAAATTTTCCTGAAGTTCTTGTAGAATTCAGCAGTGAATCCATCTTCCTAGTCCTGGACATTTCTTAGCAGGATTTTTATTACTGCTTCAATTTCATTGCCTGTTATTCGATTACTCACAGTTTTTGTATCTTCTTGGTTAAATCTTGGTAGTTTGTATGTGTCTAGGAATCTGTCCATTTCTTCTAGGTTTCCCCTTTGTTGGAGTACAAGTTTTCATAATACTGTATTTACTAATAATCCTCTGGATTTCAGCAGTGTCCATTGTGATTTTGGCTTTTTCTAATTACTTTGCTATAGATCGTTTTCCTTTTTTTGGGTAAGATTGGCTAAGGGTTTGTCTATTCCGTTTATTCTTTTGAAAAACCAGCTCTTTGATGCATTGGCTCTATATTTTTTGTCTCAATTTCACTAATTTTCACTCTGATTTTTAGTAGCTCCTTCCTTTTTCTACATTTGGATTTAGACTGTTTTTGTTTTTCTGTGACCTTAAGGTGCATCCATAGGTTATTTAGGTTCACTCTGTCTTTCTAATGTGAGCATCTGTAGCAACAGACTTCCTTCTTAGGATTGTGTCCCACAGATTCTGATATGTTGTACTGCAGTACCATTTGATTCTAGGAACTGCTTAACTTTTTTGCGGGGGAGTGGCACAGTAAAATTTGTCTTTATGATTTTCACATAGTAATTAAAGAACACTGTCAAGATGGTCATACGTAGCTTAGGAAGTAACTGGTAGGAACTGGTTAATCTTTTTTCTAATTTCATTTGTGAACCATTGATTATGTCCAGGGTCTTGCAAGATTTTTGTGGTTTCTTTTGCCATTGACTTCTAGTTCAGTCAAACTAGGATCTGATAATATGCATGGGATAATTTTGATTTTTTTGTACTCACTTAAGCAACCTTTATGGGCCAGTAAATGGTCAATTTTGGAGAAAATTCCATGTGCTGCTGAGAACAATGTGTATTTTGTTGTGGTAAGGTAGAGCACTGCATAGATATCTATTAAATCTATTCATAGTGTGATTCAGCTCTGATATTTGTTGATTTTTTTTCTAGTTGGTTTGTCTGTGAAAGTGAGGTATTATTGTATTTGTGTATATTTGATCTTTTAAGTCCAACAGTGTTTGTTTTATGAAGCTATGCACTGGTATTTGATGCATCTATATTTACAGTTGATATCTCTTCTTGTTAATTGTTCCTGTAACTAATATGTAATGACCTTCATAGTCTCTTCGATCAGCTTTAGCTTGAAGTTCACTTTATCTGAGAACAAAACTGTTACCCCCGCTTGCTTTCAGGGTCAGGATACATGCAGTATTCTTCATCCTTTGATTTTAGAGTATGAATTTCTTTTTTGATTTGATGTGTTTCTAATATGCAGCAAACAACTGCATTTTGTTTTTGGATCTAGTCTGTTAATCTGTGTCTTTTAACTGGGGGAGTTGAAGCCATTTACCGGAAGAGTTATTACTGAAAGATACTGACTTATTCCTATGCATCATTTTTCTGTGTGGATTCCTTTACTTTTCCCTTGTATTTAACTGCTCCTGCTTTATGTATTAATTCCATGAGACTTTCTGGCATTTTTGGCTTCATTATCTCTGTTTAGGATATCCTTAGAGTTGTTTTATTCTGTTTTGCTTTGTTTGGATTGCTCGTTTGGTGGCCATGAATTTCTTAAGGTGTACTTTATCATGGAATGTACTTATTTGTTCATTAATTTTGAAAGATTCCTTTGCAGGATATATTAGTCTAGGTAGAATGTTATTTTCTTTCAGGACTTGAAGCACTTCACTCCAAGCTCTCCTGACCTTTAAAGTTTGTGTTGAGAAGTCTGTGGTAAACCTAATGGGTTAACCTTTGTAAGCAATTCGCTGCTTTTGTCTGACAAGTCTGCCCCTGTGTTGGACTTCTGGGATTTGATTATGATGTGTCATGGGGAGTTTCTTCTTGACATAATTATTTGGGGTTTTGTATGTCTTACTTTATGTAGAGTTCTTTTCCCATACTTAGAAACTTTTCTGCTATAATTTTTGGAAACAAATTTTTTATTATATATGTGCTATACTCTGATTTTTCTTTAACTCCAATTTATCTTAGATTAGTCTTCTTTGCACCATCTATTAGATAAATTTTCCTTGCTCTATTATTGTTTTTAAAGTGTCTCTGAGTGTATGGTCTTATATGTCATCTTTGGCTTCCAGATGTGACATTCTCTCCTCACACTGGTTGCTTCTGCTTTTCAAATACTTAATATGATTCTTCATCTCCAGGCACCTTTTCATGGACTCTATTTCTTTGGCAAATCTGTTGCTCATGTTATGAATGGTTTTGGTTAGTTCTTCTAATTTTTTCATATCTTACTTCTTTAAATGAACTGTTTAGTAATTCAACTATCTATTTTGTTATATAGTCTTTGAACTGGCCAAGTTTGTTTCTCATTGATCATCTGTACAATACTCCTTGGTGCTTGGATTTCTCTCCATTGTTGCCTCCTGGATCTTTTCAGGGGGAGTTGGGAGGGAGGCATTTTGTTGCCTTGGTTTTTCATGTTTTGTGTGTATGTGTGTGTGTGTGTGTGTGTGTGTGTGTGTATACATGTATGTACTGAAGGATAAGGTCAAACAGAATGAAGAGGCTCTCTTGTTAGTATGAAGATCTCTTTAGTTACATTCTCTTTTCCAGAGATGTGATCTTGGATTTTATTGTCAAAAAGTACTGTCTACCATTTCAAGCTCTTCAGTTTAACTGGGTTAACTCAGTCACTGTGTTGAAAAGAGAATTTCTACTAGTTATAACAGTGTCAACAGATCAGTCATGAATATTAAAACTTGTTTTGATAATTTAACCTTTTTATCAATGTCCCTCACAGACTATATTATACTGCTATTTGCAGTTATTCTAGGATGTAGTGGGTGGAAGGAAGGAAATAGGATGGGAAAAAGGATAAGTCAATAAGGAGAGGGGAGGTAAGAGAAATGTCAACAGATAAAAAATAGACAGGAGGTCAGACTCTGTTGGAATTATTTTCACAGCAAAAGGACTAGTCTGAGTGACTTTGAGAGAATATTTGTGGAGGCTGGAGGAGGAATGCATCCCTATGAACTGTAATTACAGATTGAGGGAAGTTATGAATTTGTTGACATCTGTTAATATATTTGTGGTTAGTTTTGTTTGGATCCTCGAGCACAATCTTGTTAAAGTTTACCCTGACACACTCTCAAATGGTATTACTTAAGTTAAAGCACTCCTTAATTCTTATACTCTTATGTACATATATAGGCACTTGTTATATACCTGTTGTACAAGAGATAAACAGGAGGCAAGACAAAAAGGCAAGAAAATGAGGGAGAAGAATAGGGAGGAAAGTAAGTAAAACAATAACAGCAGAGAATAAATCCAAAAAGAAAGCAAGACAAAGAAGGAAATCTTAAAGTAAAATAAAAAACAATACCAATAAAGCACCAAGAACCATACAAAAGAAAAGAAAATCCAAAACAAACAAGCAAGGAGACAAATCAAAAATACTTCACAGAGTTGCTACAGCATTAACTCAGTGTCCACACAGCTTCCTTTACACTGGATCCATAACCTGACTGTAAGCAGCTAAGCAGTTTCCCTCTGTGGATTGTCCAACTGTCTGCCCAGAAGCAGTGAGGACTGCTGATTTCTTCAGATCTGCCTCCTAGCTGCAGGCTGGGCTCCTGGCATGGCCAACTGCAAGCCTCTATCACTGTGCCCAAATCCAATTGCTTCAGTAGATTTGGGGAGAAGCAGGTGTGGTATAGTTTGCCAAACACACAGTTCTCTGTCAACTTCCACGGGGGACTTCACACTCCTGTTCTGTTTTGCTAGGCCAATCCCACCCTGCTCCATGTCTTCCCTTCGTGGGCTTTCCTTGCCTAGTGCATTACCAGAAACCCTCTGACCCAGATGCTACTTTACATCCCTTAGCCCACAGTCCTCCCTCTGTCTCTGGTTCAAGAGCTCCACTCTCTGACCCACCTGAGGAACTTGGTGTAGCCCCAAGGCTCAGGAGACAGCCCGCTTTGCTGGATGCTGGGTGATGAGGAGGACCTCATGCCATTTTAGGTCTTTCCAGTGTTTGGGGAAAGAACAGCAGAGCACCCTATTCTGGCTTTTCTGAATCACGCTTTTCTCTCCTGGGTCTCCAGAGATGCTACCTGTGACTCCCCCACAGTGGGACCTGTTCTACACAGCTCATGGTGTTCAGCCACTCTCTGTCTGCTGAGGACGGAGGGCCTCCCTAGGCCTCCACAAGCCTTTTGTCCAGTGCTGCTCACTTTCCCCAGAACTTCACTTTCTGATCCGTGTACTTGATGCAATCTCAGGTCTCCCACCCTCTGCTGTCCTCAGCAAGGGAGTGCTGGGGTCTCTTCTATAAAAGCTTCTCAGCAGGCATGGGCAGAAAGTACCACAAACACCGCACTCCCACTGTATCTCAGAGGAATGGGCAACTAACTTTTTTCTGTGTAAGGTTAAGTCTTCCCTGTCCCTACACAGCCTCACTCGCAGGTGCTGCATTTTCCAAACCCGAGTGTGTGCTGTTGTTGTCTCACACTCCATTCTCCAGTTTTCAATTTCTCTGAAGTCCCGGCTTGCGTGTACCTCACTTGCCGTGATCCTCTTCCCGGTGAGGAAGTAGTGTGACTGTGAGTGCATTCCATCAGTCAGGCCAGCACTCAAGAGCTCCCTGTCCTCCTCTTGTGCATTCTTCAAGGTGTGATGACTGCACCTCCATGGAGAACAACTCAGTAACTAACAGTTCGCCTTGTTTGGCATTCCAAACAGCACTGCTTCCTTGGACGAATTTCCAATATACCTTTGTCTCCTAAGTTATTGTTTAGTTATAGTTCCACAGAGGGTACTCAGTTATGTTGTAAGAGTTCCCTCTGAGAAATCAGCAAGAACAAATGGACATATAAATTGAAGTAGGAGGGGGTCTGAGTAAAAGTTTTGTTGTGCTATGGAGTCTAGCTATGGTGATATTCCTCACTAATTACTTTTTTATTCATTAAGTTTAGGATTCATTTTAGTTTTACGATATGATGACATTCATCATTGGGAATTTGCACCTTTAAAAGATATATCTTGGTTCTTCTTCTTCTTCCTCTTCTTCTTCTTATCATATTGAGTTTATTGGTACATTTTAAGTACACAGTACAGTTCCAGTCATCATTGGGATCTTGTACCTTTACATAACAGATCCTGGTTCTCATTTTTTCCCCATACCCCTGCCCTCCCTTCACCCCGCAACTCCCCTATTTACAGAGACTTTGTTTCCATTTTTTCCTTTTCTCATATTTTTTCTTGTCCCTTATTTCCTTTTCCCTACCTTGGTTCTTATTTTTTTCCCCCGTTCCCCTGCCCTCCCTTCCCCCCGCAACTCCCCTATTTACAGAGACTTTGTTTCCATTTTTTCCTTTTCTCATATTTTTTCTTGTCCCTTATTTCCTTTTCCCTACCTTGGTTCTTATTTTTTTCCCCCATTCCCCTGCCCTCCCTTTAACCCGTTCACCTCTCCCTATTTACAAAGACGTTCTTTCCATTTTTTCCTCTTCTCATATTTATTCCTTTTCCCTCTGGGTGAGATTTAAAGGGTGAGTCCTGCCCGACTTTAGCTCCACTTGGAGTAAATCTGGCAAGAAAATTAATTTCTACAGTTTTCAAGTGGTTCTAAGAATTTTTACATCTTAAGTAGAAAATTTCTGTAAAGTAAAAGTTGACATAAGTGGTACCATTCACTTAGAAATTGTTCATCAAATTGTTTATTCTCCACCATTCTCTCCACTGACACATGATTTATTAAGTTCATTCTAGAGACTTGAGTTCAAGCTGTATAAATCATGGATAAAGATTAGTTTAATAGTCACAATGCCTCCTGGGACAATGTTTCAAGTGAAGAAAACTCAAAATTGTTGCAATGTGAAAATAATGACAGCTGTATCAATATTTGCAAGTTGAAATGATATTCAATAACCTTCCAGAGGCAGAGCATAAATCTTATTTCTGCTTATTTTACGCAAACTCTAAAACTTTTATTTTTTATTTAATATTTATATTTTCCCCATAGAAATATTCTGAAAAATAAATCTAAAATATTTTCCTAATCTGCCTAAAGCTATAAAGCAACGCTAGTCACTGACCTCTTGCTACTGTTTTGATGACCTAAGTACTTTAGAAAAACAATATATTACCAGGCCCCCAAGCCATTTATAGCAATGATATTTTGCCATTTCTCATGCATGAAAAAAGAGAGAACTATCTGGCAGTGTGGCAAACACCACAGTCTTCATATTCAAAATTGTATCACCTCGCTTCCTCTCATTCTGTCTGATCCCTCACTCTTATGAAACTAATTATTCATAAGCTCACACAGTTATTTATAAAAGAATGACCAAATAAAGCCCTGATTATAAGCTCACCGGCACGAACTAAAAGTGGCTAAGATGAAGGAGAAATAATTCATTATTCAGGTAACTCAGGGTTTCTATCTTTATATTACTCTCATGTAACTTACGGTGTGGTCAGTACAAATGAAAAGATGATGAGCGAGCAATTCCAGCTCTGAGTGCAGTGACCTTTCTTGTAATATTTATTTCAAACATCTGAAACCTGGATATGCTAATACAAGCAGAACCAAATAAACCAAAATCCTTCACACTGACGTCCTTCCCCACTACACTGCAGCCATTTTACTGGAAAGGTTCAACATACTCTCCCGGTCGGAAAGGAGGAACACTGATCTACACGTGGAGTTACACGGAAGCCATCGAAACACAATTGTAGAGAATCATCAGAGAAGAGAATTCGGTAAACCCAGAGCTGGACATCTGTATTTCAGAAGCCACCAAACATAAAGCTGATGGAGGGTTCATGGACAGATCAGAAAAAAAAGTCAACAGCGATAAAATATTTATGAGAGGTAATACAATTTGTTCTTTTTTTGGTCTTGTGCTATCCTCCACTCACTTGCATAACTACAGCATTGCATTTATTTTATTAGCTAGTATTTGAGAATAAATAAAACTTGATTAAAATTCAAATTATAATTCCATCATAATGTAGTCTGCCCTGGTATTCTCTAGGTCTAATAAGAAATTATGCCTCATCAAACATATATAATTTGGCTTGAAGTAGTAATGGTAGGAAGCCAAATTTATAGTCATAATAAAGTTGTCTAAACTGGATATTTTCATTTTAGAGTGCAATAGCATGGGGTAACCTGTCCCCAGGCAACCATGGAGTCATCTGTGCTGTTCTGGGTGGAGCTTGTTTACATCCTTTAATCACACCATTAACAGTCACTGCTAAATGTAAACACAAAGAAGAATAGCATTCATCATTTCACAGCCCCAGTGACACCACGACACAATTATATGATCAAGCTTGTGGGTGACAATACCACCTATTCACAATGTAAACCAACGGGCATATGAGAAACTTAATATAAATAAACAGTATATTTCCTTGACTTAGAGTTAGGGAAGCAATATCAAGTGAAGAAGCAAGTATGATTCTATGAAATCAACATGATAATTTTTCAGTGTGTTAACTCGGAAGGAAGTTTTGGACAAACTAACAAAACATTCAGTGAACTTGTGTTCACAGCTGACACATGATATGTATACCCTGAGTATGAAACTTCAATTAACTGGCTGTGTCCTCATTTCACCTCTGTGGTTATTGATTTCTCCATTCAGAAAATGAGGGTATTAGATGTTTCACAGTAGTTCCCTTCTAACATTATCCAACAATAATTATATATACAGCATACACACACATATATAATTTGCTTTCAGTAATAGCAACATGAATAAAAATAATATACTTGTTACTGGTCCCATTTTTAAATTTTTTAGTAACAAAAGATTTTTTTCTGCCCATGTAACTCTGAGCAAGCTGATCGTGTCTAAACTTAAGTTTCCTTACATATAAAATTAAGATAATAATGGCATTCACTGTTGTTTATACCATGTTGTGAGCATTACCCTGATACTTTATCTCACCTCAATGCATGGTACATAGTAAGCACTCAGTAGACATCTATCATTTTCCAACCCTCTTTATTTTGCTTATAAACAAGTGAGTAAATAATGAATGGTCTTGTGATTATCTATTTGGAAGAGAAACTTTATATGAATTATTACAAAAATATTTTTGAGGAATTATAGTTAGAGAAGAAACACCTGAATTTTGGCAATATACTTTTTCAACAAAGAAAGCACCCTAAAGTAGTGCGATTCTTCTGTAAAAGATAAATTATACATTATATTTTCTATTTTTAGGATAAACCTAGATTATATTAATTATAATATTCACATAATCCAGAATAGATTTGCCTATCTTGAA
This sequence comes from Fukomys damarensis, assembly GCF_012274545.1. Taxonomy (NCBI): domain Eukaryota; kingdom Metazoa; phylum Chordata; class Mammalia; order Rodentia; family Bathyergidae; genus Fukomys; species Fukomys damarensis. Next base: position 4,441,378 of record NW_022900915.1, read on the forward strand.
AGATTTGTCAGCATTTTCAAGGAGAAAGAATCCGTAGAAAGTTAAGGGGGGAAAAGGGTTACATTTAAAAAGAAAATTAAAAACCAAACCAAACCAAACCAAATACTCACTTCTTCCTCATTTTCTATGCTTTATCTGTCCTTGGCCTGAGGTGGAACTCATTCCTTGGATCACAAAGCATAACACACATAAAGGTGAGAGTAGTGAGAGCTGCCTTGATGGATGTTCAAATGAAGTTTGATGTCATAAGGGTACTTCAGCCTGCATTTTCCTGGTTGGTCTAAATATATTACATTTATTAACTAACTTATTTATTGGTATGATTCACTTGCTTCCTAAAAGACTTCAATTTCTACAAATTCAGAAGCTTGGAAAAAGAAATATTGGCTATTCTGTAAGACCCCTAAGTGCAGGGGCAAAGAGAAGCACTTACAAAATGGTCTTTAAGTGGAAAACCTACTTCTGGGCAATTTAGCTTTCTCATGGAAAATGAGTTTAATTGGAAAATTAAACTTCAAGCAATTTTCTGGAATTTTAAGATGTGAGTCTAGGGAATTTCTTTCCTACTGTCCTACAATGGTTATTTTTCAAGAGAAAAGAGGTAAGAGAAATTCCACAGCCTAATCTGGGATGCATGTAACAGATCAATTTTTATCACTCAGCCCATATATTTGTGATTCTCCAGAGTAAGGCCAACTTCTAAAAACCAGGATGTTTTGGTGTGAGATTAGCTGATACAGCTAAGGCACAGAGTGACACAGAAAGGCTAGTCTGGGTCCAGGTCTTTGAGGAAGTGGGCCATAGTAGAGAGAATGATCACACACTCTTTCATACTAACCAGCCCAACAGGAGTGGAGGGTAGAGAGGAATAACTTGGGGGAAGACAGGGCTTTTTAGAAGCTAATGGAGTAAGGAGCTTGCTGACTCCCAAGGGTAAGAAAACATATACTAAGTCAAAGCAAACAGGAGAGAAAACTTACATCATAGAATATACCCTTGTTTCTTGTGATGACTTTGCTTTAATCATACTGAAACATGTCTCTTAAAGCTTCTACTTGTTGAGTAATAAATATATCAGTGACATTGCCAAAGATTTTACATAAATGAGGTCACTGCCTTCTTAACAATCATATGAGATATGGATACTTACGAGCCCTAACTCTCCAGATTATAGATGAAGAAACCCAAGCTCTGTAAGTTACAGAATGGGCCTGTGGAAAGCAGCCGAGCTTGTCATGTTGGTCTGACTACCTCTTTAAGGTGGAACTCCTTATTACTATAGTGTACTGAACAGAGATGCTGACTTCCACAAGGGTAACCAAGATCTCCACTCACAAGGGTAACTACAGAAACTTCCAAGATGTTGAATGGTCTAGCACTCACCCATATTTGTTTCCAGTTACTACAAAGGAAAATAAATGTCATTTTAGAAAGTTTTTAGAGATCAGTGTTTGGAAAATATTTTGTGCTCAATACTTCAGTTCAGTTATTAACAGCATGTTAATGTTTGAAGCTTTAAAATGGTTTAAAACATATGGAGGAAGGTTTATATAAGTAAAAACAAATTGCTTGATGCAGTAAGCAAAACAGTCAATGAATAAGAAAAAAACTTTAAAGAGACAGAAAAATTTTCTTTCTGCTAATTTGTGAGTCAAGGTTATGGGCTTTTAACTGGTATTTCCATGCACTGCTGGTGGAAATAGAAAATATTGTCACTACTGGGGGGAAAAGTTTGGCATTTTCTTACAAAGTTAAACATATATTTATCCTATATCCTAGCACTGTGTATTTATCTAAGAGAAATGAATACATGTGTCCATAAAAGACTTATGTACACATTTTTATTCACGCAAACAGAAGGAATAGGTAAGTGGGTAAATAATTTGTGGTATATTCACACTCAGCAGTAAAATGGAATGAAGCACTAATAACATGCAAAAACATGAATGCAGATCAGATATGCTAAAGCAAAGCTGGACCCAGCAACGAACAGTCCACTTATATAAAATTCTTCAGCCCAAACTGATCGATGGTGACAAAAGTCATGTCGGTAGTTTCTTGGGGGGAAAAATGGGTTTTGGGTTGGGGAACTAATTGTCAAGGAGCACAGAATTCTGGGGAATGAAAATGTTTATATATTGACTAGGATAGTGGTTATATAAGTTAATACACTTGTCAGGAGCACAAGCTGATATGCCTAAAATATTTATTACATGTAAATTATACCTCAATAAAGTTGATTTTTATAAGATTGTAGCTTAGAAGTATGCATTAAAAACAAAAACTTCCATCTTAGCTTTTTTTCTCAAAATGTCTCCCATATCCAATGCTTATTTTACAGTTTATCGTTTTTTTTCCCTTAGCTTCAAGATAGATTTTTTTTGTTTATGAAGTCAAGTAAAAAATTAGAAGACTTTAAAATAAAACTATTAAGGATTTTAAAGCTATCTTACCTGACTTAAAGTTTCCTAGATATTTTCTAAAATAGTTATCTACCTCCATATGCCTTAAGTAATAGTCATTGAACATTATTTAATCCTCTCTGAATGCCTCCAGGTCATCATTATGAATATCAAATTGTGCTATTCAGTAAATAGTGATGATTTTGAAATTTGTTATGGCCCACAGGATTGTTTGTGTCTAAGATAAATGGCCTCAGAATGCTGAACTTTTTAAGCTCTTGTATTGTCTTTTACTCTTTGTTTTTCTCTTGGGCTCTCAGCAGCCTCTTCCTGGCTACTGCCTATTTGTCTTCTGTTGGAGTTGATCTCCTTTCCTCTGACCTGCTAGATAATCAAGTTAACAGAATTAAACATACAGCAGTGGTCCACAACTAATGATTTTCAAACTAGCAATTAATTGATTTCAAAAGAATCAACTGTAGATTTGTCAAAATAACAGACGACCAGGACCCCTCCTTGGTGATTCTAATATCAAATTCAACATGCATCATGCATCATTTTTTAAATTACAGAACTATGTTTGTGTATGCTTAGACATACACAAAAAGTAGAGAAAACAGTATAATGAGCCACTATATTCTTGTTAATCTTTTTCATCTATCTGTCCTTTATTTTAAATCTTGTTAGGGTTGCCAAATTATGACCCCAAAAGGTAGATCTAACATGCTACAAGTTTTTTTAAAAAATGAGATATAATTCACATTTTACAAGATTTCACAATGTTGCACAATAATCATCATTTTTAATTCCAAGGCATTATCAATTCTCCAAAAGAAACCTCATATTTCTTAGCAGTCACTCACTGTTTGTTTCCCCCAGACCCTCACAGACATTAATCCACTCTGTATCCATGACTTTACCTATTTCTTGTAAATGCAATCATGGCCTTTACTGCCTACTTCTTTTCCTTAGCATAATAGTTTTAGAGTATATCCATGTTATACCATGTATCAGTTCTTTATATCTTTTTATGGGAAACTAATACCCCACTGTAAGAATACATTATGTTTTGTTTTTTCATCCATCAGTTGGATAGTTGTGTTGTTTCCACTTTTTAGCTCTTATGAATAATGCTGCTATGAACATTAATGTACAAGTTTTGGTAGGAACATGTTTTCATTTCCATTTGATATATACCTTTTAACTTCAGTGAAATTGTTGGGTCATAAACTCACTGTTCTTTAGCTTTTTGAGGAGCTGCCAAACTGTCTTCCAAAGTAGTTATGCCCCTTTACATTTGCTACATAAGGATACTCATTTCTCTAAATTCTCATCAATACTTCTTGCTGTTCATCTTTTGGATTCTAGTCATCCAAGCGGATGTGAAATAGCCTTTCCCTGTGGTTTTAACTTGCATTTTCCTAATGACTAATGATGTGGAGCACCTTTCATGTGCTATTGCCTTTCTATGTTTTGGAGAAATATCTATTCGAATGTTTTGTCACTATTTAATTGGACTTTTAAAAAAACTGTTGAGTTGTAAGAGTTTCTTTTATGTTTCAGATGCTAGATTCTTTCCAGGTAAGTGATATGCAAATACTGTCTGCCAACCCATGAAGTATGTTTTTACTATCTTGATAATATGCTTTGAAGCACATTTTAACTGCAATTTTTTCACTTATTGCTTGTGCAGTAGGTGACGTGTCTGAGAAACCATTGTGAAATCCACGATCACAAAGATTTACACCTGTGATTTCTTCTGAGCGTGTTATGGTTTTAGCTCTTACATTTAGGTTTTGTGGATGTGAATATTTAAGACTTTTCATGTACTACTAAGGCAAAATTAGTTTTGGAAAGTAAGAATCAGTATATTTTGACAGCCTCGCAGAGTTTAGAAAAAGAAAAGTATGGGTTTTGGTGCAGTTTTGTGACACGCACTGACTGATAAGAGGCTACTTTTGGTGTACTTTCTGTTTGTTGTTGTTTGTTTTTCCTATATTGCAGATAGCTGAGATATCATAGCTGATTCTAGAAAACTGTGCCTTACTATTTAGGTATGTGGTCAGCTCACAACAGTAACAAAATCAATTAGTCCAAACATGTTTAGGGGAAGCTCCTCACAGTTCTAGGTTTAAAAATATAGACTGTTATCTTAAGATATTTAAAATGTATGGTTTTTTACAGTTCTATCCAGGTACTGGGAAATGCTGTAGAGAAACGGAAACAAAAATCAGCACTTAGAACCTTGTTTCTAACCAAGAAAAGATGGCACGCATGGTCATATTTTTTTTCATCTGGAGAAAGAAAGAAGACCAGGTATAACCACCAACCATTATTATTGTTGACAGCTTGTTCCAGAGATACACAGGCCACTGACTCCCAAACTTGAGTTAGCATCAGAATCAGCTTGAGAACTTATAGAAACTTAATTTCTTTTTAAAAAACCTTTTACTGGTACATGTTTGCAGTATGCAATGATTACATTCACTGTAGGGAATTGGTACAATACATAATACATTTCAATTCTTTTTGTTCCCCCTTTATTTTTCCAGCATCAGATTCATTTATTAATCTTGTAAGACCTTATAAAGTTAATTATCATATGTACAGAATGAAAACCAGACTAACGGGCCAAAGACATAAAACAATCAAGACAATTGTACAAGTCATGTTACACTTTTAGATATATCCATGTTGGATTAAAATACCTTTTTTTCTCTTTCTCTCTCTTTTTTTCCTAGTTCTTTTTCAGTTCATAATATTATATATATATATAGATAGAGAGAGAGAGAGAGAGAGAGAGTGTGTTTTTCATATAGAGAAATGATGTGCTATTTAAGCTTGTATGTCTGAGTTACTTAACGTTATGATCTTGGGGTATATCTATTTCCTACCAATGACTCAATTTTATCCGTTTATATGGCAGAGTAGTATTCTATTGTGTATAAATACCACACTTTCTTTATCTATTCATCTGTTCATAGACATATAGGCTGTTTCCAAGATTTAGATATTATGAATTGCACTGCTATAAACATGAGTATGCATGTATCACTGCAGAATAGTATCTTTAACTCTGGGAAGATGCCTAGAAGAGAAATAGCTGGGTCAAATAGAATTTCTATTTTTAGATTTTTGAGTAATCTCCTTACTGATTTCCATAGTGGTTGTTATCAATTTATAGTTTCAAATGCTTTTTCCCTACAGTCTTGTCAGCATTTATTGGTTGATTTCTTGAAGATAGCTACTTTTTCTTGAGTGAGATGGAATCTCAGAGTTGTTTTAATTTGCATTTATTGAATTGTTTGTGATGTTTAACATTATTTCATGTTATATTTTGGCCAAAAAGCTCAGATTCTTGGGCCCCATCCCGACTGATTCTGCTATGGAAGGCTGGTGACACTATGGATTTGCATCTCTAGTGGATTCTGGATGGTGCTGGCCCTATAACTACACTCCTAGCAGCACTACTTGAGATACACATGAACTGCCCATCCTGTCTTAATGCCAACTGAATATCAAGCAAACTTTAGGGCAGGAAACTCACTGGTGATGAATAATCTAACAATGTTCCAAGGGAGTCAGTAGAATGTAAGTATGGTTTCCAAATCTGGTTAAAATTCCCAATCATTGACAGTCACATGTAAATTTCCAGGATTATGATATTTTCCCAAATGTAATCTGATCACTCAGGAAAGTATCGTGATGTTAACAAAATTATCATGAGATTATGTAATAAACTTGTTTTCCTTTTTTATTTGACCTTGCTAAAAGGCACGGGAACATCAGCTGTGGCTAGGAATGCTACTCAGGAATATCTGTTACATTTGCAATAATGTGTTTGACCTGTGGCCTGGTGGTGTTCTTGAGAGATGTGGCTGTGACTTTGATAGATTGAGCCAAAGTTAAATTCTGATGAACGGCAAAGGAATTTTATCAGTCCCAGGATGGTTGCCAGCTGAGTTGGCCAACAGTGACTTTCCAAAAATGTCGAGAGCAATCTACATTTATTCTGTCACAGTTTCTTCAAAGGTCAGCTAAACACTTCATTTTCCTACTTTCCACTATTTCCAAGACCATGAGCTTAAACATGAAAACTAAACGTTAAGCATGTTTCTGACTCGCAAATCAGCAAGAGCAGAGCTCGGCAAGCAGAAGGAAGTTGACAGCTTTGTTGATGTCATATGAGGCAAAATGAGATCACAGCTTGTCTGGTTCTTCAATGAAATAGATAAGCAGAAAATTTGCTTTTGTTGGTAAGTGAAGAAATTTCAAGAAGAGAGAGAATGCTAATAGATTAGTCACAAGAAGTCATTTTTGCATTTATACTTTTATAGCTATATTTGAAGTCAATTATGTTTGGAAAACAGTCGAACATTTTCTTTATAAAGAAAATAGAAGTTTTTATGCCAACTCTGTCTCCAATCTCCTTGTGATACATTTACCTATGTCTTCAACTCTGCTCTTCCTTCATGTGCAGCCTTTTAAGTCCTCTGCCTCCAACCCCCCCACAGGAGGGCTTCAGGGTCCATCACTGAATAGTGCTTACAATACTCCAAGGAAGAAGTGTTTTCTTTAAAACAGGCAGCAACACAACCCCAAGGAAAGCCAGTTATCTTAGTACACATCTGTCCACTACAGGAAAATGTGTGTGCAGCATTCTAATTCTAGTGAGTGATACTAGTTATTCCTCCCTCAGTTTTCCAAATTACAATGGCAATAACTGCATTTGCACAGAAATTGTCTTGACTGGCTAGCTACTTCATTAAATTACCATATGACTCCTATTTTATGGGTACAGAATAGTTGATCTCAGTGAACTGGCAACTTAGAAATTTAGGAGGCAAATTAGAGCAATTACTAATAAATTATACATGCAGTAACTAACAATTTGTCTATCACTGAAAAACATGAGGAAAAACTGCCAGACTCCCCAGCTCTGCAATTCTTTTCATTTTTTTCCTTTCCCAGATCAAAAGCTTTCATTATCCACACTGGTTACGCCATTACTGTTGCTGCTTTCACAGAGTCCAGCACTTGTAAGTTAGAAATACAATGGATAGGATTTGCACTCTGGTTGGAATACAGAGCCTGACCTCTTAAAATTAAACAACTAAAAGAAAAAATTTTTAATTCAAAAAATCAGCCCAAAAACTCAAGAAGTGAGTACCATGTCAGCTTCCCCTAAAGTTCATAAAAAAATAATGGCAAGAAGTAGGAGCAAAATCTCTCTTCATTCATAGTCACCATTTACAATTACTAGTGTGTGTCCTCTCTGGGAGAGGTAGTGTGTGATGAAATTAAAGGCGATTATGTGTTACAAGTCCTGTGTAGTTATAGGGGAGGAGGTGAAATTAGGTCAATTAGTAGGATATGATCTTTCTCTTCTCTTCCTGCTTATCTCACCTAGGCCTGGGGTGTGCCATGCAACATGAAAGGTACTGATGCCATTCATTAACTGAGAGCCACCAGCATATTCTTCCCACCCAGGACTGCCTTACCACCATCCACTTACATCCCAGCAAGTTTTACTGCATGGTTGCTGTCAAAAGCTAAGTGAAGTGAGAGAGAGGCTTTCACAACTACCTGCTTGAATTTATTCTCACTGGCCTCTGGTTCAAATGGAGAAAAAAAGCATCTGTATCTTGGGGGAAGGAGGTCCAATGTCTAGACGTAGACGGTGAGAAAGGGTGTAAAAAATTATATAAATAAAAAAATGAAAGCCACCATCCCAAAATCTTACATACATGACTGATTGATGTGAATCAAATTCCTCTAGCAATGGGGAAAATTTTTTTCTGCATAATTTATAAGCAACATTTCACCCCAAACCCAAACCAAAATTATGTATCTTTTCTTTATAGCACATGATAACTTTCCAGTTTTGAAATATTCTCTCTCGTTTTTGCCTCAAAGGCAATTGTTCTCTGTTTATAGTATCATATTCTCACATTTTACTTTTATTTATAATTTCAGTATTTTATTTATGCTTTTTAGTTATTTTTGCCACGCACCTAGTTACACAACCTAGTTCATCTCCCTGAAAATGACACTGGCAGATGTCTGTTTTGAGAATCACCAAAGTTAAAATAAAAGTGTAATCAACACTCACTGTTTTCTGCCAGTGCAAAATAAACATAGTTTAAAGCAACCAATCTCTCCATGAATTCAAAGCACCCTTCTAAATAATTCCGGTTGCTGTTTCAAAACCTGACCCGCATAGTTCTATTGGGTCACTGTGGGCATACTGCACACCCTGTGTCCACATGCTTGTCTGCTGGGTCACACTAACCCAGTAAACATGCTCTACAGCACTCTCTGGTCTGTGGAGGGCCAAGCACAGCCCATGGAATCCCATTTTTAGGGGCTCTGGCCAGCTGAAGCAAACCTGAAGTAAGGCTCCCAGCAGGGGATGTACCTAAACCATGGCACTCCCAGTCATACTGTTCTTGACTCGTGACACACCTGAGCCTTTCAGCTAGCTAAATGTTAAAGCAGACAATCGTAGGGGCAGAGAAGGTGGCAGAGAGAGGGAGAGAGAGAGGGTCAGAACAAATGATTCTCATCTCTCAGGTTTCTTTTGTTAAACTCATTGTAATGTCTCCATCTAGTTCTGTGGTGCTAGGAAAAAAAAAACATGTATGGACTACTTCTGTTGAGCAATTACGGAACTTAAACTATCTGCATTAGAACATTATACCAAGTACCTAAGGTGATGACAGAAAAGGACACTATTTAAAAACATACATTGGGCCAGGGATTTAGCTCAGTGGTTCGGTGGCCTGCCTTGTAAGCGCAAGGACCCGAGTTCAATCCCCAGTACCCCCCCCAAAAAAAAACAAAAAAATAAAAACATACACTAAGGGCTGAAGATGTTTTCTCAGTGATAGAGCACTTGCCTGGAAAGGTCCTGAGTTCATTCCCCTTTACTGCCAAATATATATGTGATTTAGAGGATGAAGGATATCATAGAGAAATTCATACTTTGTATCCATAATACTAAGCAAAAGCTATTATTTTTCAAGGTAGGGAGCCCAGAATGAAGACTCAGTGATGAATAATTCTCCCTGGCCCAAGAGGGTCTGATTGCTAGAATGATGGTCCAGACCCCTCGGTCTCATCTTCTCCTAGTAAAGTTACACTTAATTAAGAGGGAAAAATACTACAGAAAAACACCATAGAAGGGAGAAGTCTCACCAGTACTCTGACTTTTATTCTTTCACCAAAAGAGCCTTCTGCTTTCTTCCTCTATATTTTGGCATTGTTTTCTAGATAACCAGAGGCAGAGGGAAAAATAAATAATCTTCCCATAATACTATTGCCACTGTATTTTGTTCAGCTCTCCTGTTACCAAGGAAATGACTAAGAACCTCACTTTTGGAGGTTTTGAAATTTAAATCATTACACTGAGCAAAGGTAGGACCTTGTTGTACTGTTTATCTGACGAACTCACTTTAAACAGATTTCAGGGAGTCTTGGCCAAGATTTCAGATCCTCACATTAAAGTTATGAAGACTGTGGCTGTTTACAAAATGGCCTCTTTTTGTAAGATTCTTTTCTTATTTTTTTTACATATCATGCTGTGAGCATTTCTTTTATAATAAATTAATTTTATCTATGACTTTAAAATCTTAAAGAAATGCTGTGTAACTTACATGCAACAGTTTAAATCATTTGGCTAGCATTCATCATAAAATCTATTTTAAAGCAGTATGTGATATCCTAATGTTGAAATTTTACTATTACATTCCATATTTTCCATCTATAAGTTCGAATTATTTTAAAAGTTTTATTCCTGTGTCCTTAACAGCCACATTCTACCAATGTAATATGAAGCTTATCATCGCTGGCTAGGAGGGGTGCAGAGTATGGGATGAGGAAGCCATTTTTCCAGGCACAGCAAAAGCACAGTCTGTTAGCCAGCTGATAGGAAGGGCAGTAGTGGGCCAGGGTCTATGTGGTAGATGCTAACAAACAGAACTGTACCGGCTAAAACTTACGAGTCAAAACTTAAACCATCACATGGATGTACCCAAAACAATCAAAGAACTCGAAAGCCCTCTGAATATATCAATGTTCTGTAACTAGAAAGTACCTCATTTTCTCCCCTTCCCATGTCATATCCCCAGCAGGTGCGTCCCCACAGCTCTTGTTTGCCTTCACTCCTTCATAGCTGCCTACGACTGTTCTTTCATCTCTGTATCTCTGCTGGCTTCCCAGGGTGATGCTCAAGAAATGCTCCTTCATTCGGGTTTCCACTGTCTTTTCCCCCTTGAGATAACTCTCTCCCTACTATTACCCGGAGAATGGCAAAGCAGGATATTTTCCTTCTATATTCATGGAGCTGAGGCACATGTTCTTAACTCTTTCCCTCCCTGTTTCTGATGAATTTTACAGGACATACTACAGTGCAGAGCACCTTGAGGATAAAATTATACTCAGTTCAGTGGAGTCTGGAGACAAAATTTCCCATGAATCAATCAGTTTTGCTCTTCACGTTGCCAGTTCTGACCTAGGAATTGAGAACTTCTTTTGTCAGTTTGCTCTGATTTCAAATCCAGGTCCAAGTTGAGCTGTCTGAGTTTCTCTGCTACTTGGTCTCCTGCTCTACTATCCCTGCTTTGGGCAAATTCGGCTTCTTTGCAGAGTCATCTGATGCTCTGCCAGGGTACTCAGCCCCTTTGTAAAGCTGAGCCTTTTTATATTTCCTTTCTATCTGTCTAGGCCACCTTACATGCTCTAATTACACCCTGCCTGCCCCATACCTGGGGCAGCTGATTAGCTAAGTCTCCCCACCCTGCTCAGCTCACTCTGTCTTCCTGTCTCCTCTCTGAGGTCAGGAGCTAAAAGGCCCCGTGCTCCTTTGGGAGCTGACTCTCAGGCATCTGCAGTTGTCCAGTTGGGTCCTGGCTCCTTACCCTCTCTGGGGATTCTTGCCTGAGACCCTGAGCAGCAGGAACAGCACACCTCTCTGGCACTCTGCCCACTCACCTGGCAAGCAGCTCAGAGGTCCTTCCTGAGAGTGCTGTCCTGGCCTGGTTTCCATCTGTGGATCCCACCTTCTGGTCCCATCTACCAAGGCAATTCCTAGGAGCTTTTGGGAAAAGGGAAGGTCTACATATTCGAATGATGACGCCTACTCTGTCTTGCTATCTGCCCACACTGGAAGACCGGGTGGTTTATCAATCTTGGCCAGAGTGGTCCCCACCCTATACAGTCAGTGTGTGCATGACCAAAGACAGAAGTCTGTTCTCAGGCAACATGTTTTGGATTTGAGGCACATGGCAGTTAAAGGGATGCAGTGAGGATCACATTAAGTTATACTGCTGAGAACAGTCACACTGCACAGTGTTCTTTTTATGAAGCCCCAAGAATGGCTTTATTTTTAGATTTTATAATTAATCAATTTCTTCTCTTTGAGTACATGAAAGCTTAGTACCAAACATAAAGGTTGCCTATGCCACAGAGTGACTTTGAATTAACTGCTAAAATGCTCTTAATCACTAGTCTATTGTGTTTTTACTTTTGTTTTTACCTTTCCTCATCTACCTCTAATTTATATTTTCTTGCCAATCACCTTAAGCCCTCTGAATCAAGGTGGGACACGAATAAACAAACACACATAACAAGGTAATTTATGATAAACTGAAACAGCATCTCTTTTACACAGTTGGCTAGAATATAAATTGTTGGAGAGCAGTATCTACTAAATGTTATAATGCACATATTCGTGACACAGAAATACCAATTCCAGAAATTTATCCTACAGTCATACATCAGTATGCCATCTGTTTGATCACAGTATTGTTCGTAACAGGGAAATACAATGAGATACATGTCCAGGAATGGCTAACCACATCAGGTTGCATGCATCCAAGGGAATACTATGCAGCCATTCAAAACATGAGAGATGATTTACAAACCTTAACATCGAGGAGGCCTTCAGGGTATTCAATGAAGAACAAAGAAATTTGTGGGTGGAGGTGGGGCATAGATATATTTTTTATTTAAACCTCTTTTCAAGTCTACCACAAATATCATCAATACTAAGGAGGGCTTGTTTTGTTTTGCGGGGTCCTCCTCAGTACAGAAGCTCTCTCACAATTCAAGGCAGTATTAAATCATACATATAAGGAACCCAAAGTGAGGAAACTGAGAGAGCTAACTTCTCTGAATTAGAGAGCAAAGACTAAAAGTGAAACTGCAGGGAGGTGAGTGAGTAAAGCAGAAAGATGAGGGGGCTGGCCGTTAGCAGCTGAAGAGTAAGTAAGGGGGATTTTGTGATGCTGTTTCTGTATATAGTAAATTTTTCACTCTGCCTCCCAAACACTCAATCAGTAAAACCTATCTTATTTCCCAATGCTTTAGTGTTGGGCCTGTTCTGAAAGGAATGTGAAAAAGTGTTGTATTCAACCTAAAGGTCTGAGAGGGTCAAGAACAGAGGCTGGCCAGAGAGAAACCAACCTCTCTGTGGGTCACCAACCATAATTTGTTCTGCTATGGAATTAGTCCCTGCATATTGGAACTTGAAGGTTGAAGACTGGGAACAGACTAGAGGGCAGGAGAGAAGAGCAAAAAGCCAAATCGAGTCCCATGCAAAAGCAACAGACTGGCTTAACAAATATTAAGATTCCTTATCATATTTACATAGTGATTTAGGAAGAAAGTTGAAAGGGTCACAAGGCAGAAGGTAATTCCAGAATTTAGTATGCGTCACAATGGCCACAATTATACCTGTCAGATATATCAAGTGCTAGCTCTCACTACAATAGTTACAAGATTATTTGCTTTATTTGATAAAAGAAAAAACTTTTCTCATTAAAATTTCCCTTTCTTTTCCACTTTACCTCTATAAAATTCAGCCCATACCCTGCAGGTAGAACTGCTGTGTTTCTCTGTGCATCTTCTCTTTGCAACTGCCACCTTTTTTGGAAACCTGCTTCAGTACTGTCTGTGACCAGCCTAGTGAGGACCTAAAACAGAACAGGCCCTGTGAATGAGCGTTAGGCTCTGAAATCCCTAGAATGCCAGCCAGGCCAGTGTGTGCACATATTTTTCTGAGGATACTAAAACAGCTATCAGTGGGATGACCTTCCAAACTTCAAGGACCTCCAGTTTAGAAGTCTTCCATGGAACTCCTATAAAAAGAATCTCACTGTTGAAAACTGGTGCTACCTCTGTCATGTGTAGCTACACACACATATGTACATATTTCTAAAGGTCTGTGTTGCATATAAAATGTTTCTGAATTTAATACAATGCTGCAACAGGCTGTGACCTCACCAGCCTATTTACATTTCAGAAATAGCACAGTCATCTTGAGAAGCTTTCTCATGCTGACTCCATTTGCTAGACCCAAATTTTCTTCCTCAACTAAACCAAAGCTCTTTAGGACATGGACCTCATGTCTTCATATTTCCAAGGCCTACTGCAAAGCTTGGCACATAGTACTTGACAAGTAATACAAGTTCACAATGACTGAGTAGTCAGTACGTAGCAGACACAGGTGTTCACTGTTATGACCCTTATAGTACAGATGAGAAAACTCAGTTCCTAAATGCAGATCTAAGCACAGAAGACTGTGAACCTTCAATGTCAACTCCAAATTCTGTTGCACGAATGGATGCAAAATGAGATAATAGGTGACGGTTATTCACACTTTCCAGCAAGCAGGTAAGGTAAAGAAACTGGGTATCATCAGCACGGAGGAGGGATCAGAAACTTGTATTACTTGTCTTCCATTTACTGTCCTTCTCCTTATACCTTTCTGTTTGAAACAGTCTTTATATTCTTTATTAGAAATGGAAGTAAAATCCTATATGCTAAATTGACTTCATTTCAGCAATCTCTGATTCCAGCATTCTTATGTACAAGGGCTGATCAAAATATATGGGAACATTAAAAAAATTATTACAGCAAAACCTTCCTATTTTTTAGCTCCTTTTCTTGTTGAGAATTCCAAACTCAAACACTATAGGGCAGGTAGGGAATGGAATTGAAAGAAGAGGAGTGAATGGGAACTGGAAAGCCAGGCGGGGAACCTGGATCCATTCTGGAAGGAAGAGTTGGCTCTTAGCTTCACCACATCATTTATCACTTGGAAATGTGAAGCAGAGTGACTGTAACTTAGGGATTATCAGAGAAGCTGAATTATAGATTAGATGGGAATCTTTTGAGTTTTCGATGCTGAAAACTCACTCAAATATTTAAAAAACACATCACAGTGAGATAAAATACATTATCCATGGCTGGGTGGGCCGGTGGACCAAAATTTGCAACATAAATTTCATCTGGGGAATACCAGAATGAGTCATCTTCTGCTCAGTCAAGCAGATTAAGACTATGGAGTATGGGTTAAAGCAATATTTCCAGTTATATTGTTTGTTAGCACTTTTACTTGAGGCTTTGGTATGGGAGTGGTTGAAAGAGAGGCTAAAATTGTTTTTCGACTCACCATAAATTTATACTGTCCATGACCACAGACTTGAAGTCAAGAGCAGGTGGTAATGGTTGTGACTGACTTTCTCCCTTACACTACCAATCAAGCTTTCTACTGCACAGCACATCACCTGGAGTGTGCTGACACATGACTTCAGTATTCTTTACGCTGACTGTTAGTGTGCAGCACTGCTGAATTTGCAGAAAAACTACAGCTCATTGCATGTGCTTCTGAGAGGCAGCAAATAAGGCTCCAGCAGTGAACAATGACTACTTCTCGGGCTTCACTGGACAGTCACTGTACAGTGAGGAAGAGAAGCTTCTCAGCAGAATGGAAGCTCTCCTACTAGGGCAGTCCTCGTTCCCCTCTTACCCAAGCAAGGCTGTGCAAAACACCAAATAAGTGCATTTATTCAGGGCCCAACTAGTCCGGCATAAGAACAACATCTCAGGCCCTCTACCTAGGTCCTGGACAGCACAAACTCCAAGGTTTTGATGTAAGAAGCCATGCAAAATCTTCTGAAACCCTTAGGATTTCGTTCCTGCTGCAGATCTAAGGGCTATATTTGGACAAAGCTTTCTTGAGCCTTACTTTCTTTAAATATGTTAATGAAATGGATGTAGAATATTAATGAATTTCAAAAGGTTTAGGGAAATAATACTAAACACAGTTTCTCTATCAACTGGAGCTGAAATATATGTTTAGTGGAGACAGATAAATTTTTGTTTGTGTAGCGTCAACTTTCCATCCCACCATACGGAGCCAGTAAAATAAGAATTTTTCAACATTCTTTCTTTAAACAACAACAAAAGTATACCATCAGATACCTAAGCCAACAGTAACAGAGTATGGAAGTATGGACAATACTGAATATTATGTTTGGAATGAAACATGGCTCTTCATGAGCTGCAAAGCATGTTCTTTTAATTTGACTGCTATAGTATTTAGAATCTATATAAGAGTGTCCCCAAGGGGTGTGTGTGTGTGTGTGTGTGAATTTCTAAACCAGCATTTCTACTTTTGTTAACACTCATTTACTATTATTTTAACTTTGTATATTGTGCCTTTCCAAGTTTCAGGCTAACTTAGACTTGTTACCCACTTCCTACATGTTATGAGGACAACAGGGTGATCATGAAACCTTATCCACAGACTAAATGTCTGTGTTTTTAATGTTGAAAAACTGTTGACCAAGATAAAATTTTTATCTTAGTGCATAAGAAATTGTGTTCAACCTCTCCTTGTCTATTCTAGTTTTTTCAGCTCCTAGATATATAAAAACCTATACGTTAAACCGAGGCCAAGTAAAATATGGTTCTCACAAAGACAAAGCAATACAACAAACAAGGGGTTTTTTTCTTTCCAGCTATGGTCTTTAAAAAGAGAATGTAATTATTCTTTAAACTGCTATCTTGACTTCTAATTCATTTATTTTTTGCACTGACAGTTAAGGTAATCTAGGAAGGGGAGCTGAGTAAATAGATATATTTTCCCTGCATAAGGAGTCAAGGGCCCAAATATACCAAGAGCTAAGGGCTGGATATAATTTGAAATGAGTTTCTTTGGATTTTACTTTTAGTGAAGTAAATAATTACATTTTGAAAAGTATATGTATATATGGCTTTATTTTTAGAATTGAGATCTTATTTACACATTATGTAACTCACCCACTTAAAGTGGATTTTAGTTTATTCACAGAGTTGTACAACCATCACCATGATAAATTTTAAACATTTTCATCACCTCAAAAAGAAACCCTATAGCAGTCATTCCCCATTTCCTGGCAACCATTAATGTACTTTCTGTTTCTATATACTTGCCTATGCTGGACATTTATGTAAATGGTATGATACAGTATATGGCCTTTGGGTCCTGGTTCTTTTCACTTAGCACTATGCTTCTAGCTTTACCCATGTTCATATATATATTTCGATGAAGTACCACAAACACACAGGGCCATTGTCTGAATGTTCTATGAGGACAGGCACAGTACGATTCACACTATTCTTTTTCTTGCCTTTTTTTTTGGACAGTTAATATCACATCTTGATATCCTTGGGGCACTGAGAAAATCTGTCATCGCTAATCTCAAATTTTCACTTGCCAGGACACATCTCCATGTGGAGTCCTACTGTACCTCAAACTTATATGCACAAGATAACATCACTATTATCTCCAATACAATACTCCTTTTTCATTTATTTATTTTTGTTAACAATAAACCTACTCACAATAACTTTAAAAATTAGTCATTTTTACTTCATTCAACTCTGATTCATTTATCACTGAGCTGATACAATTTTATACTTTGTCTCTACATCTTCTCTCATCTGCTTGCCTGTCTCCCATGCCATCCTTAGTGACACTTCCTGGCCCAGGCTCTCTACATAGCTACTCATCTTATTCCCTACTCCAATCATCCTTCTCTCATGGCTGCACCCTAGATAAACTGCAGCAAATGAAAATCTCCCTCTTGAGGAGAGGGACGGGAGCAGCAAGGAAGCCTGTGGTTTTGGTGGGATATACACTGGGTTGGAGATGCTTGCCAGTGAGTCAGGTTGTCCTATCAGTGCTAAAGGGGAAAATGACTTGCTCTGAAGTTCTTCCCCAGGTCTCCTGGGTTCCACCTGCAGAAATTCCAATTTAATCATTTTCAGGCCTCTACTAACCTGCAATGATTCTAAGATGCAGTCCCAGTGTCTAACAGATTGCCACAGCAGCATAAGCAGTAGGACAATTTAGAGCTCCGAGTGTCCAAGCTAAGTCTAGACATGATACCTGAGGCACATGAACTCTCTAACTTCAATATTCTCATCTATCACATGGGATAAACACACCACCATGGAAATGCTTCATTAATTAAATCTGATGTGAAGTACAAAGCAGAGTGCTCAGCACAAAAAAGCACCCAGAGCACAGGCCGCTGGTATCATGGCCCTCTGGGTGCAGAGGAGTGGAGGAGTCTAGCCACAAGCGTGCCAGCAGCACTGCCCCACACCATCTGGCTGCTGGCACACTGTGGCACCTGTACTCACACCACAGAGGTGTAGGTAGTCATAAAGGCCATTGTTCTGAGCTCCAGAAGATAGAGCAGAAGTGAACAATAGAAAGAGAGCTTCTTTGAGGCTCCTTGATGAAAATAGAAGCCTACTGGAAAAGTGAAGAAAATCTCTGCAATAAAGGCCCACCAGACCACCGCAGTTGGAAAGTTGCGGTGATCACTACCTCCCATCAGAACCTGGACTATCTTCAAGGGAAGGGAAGCTGGAATCTGCAGTAGAACCTTGCAAAGTTCAACCCTACAGGAGATCAGGGAGCTCAACTTCAGCCTTGCAGCCAGAAATCAGACTGAATTCAGGGGTCTGCTGCTGGCTTGCTGAGACTAATTGACTTACATCTGCATATTGCTGCCCATAGTGTCTCTTGTGACAGCAGAGACATACCCTGAAGGAGCCCCTTCATTTTAATTTTTAATTTTTATTTATTTTATTCTTTTGGTACAGGGGATTGAACTTCAGGGCCTTGTGCTTGTGAGACAGGCAGCAGCACCACTGAGCTAATTCTCTGGCCCTACTTTTTATTTTTAAAATTATTATTTTTTTATTTTTAATTTTAATTTTTAACTCTTTTCAATTTTTTTCTTATTTTTCTTTTCTTTCTCTCTCTTACTCTCCCAAATTGTTCTTCATCTCCCTTTTTGTTCCTGTTCCTGCCCTAATTCAGATTTCTTCTTTTTCTTTTCTTCTCTCTTTTCCTTCTCTTGAGTATCATAAGTTTCAAAGGAAAGTGAATACAGTTTCTAGCTTCCCTATTGCTTTTAGGTTGTTCTATATCTGTCATTGTTCTTTCGTTCTGTCTTTTCCTCATCTTCAGAAGTTTCCTAGAGTTTGTGTGATCGTCTTGTGTTCCTTGGCCTCACTTCTGACCTTTCCCTATCATTCTACCTACCTATCCCTCCTTCCCCAACTCCTCCTAAGTACCATCCTGAAGGGTAAAGTTGCTATAGTTGGGGCTCGTCCTTGATTTTTATTTAATTCACACAGTTAAAGGTGATAGATTAATAACAACCACAAATTGTCATTTTCTAAGCTGTGCTTGATGCTACTGTGTTGATTATATCACTTGGGCTAAGGTGTGATTAATCTACTCAGTTGTCCATCCTGGTATATTGAAAACAAGATGGCCTAAGAGTCATTAGAAACTCAAAATCTAAAGACCAGCTATATCTGGAAGACAGTGAGAAGCAATCATTCCATAAGGGTTCTAAATACAAGCAACAAAGATACTTACAATACACAATATTGAAGTATCAACCCAGGAATTAAACCAAAAACAGTACCAACAACAAAAACAAAAATGCGAAGACACCTAGGCAAGGTGCAAACCCAGACTTCCAGATCACCAAAGGCAAATTCTGGCAAAAATGACATGGGAAAAAATCTGATAATTAACCACCCTGAAATGGTAGCACAGGAAGTAACAAAACAGATGAATGAGGTTCTAGAAAAATTCAAAGAAGAAATAATTTTCCAGATAACTACAGAGATGGTGAGCAGAATGAAAGACATGATTAGAGACTCTAGAACAGAAATTGATTAAAAAAAAATAGTCAGGACCATGATGGAAGCCATGAATGCCCAGCATAGGAAAGAAATAGAAACCTTGAATGCCCAATATAGGAAAGAAATGGAATCCATGAAACAGACTCAAACAGATATCCAGGAAATTAAAAACTAAACTGAAAGTAGTCATAGCAGAATGAGCCAATGTGAAAACTGAATATCAGATCATAGAAGATAGGACTGTGGTCAGTGATCATGAAAAGAGAGATCTATTACAAATAGGAAGGGACCATGAGAAGTTGATGCAGCACCTCCTAGATGATGCAAAGAAGAATAACGTAAGACTGACAGGAATCCATGAAAAAGCAGGAGAAAGTACAAATGAAATAAAAAACTGTTCAAAGAACTAATGATGTAAAACTTCCCAAACAGAGCAAAAGAATTTGACATATGGATAAGTAAGGCTTATAAGACTCCAACTAGCCATAATCAAAAAAATCTACACCTAGACATATAATAATCAAGATCCTAGAAACCCAACAGAAGAACAAAATACTACAAGAAGTTAGAGAAAAGAAACAAATTACATACAAAGGAAAGCCCATCAGAATCACAGAAGACTTTTCAACACAAATCCTCAAGTTAAGGAGAGCCTGGAGTGAGGTATTGTAAGCCCTAAAAGAAAACAACCTCCAACCTACACTTGATCTTAACCAAAAGGCCGAGAAGCGATTAACAACCTCCAACCTAAACTGATGTATCCTGCAAAATTACCTTTCAAACTTGATGGGCAAATAAGATACTTCCACAACAAAGAACCTGAGAAAGATCTGTTTTTTTAAAAAACAAATAAAATTGATAAGACCTTAGCCAACCTTATCCAAAAAACGAAAGAAAAGGCTCAAATCCATGCAATTAGGAATGGAAAAGGTGAAGTCACAACAGATCCAGCAGAAATCCAGAGGATCATCAATATCTACTTTAAGAACCTGTATTCTAATAAAATGGAAAACACAGGAGAAATGGACAGATTCCTAGATATATATGAATTGCCCAATTTGAACAAAGAAGATATAAAAATTCTAAACACCCCAATTACAATCAATGAAATTAAAAATGTAATTAAAACTTCACCAACAATGAAAAGCCCAGGCCCCGATGACTTCACTGCTAAATTCTACAAGACATTTAGAGAAGAACTACTGCCACTACTCTTTAAACCCTTCAATAAAATTGAGAGGGAAGCAATACTTCCAAATTCATTCCTGGAAGCAAGTGTTACTTTGATTCCAAAAAGCAGAGAAAAACCCAATGAAAAAAGAAAACTACAGGTCAATATCCCTAATGAACATAGATGCAAAAATCCTCAATAAGATACAAGCAAACAGAATACAGAGGGCCATCAAGAAGATCATATACCTTGACCAAGTCAGATTTATCCCAGGGATGCAAGGATGGTTCAACACATGTAAATCGATAAATATTAATACACTATATCAACAGAGTCAAGGACAAAAACCATATGATCATCTCAATAGATGCAGAAAAAACATATGACAAAATTCAACACCCATGCACGATGAAAACCCCACAGCAAACTGCAATAGATTGTTTTTATCTCAACCCGACAAAGGCTATCTATGAAAAACCAACAGCCAACATCATTCTAAATGGTCAAAAACTGAAACATCCATGCTAAAATCAGGAACAAGACAAGGATATCCATTATCACAACTCCTGTTCAATATAGTTCTGGAAATATTAGCCACAACAATTAGATAAGAGAAAGAAATAAAAGGAATAAAATTAGGAAAGAAAGAAGTTAAACTGTTATTATTTGCTAACGATATGATACTCGACATAGATGACCTAAAAAACTAAACCAAAAGACTTCTACACTTACTTGGCAGTTTCAGCAAAGTAGCTGGATACAAGGTCAATGCTCAAAAATCAATAGCCTTCTCGTACACAAATAACAGACTCACTAAGAGAGAAATTAAGGAAATAATTCCTTTCACAATAGCATCCAAAAAAATTGAAATATTTAGGAATCAATCTAATGAAGGAAGCAAAACACCTGTATATTGAAAACTACAGCACTCTGAAAATAGGGACTGAGGAGGATATAAGAAAATGGAAAGACGTCCCCTGTTCCTGGGTAAGAAGAACCAACACAGTGAAAAGGGCCATACTTCCAAAACTGCTATATAGATTCATTGCAATCCTAATTGAAATCCCAACAGTATATTTCAAAGAACTAGAGAAGACAATACAAAATTCATTTGGAACCAGAAGAGATCTAGAATAGCAAAAGCCATTCTAGGCAACAGAGACATGATAGGGGGTATCACGATCACCAAGTTGAAACTATGCTACAAAGCCACTGATAAAAACAGCAAAGTATTAGCAAAGAAACAGACCAGAGGATCAGTAGAATAGATAAGAAGACGCAGAAACAACTCCAGACACACTCAGCCACCTCAGCTTTGACAAAGGAGCCAACCACCCTCAGTGGAGGAAAGATAACCTCTATAATAAGTGGTGTTGGAAAAACTGGATTTCAACCTGCCAAAGATTAAAACTAGACCCTTAACTTTTACCATGCACTAAACTAAAATCAAAGTGGATTAAAGATCTAAATATTAAAACAGAAACACTAAACTTGCTGGAAGAGAAGTTAGGTAGAACTCTTGAAGACATTAGCATAGGAAAAGACTTTATGAACAAATCCTCAATAGCACAGGAACTAGCACAAAGAATCAACAACTCATCTTATTGAACAACTGGGATCTTATCTTATTAAAAAGCTTCTGCACTTCAAGAGAAACCACCAACTGAGATAAGAGACAACCTACAATGCAGGAAAAACTGTTTACAAGGTGTTCCTCAGAGAAAGTCTCCTATCTAGAATATATAAAGAACTAAAAAAAATCAGAACCCCCCAAATATAAAAAAACAATTCAAAAATGGGCATCTGAAATGAACAGATATTTCTCAAACAAGTAAAAGCAGCAAATAAATATATGAAAAAATGTTCAATATTACTGGTCATTCAAGAGATGCAGATGAAAATAACAGTGAGATTCCATCTCACCCCAGAAAGAATGGCTGCTATTAAGAAATCAACCAATAACAAATGCTGGCAGGATTGTGGGGAGAAAGGAACTCTTCTCCATTGTTGGAGAGCGTGCATACTGCTGGGACCCCTGTGGAAATCAATACGGAAATACCTAAAAAAACTAGGATTAAAGGTCCATTTGACCCAGCTAATCCTCTGCTAGGTATCTTCCCTAAAGAATTAAAAGAATCATACCACAGACATATATGTGAACCCTTGTTCATAGCGGCAATTTTTAGTAACTAAAACTTAGAAACAGCCCAGTTGCTCATCAACTGGAGACTGGATAAAGAAGATGTGTTGTTTTTTTTTTTTTTAATATAAAATGGAGTATTACTCAGCCATAAAGAATGAGAAACTAGATACATTTATAGCTAAATGGACGCACATTAAGGTCACACTCTTACATGAAATAAATAGGACACATATAAATACCAAATAGTTTCTCTGGTATAAAAAACTAAAAATGTAAATAAGGTTCAAAATGTATAATTGATAATGTTAAATAGGAAGGAAAGGTCTAAAGGAGTAGGGGAAGTGGAAGGGGTATGGGAAAGGAAAGAAAGGGAAAATAAAAAATACAAGAAGAGGAAAAATGGAAACAAAGTCTTTGTAAATAGGGAAGAGTGGAGGGGGTGAAAGTACAAGATCCCAATGATGAATGTAACTATACTGTATACCTAAAATGTACTGATAAACTTAATGAAAATAACAATAAAAACACCCAGAAACGAGGTGGGGTGTTAAAGTAGAGATACCTTGTTCTGAGTTGTATTGGTTTTATTAATATGGCTGGGTGACAACCACAAACTGCTTTGCTTATGTCCCACAAGCCCCACAGAAGGGTGCCTCCTATGTTGAAAGGAAATAACTTAGCTAGCTGAACATACTGGGAATCCCAACACAGGTGCACAGGCATGGCCCAACACTGCATGCTGGTTCAGTTTCTTCAAAGTAGGAAGGGCACGGGGTCATCTGTCCACTCCTTCACTACACATCTGTCTCCTCTCGGCAGGAGAAGCACTGGATGAGAAGTACATGGAGGAATCATGTAGCTGGATGGCACATGCCAACTCCAAAAGGTCCCTGAAAACTTGGCTTTTGTGGGGGAGGAAAGTAAGTGAAGTAAATGGAAGGGAAGAGAGGATGGGGAAAGGAAGAGACGGGCCACAGGTCTGACAGTGCAATGGTGCCTCTGTTCCTATCTGAGGACAGGAATTATCTGGCTCTCTGCCCATGACTGGGCCTTGCTGTGAGTCTGTGAGGCCTCGGGCTAGTTACTTCCTCAGCACAGGATCATGTGTCAGAAACCACAGTGAAGCAGCTCAAAACTCTGACTTACAGCCAGAATCTAAATAAGGCAAGGCTCGAATTCTTGCCTTTGAACATCAGCAAAGGCTATCGCAAGTGTCAGCAAGCTCAGAATGCAGACCTTGTCGGGAGCTAACTTTGGACTGGAACAGCAATTTGCTGGGGCCCCCAAATCTACCCTTGCTGCTAACTTATGATTTATGATACTGGGCTCAGTCCACAGAGGCTTACAAGGCTGAGGAGCCAGATCCCTCAATCGACTTGCCAACCGTGCCCCTCCTGCTCTTAGCTTCTTCCCAAGAAGCAAATCAGGAGAAGTGCAGGATACAAAGGATTCTCTCAAAAGATGCCCAAACCAAAAGAGGTGAAGCAAAGACCCAAATGGGGTGGGGCGAGGAAGCAATGGAAGTTTATGCTACTCTTTTTCTTATCTCTAGCTTCCTTGATCTTCTTCATATTTAATCAATGTTGGTTACCCCTAGCCCCAATTCCAGTACTGATAAATTTAAAAATGTGGAAGCTACTGTCCAAGAAGAAAGAGAGAGCAAGAGGGAGAGGAAGAGGGGTAGGGATATGGGGGGAGAGGGACAGGGAAGAGAATTAAATCAGGTTGTAGTAAGGTAAAATCTGCTTGTGGCCTGCAGGTGGATTGGATTGGGTTAAGGCGATAGTATATAATGCTGATATTAGGTCTTGCAATCTTAGGGTTTGGGGTAAGATAAAGTTAAGATTTCTCAGGGAATGGGGGTGCATCTGGCCTTTTGAGGTACACCATTCCAGAGAAGGCAATGTGCTACCCACTGAAGACAGTGGCTCTGGGATGGGCCAGGTGGACTTAGGAGGAGAAATGGAGTTGACGAAAATTTCTATGATACTCTATATTTAGACACAAAACCCTGGAGTAAACCAAACCAGACAGAGTCGCTTGTGAAATCAGTAGGACAGGAACACCTGTACCAGGACAGGGAGACTTGAAAAGGAGTAAGGGAAAAGTAGGGAGCTAAGTTCAGCCAAGAGGCAGCACCCTGGAGAGAGCGCAGGAGGCACAGCCTACAGGTCAGCTGAGGAGGGTGGTCAGGGCCTCAGTGGGAAGCTGCTGCTGCTCCAGGGCTGCAGGATCTGTGCCTGAGCCTGGTCCAGACCAAGCTGGTGAGCAGAGGACCCCTGTAAGCCAGCTACGTTTTCAACATGCTTGGGTTACTGCTACCTTTTAAGAGCAGAGGAAAAGGATAAAGCTACTCCCCAAGAAAATACACTGGTATCCCCATGATTCTGCTTTCACTTCTAGAGATTCACAGGTCCAAGAAGACAAGGCACAGATGCAAAGTTTTGAACCCCAGGCCTAGAGGATGCTCCTTTTCCCTGAAAGAAGAGGATTGATAACAGGAAATACTCAAAAGATTGTTTAATCCTTTAAACCTCTGGCAAATTAAGTGGAATAACATAAGGCCTGGCCTGAAACTGATCTGAATAACACATAATTTGCGGCAAAGATCAGTTAGGCACTTAAACTAACAGTGTGGGCCTGACTCAGGGGAAAGGTGGGAGTTGTGAGGGCGGTAGGAAGGTCTCAGAGGCAGCCCTGAGCAAAAAAGAGGATTACAGAACAATTGAAAAACTAGGCCAGTCATAGTAATGCATGCCTAAAATCCCAGCACTCTGGGAGGCTGAGGCAGGAGGATCAAAAGTTTGAGCAAGCCCATCCTGCTTAGTGACTAAGCAAGACCATGGTGATTCCGCCTGCTGCTCAAGGACCAGAGTTTGATCCCCATATCAAAAATAAAATAAATTAAAAAAAATAAAAATAAAAAAGGGCTGGGTGTGTAGCTCAGTGTGAAGGCTCTGGATTCAATCCCCAGAACCTATTTTTTAAAAAGAAAGAAAGAAATGAAACATTGGAAAACCAAAGTGGGAGTGTCTGGATGTTTGGAAAGAAAACTAATCACCCCATTCACTGTCAGACAAAGTTAATTCAGACCGGCTCTTTGCCACTGAGCTACATCCCCAGCCCAAGTTAATTCAAAGATATACAATGGTGGACAGCCCTGGAAGATGAAATTTTGCTTTAGGGCATACTCTTAGCTATTGAAACATGCATGTTATACTGTCTTAATTACTTTTCTAGTTGCTGAGACAAAATACCCAACACTCAGACTTAAAGGAGGAAGTTCACTTCAGCTCACAGTTTGCAGAGGTTTCAGTCCATAAATGTCTGGTTCCAAGGCAGGGTGGCATGTTAGAGGGGCATTGTAATGTAGAAACAGTCCATGGTGTGGCAAGCAGAAAGCAGTGAGCAGCAAGCCTCCCTTTCCCTTTTATCAAATGCAGAGTACAACCCTTTAGAATGGTGCCACCCATACCCAGAGTGGGCCTTCCCAATGTAGTTACCACACTCCCTTAATCCCAGCACTACACAACCTAGATCCAGCCACCTCTGAAAAGCCCCCACCCCTTCCTCATGAGTGCATGAGGATGGGGGGACGTTCAGATACAAACTATAACACATACTAAGTTAAAACACAAAGTATTTCTAAAACAAAGAAAGAGAAAATACACACTGAAATATAGTTAGCCTGTGTTTCTACTGAAATAATCCCTTTTAATAACTTCTTTTTAATGGAGAATTATTACTTTCCAACTAGATATTTGCTTTAATTAAACCACAACCTGATTTTTAAAAATTAAGTTTATTGGTACATTTAAGGTATAAAGTATAATGACATCCATCATTGGTAATTTGCACCTTTACATAATCCATCTTGGTTCTTATTTTTTCCCTATTTCCCTGCACTCCTTTTAACTCCTCCACCCCTCCCTATCTACAAAGACTTTGTTTCTATTTTTTCTTTTTCTCATATTAATTTCATTCCCTTCTTTCTTTTCCCCTACCTCTCCCACTTTCCCTTCCCACAGCCTGATTTTTGAAATGATTTATTTTGGGAGATAAGGGAGGAAGGGAGCACAGCTTCATGTGCTATTAGTGCATTATATGATTGGTTTAATTATATGTTTTTATATTGATACTAGAGCACATTTTATTATTGTTGTTGCAATGGATGACTTCTCAGGAGTGGTAGGCAGGCTCTGGTTTTGAAAACATGCAGTGGTGTTTGATTCTTATATTATACACTTTGGCTGGAGAGAAACTGACCTTTGGAGCATTTTTCATACATGATTTGTTTTGGTCCATGGATGTGCAAGGGAAACAGTGGGGTAGAGATTGATTCTCCTAGGAAACTTAACTTCTTTAAAAAGAAAGATATGCTTTAAATCATTAGCAGAAAGTGCCCTGTGTGAGTCCACCGCAAGGATATCTAATAGCAACAGTATTTACAGAAATATGTTCATTGTCAAATGTTCCCCAAGGATATGTACAGCATACTGTAACATATGCAAAACAAAGAGCACAGAATTAGGAGTAAGATCTGGAGTCTGTTGTAGGCCTGAAATGAAAGTATATGACCTCAGGCAAATTACCAAACATTTCAGACAGACCCCAAATGCCTATAAAATGACATTAAATATGCCTGCCACCTGCCTACCTCTCAGGCACCGTCAAACGTGAGCAGTGAATAAAATATCAGAAATTAAAACATTCAAGATCTCTAACGTATCATATTAAATTGTCATTAGTATACAAAACTGAAGAATTTTCAAAATCTTAAATATATTTTTAAAAGTTTTTAGTGCCTAATTTGGACAAAGCATTGTGCTAGTTGTTACAGGGTGGGGAAGGGAAGTCCTTCAAAGATCTTTGTTTATTCTAAAAATTAAACTCATAGTATGAAGATTTTTAAAAACATTTGAAATTGTACAGAGTTAGATCCAAACAAGTAGTAGAAAATAAAGAGTTCCATTTAGATAGGCCACATCAAATAAAATGGGAATGTGAAAAATTTGAAAAATTACAATACAGTAGATACTTAAAAATCAATACTAATGTTGTGAAATGGGACGAAAAGGGCTAAAGGTGTAGGGAAAGTGGGAAGGGTAGGGGAAAGGTAATAAGGGAAAAGAAAAAAATGTGAGAAAATGAAAAGATGGAAATAAAGTGTTTGCAAATGGGGAGGGGAGGAGGGGGTGAAGGGAGGGCAGGGACAAGGGGAAAAAATCAGAACCAACACCTGTTGTGTAAAGGTACAAGATCCCAATGATGAATATAACTGTACTGTATATCTAAAATGTACCAATAAACTCATAAAAAATCAATACTAATGAAGCTGTCTCAAGTATAAATAAAGAAAGTAAATTGAGCCCAATTTTGGGAGGTCTTCTTTTAAGTCTCCAAAGGATTAGCCCTGTGTTTAGAAAGGGCACTTGCATCCTCAACAATCAGGCTCTCAACTAATTTCTAGAGGAAGACAAGAACAGCAAATAAAGTACATGATGGTTTATCGCCTTGGCTTGGCTATGGTGCCCAGTTATTGGGTCAAACACTACTGTAGATATTACTAGGAAATTATCAGTGGATGTGATAATATTTGCAATCAGGTGAGGCTAAGTCTAGCAGATTTTCCTCCATAATGTGGGTGGGTCTCATCTAAACAGCTAAAGACATAAGGGCAAACACCGAGAATTCCCAAAGAAATTCTGTCTCAAGACTATAGCATAGAAAATGAAGAGTTACTAATCAACAGGCAAAACATTTTAGTCAAACAAGATTAACATGCCCTGAAGATCTATCATATGATGCTATATTCTATATTCAGCAGTAATATATAGGATACTGAAAAATTTGTTAAGGGTAAATCTCATGCTATGTTCTTTACCATAATAACAACAGTAAAACTTAACAAAAATCCTGCCTGAGTTTCCAGCCTGCTAGCCTACCCTGCAGATTTGGGAGTCAAGAATTTCTCACATATCTTTCAGGGTTTTGGTGTGCTCCATCATAACTAGGGAGAGCTGGAAACAAATATCTCTCTGTCTCTCTCTGTATCTCTGTCTTTCTGCCTCTCTCTATCTTTCTCTCTCCTTCTCTCCCTTTCTCCCTCTTTCCCTCTCTCAGAAACTAAGTGATATACAGCAAGAATGTAACTCATCAAACTCCATGCTCACTGGGCAGCTGTAATAGAGACTGGGGTTTGAAATTAGTCTGAAAAAGAGAGAAGGGGTTTGAGGTCTGCCTGAGGTTCCCTGGGTCTGTAGGTGCCCCTTGCTCCCTAATACCCTGCCTTAGTTTCCTTAGGTTTGTGCACTGTGCTCAACACCTATTCCCTTTATAATTGTGGGGAAATATAAGAGAACTCTATCTGTAAAGAAATTTAAAAACTGCCTGGAAATTGTGTCCTAGATAAGACATTAAGGTTAGGGGAAACTGGGTAGGGGATATACAGAAACTGTACTTTTTTGTAACTTGTCTCTAAAGCTAATATTAGATCAGAATAGAAAGTTAAATAAACACTGGAAAGAACTAGGAGCATATGCCAACACTAGAGTAAAGCATCCCCTCCCCCACATTTAGACCCAACACACCCACATAAACTTGTGACTGAAATCCAGCCCACTCCTGGTTGATCCTAAAGTGAAACTACCAGGAGACACACCCCCACACCACATATGGCATCAAGGATCCACACAGACTTCCTATTCATGGGCAGTGATAACAGGAAATCAGATCTACATATAGAACAGCAGGGGAAATCCACAACATCTATTAAGAAAATTAAGACCTAGCCTCTTTCTTAAATATAGATGAATAACCAAACACCACTCACATCTAAAAACAAAACACAGGCTTCAAAGAGAAAAGCCAAGTAATTAAATAATGACACCTGACTCCCAAAGAAACTGAGACAATCCAGAAAACATGAGACGTTTAAAGAGGGAGTATCAATATTTTCACACTGTTTCCACAGGCAATATTAATATTTTCATCGAATAGGCTAGGGAGTCAAGATGTATTACTTAAGCCGACAGGAAAAGAAACTAAGGCTTAAAATTACTATTTCAAGGTACAAAGATTATCAGTAGAATACTCAAAATAACTATCAACTTGGGAAGAGAAAAAGGTAACATAGGCAAGCAAACAAAAAAGGTTTATTATCATCATCATTATTATATCAAGCCAGTAATCGCCTGAGAACATCTAATACCTGAAAAGGGACTATGCCTTTTCATTACAAACATTCCTGTGCTATTTTATTTCTTAACCAATGCAGTTATTATTTTTCACAAAAACTTAACAGGGGAAAAGAAAAGAAATATCTTCAGAAATATTCTCTCCGGATGAGTAAGATTTTTAATGTAGGTAATTCCCAATGACATCACTAATAATACGCTTGAAAGAAGAAGATAAGTATCTATAGATGGGACTAAAGGGGAATCACCCCAAATGCAGATTTAAGGGCTCAAGCCACGAAACAACTTAGAAATTACTGATCTTTGTCAGAAAGCAGTAGGCTTTTTAAAAATAAATTTTATTTTATTTTATCTCATTTCTCCCGCTCAAGCCCTTACCCCTCCCAATGAGAAAAAGGTAGGTTTTTGCAAGAGGAAAATTAATCAACAGTCACATCCTTCTACCTTACACTGTGGACCCATCAGTGTGTACTCACCAGTGCTCTGTAAACTGAGGTGCAAAGCGAGTCAATAACTTCAAAGCTGGGGCTCAGATTCAGCTCCATGCTTTCTTCCTTAGGCTGAGGTGTGAAGTCTGTAGTATTCAGCACTTCTGTGCTAGCAAACCATAAGTTCTAACAGATATGGAGAAGGCAATGGTGTGTCACTGATGGTATCAATACGAATATTTCAGTTATAATTCTATTCATGATAATTATTAACAGCTTTCTATTACATGTACTCTGATCCTCAGCATTCTCTGCCATCATGTCAACTTGCCTTTAAAAAATGGAATCAACCTACCTACATGCGAGCTTCTCATTACTGCACTTTTCCTCCCTACATCCATAATCATCACTGCATTCTGTTCCTTGGCAAATGCATTCTTTGGCCTGATAAGATGTCTGGCTTTGTGAACTCTGCCTATGCCTACCAAGAGTGCCCAAAGACACTTCCACTTACTTGTCTTTCTCCAATTGATCTACAGGTTCTATCAACTGGGTTTTCTTCAGGTCACATGGAAGATGGACTATACAAGTTGAAGGATTCACCTGGGCTACAAACACTAGCTGTCTGGGAAGACAATTTACTGGACAATAAATGGGAAAGGCATCCCTGTGAGTTTGGTTAATGCCGAGTGAACAGTTACAAAACTGCTGGGTGCCTCAGGGTATTCGGTACAATCAAAACCTGTGATTGTTTTCCCCTAGCTTCTCTTTCCTCTCACATTCTGACAGCTCAGCTCTAAAAAGTTCACCGGCAGTCAAATCTGTAGCTGGAAACAAAACAAACTTCTTCATCTCAATACCGCAGGACATCATACTTCTTAATCTTTATCACTCTGTCCAAAGTGACATTTGATAAGAAGAATGTCAAATCAGCCCACAACACAAGCACCCCCAAGGGTACTTAACCCCTCCTGTGGCACCTCTGAAGAGAAGAGCCCAGGGACTGGCAGCTTATAATATTGCAGCTGGGAGGCAGGTATCTAAATTGACATGCCCCTGAAGCAAAACCAGACTGAAAATAATCATTTTCCATTTGTTTTCCCATCTCCTTTCTATCTTATTAAAATGGAATTGAAAGCAAAATACAAAAAATTCTGTTAGGTTCTGTGCCTTTGGCTGAACATCTCACTTGACAAGGATCCTTCAGTTAATTTCTATGTAAGCACTGCAGTTTACCAGCTCCTGGTTACTATATGGGTTTCCAGGTGAAAGTGCTGATATAGTTACTATAGCTCTCTGAAGGTTGTCAAGGGACATCAAAGGTCCACAAGTCACTGATCCTTTTTTTTTTCTTCCTGTTTTTGACAGTCATCTGATCAGATTCAAAGGCAGATCACCATGACCCACAAAAGGCCACAGGAAGGTGAGACCTTCAACCTATTAGCCTTTGCACCGATCTCTCTGTACAGTACAAAAGATGCTGACTATGGCAATAGCCAGACAGCACAGGGACACGTCCCTTCTGTATTAGGGCCAAAGATCTGAGGCCCGGTAAAAACCAAGGCTTTAATCTCCCATTTCAACCATTAGAAATCTAGATGATAAGAAGTCTTGCAACATTCATATGAGAAGCTAAAAGAAATCAGTTATTGGGCAATTGAGGATGTGAGTAAAACTTGGTAATATCTCTCTGTAGAGATGTGCCCATCTTCAGGTTCTCAATACACAAAATTACCAGATGGCATCAATGCCACAACACTGAATGGCCTGGAAATAGCTATGCGGCCCAGTAGATTTTCTGAGCTTATTTGCAAAGCTGCTCTAATCTCCCCTATATGTCAGGGCAGTCTTGCCAAGCAGCCAACTCTCACTTTAATCATTTTCAGGTAAGAGAAAAATGTTCTATATATAAATAAAAAGCTTAACTCATTGAGATGGCTCTATAGCCCTATTCCACTTCTCTCTCTTTTTCACAAAGTACCTGCAGCTGAGGTACAATAACCCAATCAAAACCTTTCACTGACTTTCAATCTACCTGAAACATGTAATCTGAATGAAATGATCTAAAATAATGTAATCATAGATGTAACTTTAATTCTAGATCTTTAAATCCTCATGAATACTATAGAAATTTGAAATAGTTCAGCTACTTTGGGAAATGATTCAGCACTTTCTTATAAAGTTTAACATAGCTCTGTCATCCTACGCAGTAATGTCATGCTTTGGTACACATTATGAGAAATGAAAAACATGTTTGCACAAAAAATGGTACACGAATGTTTACAGTGTCTATTTATAATGGCCCAAATCTGGAAACAATCCAAATGTGCTTTAGCTGATAACTGGCTAAACTGTACATCCTCACAGTGAAATAAATACTGCTCATCGTTAAAAGGAACTAACTACTGATGCACACAATAACATGAACAGATCTCAGATACAAAATGCTTTGTAAAAGAAGCCAGACTCAAGAGACTGCATATTATTCCATCTTTATGACATACTGAAAAAGGCAAAACTATAGGGTCAGATAACAGGTCAGTAGAGGCCAAAGTCTGGGGGTGGAGGAAGAGATGGCTACAAAAGGGCATGAGAGATACTGGGGGCAATGGTTTTATTCTATGTTTTGGTTATGATGATAGTTACACAAGTATATACATTTGCCAAAATGCCTAGTATTATATGGTAAAAAGGGTGAGTTCTACAGGAATTAATTTATATCTCAAAAAAATCCAACCTAAAAGCAAAGTCTCAGCATAAAATGTTCAATGTAAGAAACAAGATTTCAAAACAACAGCAAGATCTGGAGGCCTTTTCCCAAGCACACTCTGGCAGCACAACAGAGACAGGCACCCTATTTTTATTGGATGAAGCTTAAATAAAGCACTAATATATAAATTAATTGCATCAGCATAAGCCTCGATACTTTCAAGCTTGTTCTTCAGGAGGGCTCCTGACATTTTGATATTAAGATACTATTTATTTAGCAGGTTGCTGTACATGTTCCTACCTTGCTTTGCCTAGAGTTCTAACTGCCTGGATGCCACAGCTTTCATGGTCACTGGAGTAAAAAAAATTATTTCAGTCTGACAATGTGAGCCTGGCCTGTATATTTTTCATGATGATGCAAAGTAATCTTTGTTATTCTAATTGGATATAACAGGGGAAAGAGGCCTCTCTAATTCAGTGGTATTCTCATGGACTACTTGTACAGAATTAATTTTAACAGGAAAATAGTCAAGTTTTGGACTTTCAAAGATTTTTAATTTTTCCACTGATGCCAAGACCTACTGTCTCCATTTTGAATAAAACTTGAAACAAAGCTTTATTTTCTCCTACTCTTCTGCCAATAAATAAATCAGCTAAACATTGAGAACCTACTACACAGAAAGAAATGATAAAGGCAGACAGAATGACCAACTCAAAGACCCTGCCTTTTGACAGTTACTACATCTCCTTAAATACCTCCAATGCAAGGTAGAGTGTGAAGTTATAAACAGAGGCATAAATATACTGCTAAGGCAGTAAGAAGCAAGGGAAGTAGGAATAATCTGGGATGGTGGAATTTAAGCCCTGTTCTTGAAGGATGTGAGACTCCACACATTCCAGGCTGAGGAACTATTTTATATTTTGAGTTCATATTTGTTCAATTCAGTCACTATCTGCTAGCATCACTGACCCGGAAGCCATAGGTATTAAATTTTTTTGATTTTGAAAATTTAGTGTCTTCAGGCCTTAAGCCTCTCCATTTCTCTGTGAGCCCCACTGTACCCTAAAATTACAGGGAGGAAAAAGGTACTAGGGAGAGGATAATAAATAGTTCTGAATGTTGCTGCATGGTAGAGTACCTGCAGAGCAGACTGATCATCTTATTTGGCAATATAAAAATCTCTAGGTTCAATTCTCAGTATTACAATTACAAAAAATCATCAGCTTTGACAGGAAAAATTTTAGCAGATAGTGGGCAAGAGACCCTGATGCCACTGGTTTGGTGAACTGCCCTGACTTGCTACACACACTTTCACATATTTAAGTCAGTACGGCATTTCAACAGGAACCTTGGTGAAAGCATATTGCCTGTGCTCAAACACAGAACGGTGGAGAGCTGAGTGAGAGGCATGGTGAGAACGGGAGGAGGCACACCAGTGGCAGGCTCTAGGACAGGTCAGAACACTCACTTTTGTCCAGGGGGTATACACCTGGCATCTGTCATTCACTCGGGGAGTGGTACTAACAAAGAGCACTAATAATGAATGCAGGAGAACCTTCACTGTGGCATTATCATTACTAATGAAAGACTGGAAATCACTAAATGTTCAATAACAGAGAAGTGCTTAAATCAATCACTGATTTGTTGTATAACAGCATATAACAGAGCAGGAAAAATTAAACAATAAGCAATGAGATATAAAGACTTCTAGGATAAATTACTTAAAAGAATTCCACAATGAAACCCAGAATTTCCTAAAATTAATATGTACTAATTGTATTTTTTAAACATGAAAATTAAAGGGTAGAAGAACGTGTATAGTAGGTTACCATATACATTTACATATATTTTTAGAAATAAAAGAATACACCAAAATTGTTAACATTGGTTTGATCTGAAGAATGAAAAATGAGTGTATAGGAAAGAGAAAATTTTACTCATCAATTTATACCTTTCCACAACTATTTTATTTAATAAAACAATTCTACAACATTTAATAACTGTCATCTAGTTATAATATAAGGGTAATCAAAACAATGTGAATAATGTTTTAGAACTACACTCCCAATAAAGGGCACCTAAAAATACTAAACGAATCTATACTGTCTTTTAATAATTTCTCATTTCAATGAGCATTTCGAGTTGCAGACACTTTATAGCAGATTAATAGTACCTCCTTTTAGAAAGATCCTCCTAGTAGCTTTCCTGACTTTGTTTTAGAATAAATTTCTTCTGTGTTATCTAATATGAGATTTATGTATTTGTCAAAACCAAAGAATACAGCCCTTTATCTGTATGTCAATGTGGTGAAAACTCATCCAGAAGGGAGCACTGCCAAAGGGAAGTTCAACTCCTTTAATGCACCTCTGGCCAATTTCAAGATTCCCTCAGCACTTGCATGTCTGGGAGCCACTCAACCAGAAAGGAATTTAGGGGCTGGAAATTGGATGGTTCACTGTCAAACAGCAAGGACCAAGATCATACTGGTGGCAGTGAGAGATCTCTGGATGCAAGAGCACTTCCTGGAGCCAAGAAAATTTGCATAACTATGATAGTGTAAAGAAACATCAATAATAGCAAATTGAATCTGTCCAGAAGATTAGATGTTAACACTGTGATGTCAGTTGATTTTATTGCATAAAAAAGGATGCAATGTTTCTCACCCTCCTCAGTTGGGGATTAAGACACACAACCCTTTCCAGTGCACTGACCACAATGTCTGTGAATGTGCTCAACATGATCCTGGGAAGTGTTCTATCCTGGTCTCTGAGGATATGACTCAAAACATATAGGCATTTGCCTTTCTCAATTCTTTTTCAGATTCAATTAGTACTGGAAACAGGAAAGAATCTCTAAATCTGAAAATCCCAATCCCTTTCAGTGATAAAGCAGAAACAAATTCTTGTTCCTTTTTTTTTCAGAAGCAAAAAAGCTTTGCCATATACGTAGGGGAAAGGTAATAAGGGAAAAGAAAAAATATGAGAAAATGGAAAAATGGAAATAAAGTGTTTGTAAATAGGGAAGGGAGAAAGGGGTGAAGGGACGACAGGGACAAGGGGAAAAAATGAGAACCAAGACCTGTCATGTAAAGGTACAAGATCCCAATGATGAATGTAACTGTACTGTATACCTAAAATGTACCAATAAACTCAATGAGGAAAAAAATAAAATAATGTTTGATTAGAGTTCAATCCTAAGAGCCTCCTTGCCAAGCACCGTCCTCTTTTTGTTGCAAGTGTGAGGAATAAACTACTCCTCTCCTATGGAGCGGACAGAATGTCCTCCCTAATCAACAGGCCTGCCATGTCTCACCATCACAGGTACCTCACAGTAGGAAGAGATTTAGGGCAGTCTGTCCAGCAGTCTGTCCAGCAGAGCTTTTTTTCTAAAAGAAATAACAGACTAACTTATTTAGCTTATTTTTTTTAGTTCCAAGTTTACCCAAGTTGACTGGATACTTTATATTCTAATAAGATTATCTTTTTCCAATCCTCTTCCCTTTTTCTCTCTTGAGAAATTATATTAGGGCAGCAATAATTCTCTTTGTACAGTTGGTTCATTTAGTTAACCTATGCTTGACTGCTACCACTCTTGGGGGAATTAACTATTTGTGCTATACTACCAATATAGCAAAGAAACATCCAACTGTTTTAGAAACTGAGCATAATAAATAATCTGCTGATTATTATCACTAGAAACCAGTGAAGCACTTTTATTACAGAAAACCACTGGAGAATAGGCAGTCTAAGAAAACCAAGGAAACATTACAAGAAAAAAAAAAAGGAATATTACTCTATTCCCTGAAATTCTCCTGGATGGAATCATAAAATATTTCTTCAACAGCAGGAAATAATGTATCTCACAACATGGGAACTCCTTGGTCTTGATGGATTTTTCCTTTAATTTTGTGTTGTTTACAAAATAAACTAGAAAACTTCACGTGCAAGGGGAAAGAGGGACTGGGGAGACCATGGCAGCAGTGTCCAAGCAGACTACCCAGGAATCAACTAGGCCCATCTGCTGATCGTAAAACAGAAAGTGTTGACTTACAGTGGACCAGAATTCTGCTCTAGCAGCTAAGAATAAGCCACAGAGTTCCTGATTCCTTTTCAAGCCACTCCTCGGCTTTCTCCAATCTGGACAAAGTGCTCCCAGAATGAAACAAGAGTAGAACCTGAGAAGCTACTCCAGATGGGCATTGGCCTCTCTCCAGCATGCTTGGTCCTTGGGTTGGCTCCCAGTGAATGCTATGCAAACATCCAGCATTCCAAGGCTTAGGCCACACACAGAAGCTGTCAGGTGTAGATGGCCACAAATGGACTTTCTCACACTGGGGAGTACGGGCAGGGAGGTGGGAGAAGGGAGGTCAAGAACAGGGTGAGGGAGAGTATGCCTCATAAACACTTCAAAACCCATCCCAGGAGAAGAACAATTCACAGATATTTCCATAGATGTCAACCTGAAAAAAGTCATTTTTTTAAAAATGAGTCACTCCTTCCCCTGTAACACTCCCTTGTCAATTTTCAGGTCACACCACAACAAATTGATAGGCTAAAAAGATTTGTGGACTTTTTAAAAAGCCTCAAAATATTTGTAGATATTACCTTAAAAAGACCTACAGTAATGGACTAAAGTTAAAAAAAAACTGTGACTAGAAACTGGAAGAAATATTAGTACATGCCATAAGGCATCAGGGGAAAGCATATCTGCACCAAATCCAGAGAGTCTCCCAGAAAGTTCCTTCTCAGCAGCTGTTCTCAGGAAAAGCCAGCAAGTTTTACTTTTCACATAATTGCTTTTCAGGTCTGCCTCCCAAATAATTCCTCCGTGAATACCTAAGTCAGCAAAACAACAGGAATTTTTATATTGATCCTATAACCCTGGAAGGTCTATGAGCTATAGGCTTCAATAAGGGAAAACACATAAAGTATTGCCAACCTGCATAAAAATT
Organism: Fukomys damarensis; assembly: GCF_012274545.1. NCBI lineage: Eukaryota > Metazoa > Chordata > Mammalia > Rodentia > Bathyergidae > Fukomys > Fukomys damarensis. Next base: position 4,479,380 of record NW_022900915.1, read on the forward strand.
GTTTACTTAATGTAGATGGTGTGGAAAAGGCATCCATTTTTTCCTTTTTCCAGACAGCAGACTTTTTCTTATATAATGAACACTTGTACTAGGCCCAGAACACGTTTTACTGAGTGTATTAAACCAGACAGCCCAACATAAGTTCCTGACAGCCTGCCCCTTTGGGACATGATTTGTTAACAGAGCAGAGTCCTGGATGGCCTGGCCTGTATCCTGGGCCTCCAAGCTCCAGGTTGTACCTTTGTTCTCCAAGTCTGCTATCTCCTTACTTTCAGATTTGACCCTCTCTGCTCTATTCCTACATCTAAATTCACCTTGCCCCCATTACAGTTTTACCAGGCCATCTGGTCACCTTCCAGTAACATCTCCCAGCTGACTTGGACCCTGGTATTCTGGCACCTGGCCAACTTCATGGGAGGAAGTACTACCTCTCAAAGAGAGATGTATTGTCAAAACTTGCTGTATTATTTCCAGATGGCAAACTCATCCACAAATTAAACATACAGCAAACTTATTTGTTCAACAAACCTACCATATGCCTATTACTATAAGACTCCTTGTGCTGAAGGTACAAAAATAAGCCACTGTGCTCATCCTCACTGATCACTAACGTACCACACTGGGTAGAAATCAGCCTAGGGCTGGTATGTAGCTTAGTGGCACTGAGCTTGCCTTGCAAGTGCAAGGTCCTGAGTTTTATACCTGGTTCTCAAAAAAAAAAAAAAAAAAAAAAAAAAAAAAAAAAAAAAAAAAAA
>NW_022900915.1:4480163-4484205 GCF_012274545.1 Fukomys damarensis
GTAAAAAAAAAAAAAAAAAAAAAAAAAAAAAAGAAAAAGAAAAAAAGAAATCAACCCATCAAAGTTACATTATGACCAATAAACTCAAACTCAATAAAAAAGGATATTAAATCATCCAAATGTCAAAGAAAAAAATTTATGTTATGAAACCAAAGCAAAACAATAAGAACATCTTAGAGTTATTCTCAAACTTATCATTTTCAAAACTATATCTATCTATCTATATATAGATAGATAGATATAAACATTAATGATTTTAAATCAAATTCTCACATCGCTTCTGGGCCTTTTGGCTAAGATCAAGTGTAAATCACATTCTCACTAGCAAACTGGAAGAGATCCTACATCATTTAAACAACCTTATCAGGCTAACTCTATTTCTATCCCTTTTATCATATCTCTCTCATTAACTTCTCTCTTCACAGCCTCAACAAGAATATTTTAGAAATGTGATTCCTAGAACTCATATTCTACCTCTCAATGCTAGAAGAAACAGAAACTTACGGCCCAAAGTTATCAGATCAAATCTAGGTTATGAAGAGTAATTGAAAAATATGGTGAATGTTCCAATTTTTAAAAATTACTACAGTAAATGACACATTACCAGTACACCTCACTTTGAGCATACTCATCCCCGTCATTCTTGCCACTTCCTGAAACAGTTCTGGAAGTCTTCTTCTGTGTTCTTATTTGTGCTCTCATGAGTGCCCCCACACTCTAAACTGATTCAGAATGTTTCCCACTCATGGTCACTTTGACTTTGAGGAGGAGCCAGAAGTCACATGGTGTCAGATCTTAGCGAATGAGGTAGATGAGGACACTCTGTAATTCTTGTTTGTTTGTTTTGCATTGCAGCCCTTGGCATTCTGGGTTAGTCATTATAAAGAATGCGGTGGCACATGACTGTAATCTCAGCACTGTAGGAGGCTGAGGCAGAAAGATCACAAATTCAGGCAGTGCTAATGTTTTTATGAGCCTGCCCTTTTCTGTTGGATGACAATCAGCAGAAAGATCCACCATATTTCTTTTATCACACCCCATGAAAACGCTCATGGAAGCGGACTTCCAGAACTGTTTCAGAAAGTGGCAAGAAAAAAATGGGATAAATGTGTTAGAAGCCAAGCAAAGTATTTTGAGGGGAATCGATGGCAATGAGTCTTTTACTATAATAGATTTTTACAATTTAAATATTAATGGTATATTTTAAACTCACTTTGTAGATGGCAGCATAGCCAAGAGATCTTGGGTCTCTTGATGATCTCCACACTCCTAGATAAAGCTAACAGCACCAAGTTACCAACTGGAAGGAATAACAGGTAGAAACAAGAGGAAGCAGATGCTGCTGGAATAATCCTCAGCTTACAGATTCATTAAAGCTAGCAAAGAACACTTAATAGCCATCTAACAGGTCAGAACAAAAGGAATTCCTAACTACCTTTAAACAAATGAGGTTATGATTCTTGAGTCACCTTTTAAAAAGTTCTTTTGAAAGAACCACAGAGGCTTTTTAATGCTATTTGGCAAGAAAGGTAGAAATTTGGAAATTCACTTTTATTCTTGCCATCTTACAACAATGGATCAGAAAGCTTCTTTGTTTGATGTTCAGATATATTTTATCTAAGTATTATTATTCAAATTCTATACAAAATCGAATTTTATTGTCTATAAAATATTACACTAACATGTTCAATATATAACTCTTGATTTCACCTACACAACTTGCCTATCTCCCTTGGTACTACTAGAAGTCCAGTACTCAGGTCACAAACATGGCAGTCATCTCTGCAGTTTCTCACCCCACATAACCAATGCATTCTCAATTCCTGTTTGTTTGGCCACACTTCTCTTCATCCTCACTGTTGTCCCTTTCCTCAAATGATCGCCAAATTATTTCTGAATTACTGTGTTAACTGCCTAATTAGTTGCCTTGCATCCACTTATGTCCCTGTACAATCTATGCTCCACAAACAGGCAATGACTCGGGTACCCACAACATGCAAGTGAGTCATGGTGAATTTGGTCCCAACAAATATGGCATTGAGTGCTGGGTAGTGATATAACATAGAGGAGGATGAGGGATATTTTGGATCTGTTGGAGTTAGTGACTTCATCGCATCACTACACTTTGAAAAGGCAAAAATGAATTACTTTATATAACTCTGAGAAGACAGCTGTAATTATTTGGACGAATGCCTCAGAGAACACTACAGAATGGACACTACACATAGTGACACATTCCAGAGGATATGCAACAAGAATCAGTGGAAGATCAGGGATGAATTGAACAGACTTAGTGAAGACGGACATGGCACAAAAAGATGTAAAGAATGAAGCTGGGGAACCAATAATACACAGCCACCAGGAAGATGTTAACCCTATTACAAGTGATGAAACCAGTTAAGAATTCCAGCCGCACAGCAAGGACTTCAAGGGAAAAGGCTTCACATTGTCTCACTCCTGACACCATTTGTCTGGTGATTATCAGAAGACTAAGCAGTGGAGACGAGGGTTATATTTAAATGTGTGTTAGTTTCAAATTCCTTCCCTCCTACTTATATCTGGCTTATACACAAATGACATAGTTTCACAACTGTGAAAGATGTACCTGCTGCCTGTCCCCATTCTTGATGGCTCTCTCACTAAAACAATAACAAAAACAGACACCTATTATATTTGGAAGGAGAAACTTGCACATACAAAACAAAACAAAACAAAAAAACCAACTAAGGGCACAGAGATGCAAAAGCCATTTCAGTAACCCAAAAACTAAAATGAACAGTTACTACAGTGAGGGTTTATTTGTTTTCTATACTGATTTAAAAATAGTTACCTGTTTTAGCATTCTATACTACACTGGTACTAAGATGACCACATCAGAGGGGAAAGTGTCAAGAAGCCATTTGTCAAGGCCTGGACAACTTTGCCTGAGGGGAAACAGCATCACTGTAGGTAGGTGTTCAGAAGGTAGCTGAGTCCATTGGCACCCTTTCAGGATTTTTAACCTATACAGAATCTTTCACAGACCTTTTTTTTTTCTGGGTGTGTGAGCCCCTTTCTAGAACTCAATTTATTTCACAAATCAGACATTAATGGGAGTTTAAGAAGGAATTAATTTCCACTGGGCCAATGCTTAAATGATGCTACAGTGGAGGGTACTGGCAGAAATTCTGCCTGGAGGGAGCAGTCAATCAGCAGAGTAGAGAAAAGAGCAGAGGAACTACTGAAAGTCCCCCTGGACTAAGCAATGGGGGGACATAGATTCTGTCTTATTTATCTCTTTAGCCCCAGAACCTAGCAGGTGCCCAGAATTCACAAACTGCTTGTTGAATTGAACAGACAATTGTAAAAAAGAAAAAAGAAGGCCAGAGGTGAAAGCTTGGTGCATAAAGTGAGAAAATGAAGAAAAATAAGGGCCTGAGGGTACAGGAGAAATGAATAACTCTGGTAGTAGAGAAAGAGAGAAAAGTTACAAAAAGTGTATGGAGAATTCAATGACAAAAATAAGACTTGATAAAAACATTATATTTGCACACAAGTATGTGCACATCTGCCCACAAAAGCAGTAAGGACCAATGGGGATTAGAACTCACTAGAAGGATAAAGGGCAAGGAGTGCTGGAAGGTACCCTGGTTAATTTTAGTCCTTGCTTCCAGGGTGGGAGGTGGCTGAGGGAGGTTGAAGGTAGCCAGTAAAACAAACATCAGCCATAAATAGCATACAGTGGGGAGCACGTCCATCAGCAAGGCAACTCCAGGCACTCAGCTTGAGCTCTTTCCTTCCCTCAACAGAAACCTCATGGGTTAGCCCTGTATCATTCATTCCAAAGGAGATCTCCTCTAGTTCCCAATATAAACCAAAAGTCACCTGACAATCTACCCTATTTTTAATCATATATATAAAAATGATCTGCTCTATAAATAGGTTGCAAAACTGGGCTGTGCTTTCTGAAAACATTAAAGTAGAAAGAGCCCTGACATAGATCAATAATGTTTTGCCCATTTTCCCATGCTGCTGTGCACTATTTTTTTTTTTTTTTTTTTTT
>NW_022900915.1:4484292-4512725 GCF_012274545.1 Fukomys damarensis
CCCTTTTTTTTTTTTTTTTTTTTTTTTACCGGGGATCAAACTCAGGTCCTTGTGTTTGCAAGGCAGGCCACCGAACCACTGAGCTAAATCTCTGGCCTGCTGTGCCTTTTTAGCCCCTTACACAGAGCCCAACATTTGTAGCATAAACTCCTTATCATCTTCAGGAATACTACCACTAATGACCAACGCAGAAAAAAAATTAACTCACTTTACTCTTGTCATTCTTTAAAAATAGATATAAATTCAGACTCAGCAGGCATGTGTTTTACTACCTCATTATATTCAGGCCTTTAGGGAAGGAGATCATGAAACTCACAAAATCTGACACCTTCTTTCTTATTCTGTTTTCTTCCATTTGCCCATTTATCTAAGAATTCAGTTCTTTATCCCACAGGCAAAAAGGTGCATGTTAATGCACATAAACCTAAACAGAGAGTTTTGGGTTGCTCAGAAATAGGAAGGAGTCTGATCTTCTGCTTCACCTTTCTTTACTTGTACATCATCATTTAGTACATTAAAAAACAAAGCAAAACAAAAACAGACCTGAAAACCCCAGTGAAGAGCTCCACGAGACAGCAATGCAAAAAGCGCATTAGAAAAAACACTGGACACTGAAGCAAGTAACTGGGACCCAATTCTCTACAGAGGCTGCCTTTTCCATCTGGTTCCCACCCTCACCACAGTTGGTGTCACGTGATGCCAGTCAAATGAAAAGCAAATTTCTTCTAAATATAAAACACATGATGATTATCTGTGGCCTCCTGGGGTCTGCAGTGGACTTGTGAACTTCTGGGGATTCTGAAAGAGTTCCATCCTCAGGTTTGCATCCTTAGCCACCAGATCAAAACCTGAAATGACACACACGCTCAGGAAGTCCTGACAGAGAGGTGAAATTGTGTCACTATGGACTGCACAGCTCCTTCAGGCATTTGTGTAAGAGGTCTAACTGGAGTCCATGCCGCAGCCATCAGTGGCTATGTAATCACCCTGAGATGCTGGGCAAGATTTTATTTGGCAGAATATGTGTATCATTTCTCTGAGAAGAGGGTACACGTATTTTATTGTTTCAAAAATTGGGCTGGGGATTTAGCTCAGTGGTGCTGCTGCCTGTCTCACAAGCACAAGGTGTGGAGCTCGATCCCTGGCACCAAAACAAACAAACAAAAAAAGTCTGTAATTGTTCCCTGTCACCTCAAATTTAAGTGTCATTTGCCTAAAGCAAAAATATTACTGGACCATGAACTATATACTAGATATGCACATTTGTGCTGTATTAGGTACATTATAAAAGCATGAAGTAAATACAAAATAAAATTTAAGAATTTTTCTTTAATTATATTTAACAGTACAAACTTTTGATCTTACTAAATAATCATTTAAAAATGACTGATATGTTTCATTATGTTTGAAATTTTAGGTTTAGGTTTTTTTGTTTTTTGGGTTTTTTTTGAGACAGAATCTTGCTATGTAGTTCAGGCTGCCCTTGAATTCAAGGCAATCCTGCCTCAGCCTCCCTAGTGCTAGGACTACAGGCAGTTGCCACCACATCCAGCTTAGGTTTAATTATTTGGGATATGTTAAGTTTTGATCTAAGTTCAGTTCATTTTATAATAACTGGGTTTTAAGGGTTGTTACAGCTTTAAGCTATAAAATTACACATAAAATAAGCATTTCCAAACACCGTTTTTGTAATGTTCTCTCTAAATATAAGTTTCTTTATGGTTCATTTTCCTCTTAAGATGACACATTCATTTTGAAAGGCCAGATTCATTATATTTAGGTGCATTTTTCTTCTGCTGTGTAGAACACTTTTCTGCTATGTAACACACACTTAAGTTGGTTATCATCACAAAATGGTTCATAAAATAGGGACATTTTCTTTTTTATAAAATAAAAATGTATATAACTTATCTGTAAGTTTGACAACTTTCAGCATGATAACCAGTAAACCTCTGTGAGGTACAAAGGATTTTCACAGATTTTCCTCAGCTAAATATATGGCATTATATGGCTTCTACTACACAAGATGTTAAAAGCTTGTTTTTATAAAATTAACCTATTAGTAATGTTCTGAAAAATGCTGTGTAATTCTGGTTTCTACCTCTTGGCTATAGCATCTTGCTTATTAATAATGTAGTGAATCAACTCATTTCTTACAATTTTACCCTGGCATCTTTCTCTATTTTCATAATAACTGTGAGCAAAACTCTGATGGGGGCTCATCAAAGAAAAACTCAATATATTTTAACTGTGAAATGGAAATGAACAAGCTATTCTATAGGTTAGATCTAAGATCTTCCAAATACAGAACAAAGCTTTTGCCCTCAATGATGTAATCTCACACACTATTTGTTTCTTCAGGATTTTGGCATCATTTCCTCTAATTTCTTCAACAGCATTTTCTGACAAAGAAACTCATTTTAAATAACATCTTTTTCAACATATTATCTTATCTTGTTTTAGAACAAGAGTAAAGAGGAAGGACAAGAATTAGGAGGTAGAACAAATGTTTCCAAAAGATATGTGGCTTCTGTATGCACAAGTAAGAAATTTTAAGAGGGGATTAAAAACTCATTGTTTAGTTTAGTGAAATTTTATTAAGATTATTAGGTGAGATGCCAGAGTGCAGCTCAGTGGTAGAGCATAAGCCTAACATGCACAAGGCCCTAGGTTCAATCTCAGCATCAAACTAATGAAAAGATTATTAGGTGAATTAGACATTGAAGACAAGTTTTAGAGGTTGTTATGTCTTTCTAACCATCATACCTTCATAGTATCCTTAAGATGTTTCCAGGGATGTAGCTCAGTGATGCCGCCGCCTGCCTTCTGAATGCAAGGTCCCAAGTTCGATCCCTGGTACCAAAAACACACTTCCTTCCAATATGCTGATTCTTAATGTTAGCAGAAGTAAATCTATATTTCAATTATTCATCAGTTTTGAAATTTAAGGGCCAATTTATAAGATCTGCTTGGATTGTTAATGTTTTCAACTAATAACCCTAAAACATATTTTATACTGAAGTGTTAACTCCTCCATTTTTACATTGTTAATTTGTGTTTGCTTGCACAGTTATACCTAACACATTTTTATTTGTTTTTTCCCCAGGATTCTCTTAAAGCTACTTGGCATTGTGTTGTTTTTGTTGAAAATGAATGTAATTGAAAATAATTAATATTCTGCAAATTAACTTAGACACAGAGAAATTAGCTAGACACAGAGAAACAGCCAGCAGCATCCTGCAGACAAGTATGAGAACAATGGAGCTTAGTATGTTGAGGGAGAGCCACTCCTCCTTTACAACACCTTATTTTCTTATCTAGTACACTGCCTTCTGACCTAAGAATAGGAGAGGGTAGAAATGTCACTCTATATATTACATTAGCAAAACTCAATTTTTCTTTTCCTTTTTTTGCTATAAAAAATGAACTACAGTTCTAATATTTTTTCCCCATACTTCTAGAGGCTAATCATGGAAATTCATGCCAAAACCCAGGTCAAGATAATCCCTAGTGCCAGTTCCAACTCACAAATGAAGAGTTAATGGGTTTATGCCAGAAGAGCACTGGCTCTCGCAATCTGATTACTTTAAGAGCTCCTGGGTAATCCCAAACTCAAATCTCTTCCTTAGCAGCTCCAGAGAAACCCTCTAACCAGGAGCCACTGAGAGAAGAATCAAGGGGACCACTGGTGTGAGTTTCTTCCCATGGCAACTTAGAACAAAGTCTAGGTGAATCTACTCAGAGTTGGGAGAACAGGGTAACATCAACAAGTCTCTGTCTCAAAGCAAAATTATTCAGCACACACCAATTGCATTTGGAGGCCTTAACAGCTGCAAGCAGGAGAGATGCAATGGGGTCCTGTCTTTTTGTGGTTGTTCTTTTGGACAGCTCTCTTGTGGGCGGGGGGGGGGAGAAACAAACTGTATTCTATTGTACAGAAAGTAAAAGTTTTCAAAATTTAGTCACCTGGATTATTGCTTTGAACATATTTTTCTACATGTGCCATCTGAAGGGCAGGCACTTAGTAAGTTCATTGTGTACCACTGCAGGTATGGGTAACAAACCCATACTCTCGGCAGAGGGCTGGACAACCTGGCCCAAAGAGGCTGACATCAAGAGTCTAAAATAAAAGGACAGTCTTAAACATTTAGGAAAAAAAAATTTTAGCAGCAGAAACTGGTTACCCATAAAAAAAGGTAAGTTTAAAATAAAAACAAGACCAAAAGATGATCTCTGGATATGTCTGGTCAAATTTCCTTCATGAAAACTAGCTTATCTCTTGATTTTTGAGAATTCCAAGAGATTCTAAAGTCTCTGATTCCCACTCTGATTAACCACTCTCCTAACTAGAATCCTTCTAAAAGCCAAGGATAATTCCATACTTAGGAAATTAACTGAGTAGTGGGTATATCTCTGCTTGAGGAAAGGTGGGAATACATAATATAGATGTCATTTAGTTTTTTTCCTTTGGAAAAATTTTGTTAACAAAAAGAGAAATAAGGTGGGAGTGGTGGCACACACCTGTAATCCCAGCACTCGGGAGGCTGAGGCAGGAGGATTGCTGTGAGTTCGAGACCAGCCTGGGCTACATAGTGAGTTCCAGGTTGGTCTCAACTTCACAGTAAGACCCTGTCTCAAAAGAACAAAGGCAAGCCGGGCATGGTGGCGTACGCCTGTAATCCCAGCACTCGGGAGGCTGAGGCAGGATGATCACTGTGAGTTTGAGACCAGCCTGGGCTACATAGTAAGTTCCAGGTCAGTCTCAACCACACAGTGAGATCCCATCTCAAAAAACCAAAAAAAAAAAAAAAGGAGAGAAATGACAAGAAAAATAATCAGGCTGGTTTCTATTAGTTTAAAAATTTCAATCATCAAGAGACTAAAGAAGATAAAAAGTTATTTGTATCTTAAAGTTATAACACCATTCCAATAGGCCTTTTAGAAAGTGACAGGATGGCTCTTACAGATGATACTTTAATTTGTGTTACTTCCTCATATATAGGCTTATAAGCATTGGTATTATATTTCCTACATGAAGTAGCACATTCATTGCCTATGTGAATCCTCACGGGGTTCCTGTTACATGTTTGCATATTGAATTACCCCTCATTATTTTCCCATGAAACTAGACCCTCCACACTCTGCCAACAACAACCACCCTCACTCTGCCCAAAAAAGCTCTTGCTTTTTCTTGCATTAAAGTATGAAACTTATTGATTACTGCTGCATAGCATTTGTGGTCAATGAAAAAATGGAAATAAAGTGTAAATGTGGAGGGGAGGAGGGGGTGAAGGGAGGGCAGGGACAAGGGGAAGAAAATGAGAACCAAGACCTGTCATGTAAAGGTACAAGATCCCAATAATGAATGTAATTGTACTGTATACCTTAAATGTACCAATAAACTCAATTAAAGCTGGGGGAAAAAAAAAAGAATGTAAAGGCTGACATTTAAATTAGCATTCGGGGGTCTAGAAATTATTTTTAACCAACCGGGGAAGTGAGTTATCCAGAAACAAATGGGAATGACAGATCAAAAGGCTATACATGCTAATACTTTCAAATTGGGCTAAAGTTAGTTATTCCCCATTGAGTTCTTCTACTTCTTCTGGACAACCAATGCAGCAAGCATGGCGAGACATATTGCTTAGGCCTCTAATCTTACCTGTGACATTTCCTGGCTCATGTTCTACCATCAATAGTGACCTACTTGCTATACCACATGGTTTTCCAACTGGGGCTTTTGATGCTCACACATGGGAAACACAATTATTTTTATATTTAGCACAAAATGTAGCCATGAGCCATTTCAAATGATTTCCAGTTCAAGATATCCACACTAATCTTAATATGTGGTAATTTTGGGGGTGGGCTTGGTCATTTAGAAACACACATTTATGATTCACGAAAAGCAAAGCTTTCACCTTTTTAAAAATTAAAGTATCCTATGAAAATACTAAATTACTTCAGTATCTAACAAATTTAAAGATAGGAAAAAGCAGAAGAATCATGTCCTAGTTACATATCTTTTTTTGAAGAACTGGTCACAATCAATCTTTGTTGAAAGTGATGGGAAACAATACTGGTAATATAATTTAGGTCTGAAATCATTATAAAAATGAAAATAACTTTAAAAAAAGAGTACACCTAAACTAATATTTAGAGAGAGAATAGAAATGTATAAAAGGAGCCACAAGTTTTTACAGGTAAAATTATGGGCAAAAATTAAAAAGCCACTGGAAAACAATGCATTAGAAGATACAAACATCCAGCAAGAAAACCTTTAATATAACAGAATATGCCTGGGCGGTGAGGGATAGCTCTATAATGTTGTTTTACCAGGCAGAGTTAATACTGTCATCAATAGCTTTTAAAATTAAGAAAAATGTCTGTCAGGAAGTTGCCTAGATGGGGAATACCTGGGTCAAATGGAATTTCTAGTTTTAGATTTTTGAGGAATCTCCACACTGATTTCCACGGTAGTTATATTAGTTTACATTCCCACTGACAATGTAGAAGCGTTCCTCATTGCAAATTATAAATAAAGACCAAAATAAAAGATAGATTATAGGAAGTGGAGAGATAGATCTTTCTCAAATGGGAAAGGGATCAAGAGATGGAGAAAAGGAGCAGGGAGTGGAAGGAAAGGGATGAAAAAGGAATTAAGATGTGCACATGTACCAACTCCACACAGTGAACGCAAGCATTGTGCAACAATGTACTAATAAAAATTTTAAAAATTATCTTTTCTTGTTAGCTTTGCTTTGCTAACCTAAAGAAATGAACAAAGGATTCAACACTCTAATGACGAGTACTAGCTCTATGTCACTTGTGAATAAGCAAATCCCTAACACTCAACCAAATCTCCAAAACAGATGTCAGGAGTCCGCAATACACCTATTTAAGTGAATTTCAAAAACTCCATGGCTATACTAGCTCAAAAACAGCTGCTTTTGTGAATCATAAAGGACTTTTCAAAGCATGGTGTTCACACATGGAAAAGCACATGTTTCACTTTGCCTCTGCCAAAGAAGCTTTACCACCATCGCTCCAAAGTACTCGGGAAATATTCTAGCAATGTGTGTGTACGCATTATAGATTCCTTCTCATCACTTCTGCTTTTGCTATACATTTTCTATTATCTCATGTTGCTTCTCACCCACATAGCCTTGAAAGAAAAACAGATAAATAAAAATAAAAAAGGAGAAAGCTTCAGTTGATCCATAAAGGGCCATAGGAGTTATACAGACCTGTGAAATTAAACAATAATGATATCTTGTTCCAGCCCTTTAATTACTGATCTCATTTTCACCAGCATTCCAATGAATTCTCACACAATTACACACCCAACTCTGCTCAGGTTATAAATTCAAGATCAAGTGAGGAGGAAAAGGGTTCCCACCAAGATACACAGGAAAAAAGTAAAATGAAAATGTCAAGACATCTTCTTGCCTTTCTTCTTTTTTCTTATTTGCCTCTGAGGCGTAACAAAAACAATCTGCAAGAACTAGATTAAAATTTACTTTCAAATACAGATGTATTTTGCTCACCATAAAATTTAGATCTGTTTTTGGAAATATGACACAAGGCATTTAGCTCAGAAGTGCATTTCACAGTAAGCAACTTTAACAGGTTTTTGAGTGAGAACATCAGGAGACAGAAAACAATGTCAAGTAGACCGATACTCTGTGCAGAGACAGCTTTCCAGGTCACCTAGGGAAGGGGGAAGATGAAGAGGAAGGAGGAGGGCTGCAAAGTTCTTGTCCAATGGTGATTTATTTAATTGAGTGGGAGTGTCACACTGCAATCTTCAGAAAATAATGCCCCACAATGCAGTTAGTAAATGACACAGCAACCCTCAGTGCAACAGTGAAAGAAAAGACAAAAGTATCTACTTTAGTGGTGAAAGCAGTAGCCAGAGAAAAAAGAACTTTGGAGGGGAAACACTATGCTTTCTTTCTGTCTATCCCTTCCAAATTATTATATGAGGAAAAGCTATTTTTCAATTTCAACCTTCATAATTATTTCAGAATTAAGGACAAAGCTCTAAAATGAAACTGTCTTAGTAGATACATGAGTTCAAATGAAAAACAACATGTATGCAGAGAAAAACAATTTTATTGTATTTAAGTGAATTCGCCACTGTCAATAATCATGTAATTATAATTCTTCCAGCTTATGATGCAGCCTTAAAAGTGTTGATGTCTTTAAACACTATAACAATTAAAAGACCTCAAGAGCATTACTCAAACTCTTCTCTTGTACTAGGTGCCTCTTTCTTCCCCTCCCTGCCTCTCTCCTTCTTTCCCTCCTTCTCTCCCTCCCTTCCTTCCTTTAATACTGGGCATTAAGCTGAGGACCTTGACACTGAGCTACACCCCCCACCCCTTTTTATTTTTAGACAGGGTCTTTCTCAGTCACTTAGTTGCCTAGGGTGGGCTCAGACTCCCTAGTGCTAGGATTACAGGCACGTGCCACTACCCCCTGCTTAATTTTCAATTTTTATAAGAAAAAAAATCTGACATGGATGCTTTCAGGCTTAAGTGACACCTTATCTTATATTTAGAGTAGGAAATAAAAATTATGAATTTTTACACATCAAAACTTCTAAATATTCATTCATTAACTTATTTACTTGTTCTTTCATTCATTTTACAAGTACAGCTAAGGTTTTTGCCCTCATAAAATTGATATTCTGGTGGAGGAGACAGGTAAAAATAAGTAGACAAATAAATGAGTAAATCACATAAGATTGTGGCAAGACTATAAAGGAAATAAAGCCAGGGTACAAACAGGGAGAATCAAGGTGGGAGCAGAGGGGGTCCTAAACAGATAAATAGGACAGGCCTGGGAAGTCTGTGAACAGTAGACACTGAAAGGCCAAGGTGGAAATGATGTAGACACAGAAGGTGACAATATGTGATCCAAGCAGGGGGAATCACAAATGCAGAGGTCACGGGTGAGAATGAGAATTACTTATTAGACTAACAACAAGGAAGTCATGTGGTTAGGAGCTTGACTGAGGGTAAGAGGGTAAGTAATGAGGTCAGAGAGTTGGGCAGGGCCCCAGCACTTAAGGCCCTGCAGGCCATGGTGGTCCTGAGACTCTTCCATGAAAAGGCAAACCATGGGCAATAGGAGGGGACAAGAGCAGATGGTCTCAAGTCCAAACTTAGCTTAGCCACTTATTAGTTGTGTGACCTAAGCAAATCTCTAGCTCCTGTTGGATGTAATACCCTACTTCATAAAGGGGGACTCGCTATAAAATGGCCAGTTATAATCATTATTATCAGTTTTATTAATATGATATATAAATAAAGAAAATACCAATTTTTATATTCAAATAGACATACTGCAAGATAATACACCAGGAATATAGAATTATAGAGAAATAAGCAAATTACTTTAATCTTTTAAAAATCATACACTTATTAAGTACAAACAGATACAAATTAGTACGTCTGAATTCATCAGGGTTTATTGTGGCTCTAATCAGAACAACAATTGACCTTGGCTCATCTCTCTGTCCTTAATAAGCCTGTATTGTGGCTGTTTTCTCTGCCTAGGCCTTTCCATTTTGTATGCAGAAATGTATAGCAGTCATGAGGGAAATTTCATAGTTATTGTCCAAGACACAACGTGAAGTAGATACAATTGCCTGCCAACATCCCTCACCACACTTCCTCCAACACACACACACACACACACACACACACACACACACACACACACACTTTTCTTGCTAATAGAATCTTGATTTTAAGTTCACCTCCCTCCTCTCTTGATCCTTTGCTACTGACTGACTGAGAGATGGGCTTGTGAGCTGGTTCTCTGGGAGTCTTCTAAGAAATGTTTTCATATTCTGGAAAAAGGACCTTGGAATAGGGGGAGCAGTTCCATTTTCTGTGCTTTAGATATTGTCATGTCTGCAAGTGACATCTAAACTGTTGCACTCATCTTGCAAATAGGAAAAGGACCTGTTCTAGAGTGAAATGACCCTTGAGAATAAAAACAGAGGGATGAAAGGCACCAGTCCTCGATGATGTCATGTGCCATTGTATCAATCAATCTGACCATGGATCCTGCTTCTTATATGAGGTGATACATTCCTTCCTCTTTATGTCAATTTGATTTGGAGTCTTTTGTTTTGTATGCAGAAGATCTAGCAAGTTGCCATATTACCTTCGTGTATGGATTACTATTCTGAAAAACCACTCATTTTTCTGTCTCTGAGAAGTCCAGAACTGGAACTAAGACTCTGACTCTATGTCAGTGAACTCAAAGAATCCTGGGATATGGAACAGACCTTTGATTTGCAAAACTGGGATAGTCACCTAGAAAAGCCCATAGGGAAACACTCTAGAAAATCACAATAATAAGATGGTACTTTGGCACAAGTTGCCAATACCAAATGGCCTTTCGGGGGCTTTCCTACTTCTTTAAAAACTTTTACCTCCTAGCTCCCTGGGACATCTGTTCTTCTCTCAAGATCTAAATGAAGAATACCTTCCATGGATCTTTTGTTTGCTAAGTCTGTCAATTTAGCCCTTCCAAAAGTTGTCACAGATTATCATGTCAAACTATCATAGGTTGAAGGTACGGTCAGATGTTAAGGAAGCAAAAGAAATGTCATACTCCACTGGGACAAGAGAACTAGGCAGAGAAGATGTGAGAGTTCAAGTGAAGAGATAGATTTATCTGAAAAGGAAGGAGGAAAGCAATGACCATTTTCTATGTATTATATTCCCTCAAAATTCATATACTGAAAACTAATCCTTAGTGTGACAGTATCAGAAAGTGAGGTCTGTGGGAAGTGGTTAGGTCGTGAGGGTGGGACCTTCATAAAATGGGATTAATACCCTCTTAGAAGAGACCCCAGAGAGCTTGCTAATCCCTTCTACCATGACAGGGTATAGTGAAAATGTGCCATCTCTAAGGAAAAAGGTTGAATCTGCTAGTACCTTTATCTTGGATTGCCCATCCTGCTGAACTATGAGCAATAAATTCCAGCTGTTTATAAATTACCAAATCTAAGGTATTTTGTTATGGCAGCCTGAACAGACTGGAGATACCATCAAAGAACACTGGCTACTTTTTTCAGCTATGTAGTTTTTTAAAAAAATTAAGTATCTATAAAATATCTATTTTATGGAAAAGGTGGAGGGAAGACCCAGAGTAGGGTTACTGCTTGGAAAACCAGTGGTGGAAATGGAAATCAAATAAATGATTGTACAACTGTCTAATGGTTTGCAATAAGAAAAAAAAAAGTATGGCTTGAAACCAAATTAACCATTCTAGTCTAATAAGCATTTTCCTACATGAAAATTGTAGAATTAAAAATCTAGCACATAACGGAGAGTAGAAAATAAAAGCATCTAGATTTCATAATTTCATACAGTATTTGAGAAACATTACTCAGAAAAGGAGGTGAATATTATAACTGGTGAAAATGTGCTAGAGACCATAATTAAAACAGAATAGTAAATGGTGCCTTAGTTCTTGAAAGGGTCACTATCAGGATACCACTTAATATCTTCATTACTTCATAGCAGAAGTGGAAATTCACTTAATGTGAGGATGGTATCTAATCAGTGAGATGTTGCCAGGGCACAGGAAAGTGTTGGAAAAATATATATGAAGAGTTTAGAAACAACACAGTTTAATCATGTAGGTCAGGAAAAACACCACATGAAGAACAGAAAACTGAAAGTCACTGGCAATAATTTTGAAGGAAAGAAAATGTGAAAACTGTTGACATTACCTACAATGCAATAACCCAATCTTAACAGAGAAATAGGCAGTGGTTACTGAGAGCAACAAATTAAGAATTAAACAAAAGATGCATCAGTATATATGTTACTTTTTTTTTTTTTTATTGAGTTTATTGGTACATTTAGGGATACAGTACAGTTACATTCATTGTTGGGATCATGTACCTTTACATGGCAAGTCTTGATTCTCATTTTTTTCCCCTTACCTCTGCCCTCCCTTCACCCCCTCCTCCCCTCCCCATCTACAAACACTTTATTTTCATCTTTTCATTCTCTCACATTTTTTTTCTTTTCCCTTTTTGTTCTTCCCCTACGTATCACACCTTCCCTACACCTTTAGCTCCTTTCCTCCCATTTCTAAATGTCAGTAATCTTATTAGAATCTTATGCATTGTTGCAGAATATTCACACCAGGGAAACTATTTGGTATTTACACATGTGGGACTTATTTATTTCACTTAGGAGTATATCTTCAATATGTATCCATTTTCCTATGAATGAATCTATTCTCTCGCTCTTTATGGCTGAGTAATATTCCATTTTATAGAAAAACCACAACTTCTTTATCCAGTTTCCAACGGATGGGCAAATAGGTTGTTTCCAAGATTTAGCTATTACAAACTGTGCCGCTATAAACATGGGTGCACATACTTCTCTGTGATATGATTCTTTTAGTTCTCTTGGAAAGATACCCAACAGAGGGATGGCTGGGTCAAATGGAACCTCCAGTCCAAGCTCTTTGAGGTATCTCCATATTGATTTCCATAGTGGTTGCACTAGTCTGCACTCCCACCAACAATGGAGGAGGGTTCCTTTCTCCCCACAACCCCGCCAACATTTGTTATTGTGTGATTTCTTGATAGCAGCCATTCTTTGTGGGGTGAGGTGGAATCTCAGTGTTGTTTTCATCTGCATCTCTCGAATGACCAGTGATGTGGAACATTTTTTCATATATTTTCTTGCTGCTTTCACTTCTTTGTATGAGAAATGTCTGTTCATTTCGGATGCCCATTTTTGGATCGGGTCTTTATATTTGGGGGGACTGATTGTTTTGAGTTCTTTATATATCCTTGATAATAGTCCTTTGTCTGAGGTACAGCTGGTAAAAATTTTTTCCCACATTGTAGATTGTCTCTTAGTTCTGCTAATGGTTTCTTTTGAAGTACAGAAGCTTTTTAGTAAGATGAGATCCCAGTTGTTGATTCTTTCTGCTAGTTCCCGTGCTACTGAGGATTTGTTCATAAAGTCTTTTCCTATACCAATGTCTTCCAGAGTTCTGCCTAACTTACTTTCCAGCAAGTTTAATGTTTCTGTTTTAATATTTAGATCTTTAATCCATTTGGATTTTAATTTAGTGCATGGCGAAAGATAAGGGTCTAATTTTAATCTGTGACAGGTTGATATCCAGTTTTTCCAACACCATTTATTAAAGAGGCTATCTTTCCTCCACTGAGGATGGTGAGCTCCTTTGTCGAAGATGAGGTAGCTGAGTACATCTGCATTTGTTTTTGTGTCTTCCAGTCTGTTCCATTGATCCTCAGGCCTATTTCTTTGCCAGTACCATGCTGATTTTATCACAGTGGCTTTGTAGTATAGTTTCAAATTGGGAATTGTTACACCTGGTGCCATGTGACTGTTGCCTATAATGGCTTTTGCTATTCTAGGTCTCTTGTGGTTCCAAATGAATTTTTGGATTCTTTTTTCTAGTTCTGTGAAATATAGTGTTGGAATTTCAATTGGCATTGCATTGAATGTATATAGCAGTTTCGGTAGTATGGCCATTTTCACTATGTTGATTCTTCCTACCCAGGAGCAGGGGATATCTTTCCATTTTTTTATATCCTCTTCGATTTCTTTTTTCAGAGTGCTGTAGTTTTCAGTGTAGAGATCTTTTGTTTCTTTTGTTAGATTGATTCCTAGATACTTCATTTTTTTGGATGCTATTGTAAAAGGAATTTTTTCCCTTATTTCTCTTTCTGTCTGTCTGTTATTTGTGTATAGAAAGGCTATTGATTTTTGGGTATTCACCTTGTATCCAGATACTTTACTGAATCTGTCAATTAAGTCTAGAAGTTTTTTGGTGGAGTTTTTTGGATCTTCAATGTAGAGTATCATATCATCAGCAAATAATGATAGTTTAACTTCTTCCTTTCCTATCTTTATTGCTTTAATTTCTTTCTCTTGTCTAATTGCTGTGGCTAATGTTTCCAGAACTATATTGAAGAGAAGTGGCGATAGTGGGCATCCTTGTCTTGTTCCTGATTTTAACATGAAGGTTTTCAGTTTTTGGCCATTCAATATGATGTTGGCTGATGGTTTTTCATAAATAGCCTTTATTAAATTGAGGTATAGACCATCTATTCCAATTTTTTGCAGGGTTTTTATCATGAATGGGTGTTGAATTTTATCAAATGCTTTTTCTGCATCTATTGAGAGGATCATATGGTTTTTGTCCTTGACTTTGTTAATATAATGTATTACATTCACTGACTTTCGTATGTTGAACCACCCTTGCATCTCTGGAATAAATCCGACTTGGTCATGATGGATGATCTTCTTAATAATCCTCTGTATTCTGTTTGCTAGTATCTTATTAAGGATTTTTGCATCTATATTCATTAAGGAGATTGGTCTGTAGTTCTCCTTTTTGGTTGTATCTTTCTCTGGTTTGGGAATCAGAGTGATACTTGCTTCCAGGAATGAATTTGGAAGTATAGCTTCTCTTTCAATTTCATTGAAAAGTTTGAAGAGTAATGGTAGTAGTTCTTCTCTAAATGTCTTGTAAAATTCAGCAGTGAATCCATCAGGGCCTGGGCTTTTCTTTGTTGGTAAGTTTTTAATTACATTTTCAATTTCACTGATTGTGATTGGGGTGTTTAAAATGTTTTTATCTTCTTCGTTCAACTTTGGTAATTCATAAGTATCTAGAAATCTGTCCATTTCTTCTGTGTTTTCCATTTTATTAGAGTACAGGTTCTCAAAGTAGGTGTTCATGATCCTCTGGATTTCTTTCGGATCTGTTGTGACTTCGCCTTTTTCATTCCTAATTGCATGGATCTGAGCCTTTTCTTTCCTTTTTTTGATAAGATTAGCTAAGGGTTTGTCAATTTTATTTATTCTTTCAAAAAACCAGCTCTTTGTTTCATTTATTTTTTGTATCGTTTTCTTAATTTCAATTGCATTGATTTCTGCTCGGATCTTTATAATTTCCTCTCTTGTTCGAGCTTTGGGTTTTTCTTGCTCTTGTTTTTCTAGGAGTCTAAGTTTCATCGTTAAGTTGTTTATTTGAGCCCGCTCTGTTTTCCTAGTGTGGGCATTCAATGTTATGAATTTTCCACGTAGAACTGCTTTCATTGTGTCCCAAAGATTCCTGTATGTTGTATTGGCATTCTCATTTATTTGTAAAAACTGTCTAATTTCTTCTTTAATTTCCTCTGTAATCCATTGATTGTTTAGGAGAGTGTTGTTCAGTTTCCATGTGCTTGTGAAGTTTCTATAGTTTCTTGTGCTATTGATGTCTAGTTTGATTGCACTATGATCTGATAATAAACAGGGGATGACTTCAATTTTTTTGCATTTATTTAGACCTGTTTTGTGAGCCAGTATGTGGTCTATTTTGGAGAATGATCCATGTGCAGCCGAAAAGAATGTATATTCTGGTTTTTGGGGGTGGAATACTCTATAAACATCTATTAAGTCCATGTGTTCCAAAGCTTGGTTCAGTTCTATTATTTCATTGTTGATTTTCTGCCTAGTAGATCTGTCAATTTGTGATAGTGGGGTATTTAAATCCCCCACTACAATTGTATTAGTGCTTATTTGGTTTTTCATGTTACTTAATATTTGTTTTATATAGTTGGGGGCATTTATATTTGGTGCATATATGTTTATGATTGTCAGCTCTTCCTCTTGAATTGTTCCCTTTACAAGGATGTAGTGTCCTTCTTTGTCTCTCTTAATGAGTTTTGGTTTGAAATTTACTTTATCTGAGAATAAGATTGCTACCCCTGCTTTTTTCTGGACTCCTGACGCATGGAGAATTGTTTTCCATCCTTTCACTTTCAGTCTATGGACTTCCTTTTGCACTAGGTGTGTTTCTTGTATACAACATATTGTTGGATTTTGCTTCTTAATCCATTCTGCCAATCTGTTTCTCTTGATTGGTGAATTGAGGCCATTAACATTGATGGTTACAACTGATATATTTTGACTTATTCTTGTCATGTTTTTGTCCATTTGTTGACTCTTTTTACTTTTTCTCCCATCTCCTTTTAGTTTCTTGCCTTGCCTATTTGATTTGGTCTGTTGGGCCTCATGTTATTGTGAATTTCGTTGTCCTTTTCTAGGATATTGTTTAGAATTCCTTGCAGTGCTGGTTTGGTGTTCATGAAATTTCTCAGGTGCTCTTTGTCGTGGAAGTATTTTATTTCCCCATCTATTTTGAAAGAGAGTTTTGCAGGATACAAAAGTCTAGGTTGGAGATTCTTTTCTTTTAGGACTTGGAATACCTCACTCCAGGCTCTCCTTGACCTAAGGGTTTGTGTTGAAAAGTCTGCTGTGATTCTAATGGGCTTCCCTTTGCATGTGATTTGTTTCTTTTCTCTTACTGCTTGTAGTATTTTGTTTTTCTGTTGGATTTCTGGAATCTTGATTATTATATGTCTAGGTGTAGATTTTTTTTGATCGTGGCTAGTTGGGGTTCTATATGCCTCACTTATCTGTATGTCTAATTCTTCCCTTCTGTTTGGGAAGTTTTCTGTCATTAATTCTGTGAAGAGCTTTTTTATATCATTTGTGTTTTCTCCTGTTTTTTCATGAATTCCTATCAGTCTTATGTTATTTTTCTTTGTATCGTCTAGGAGTTGTTGGATTGATTTCTCATGATCCCTTACTGTTTTTAATAGACCTCTTTTTTCACGGTCACTGACTGCTATCCTATCTTCTATATCTGAAATTCTATCTTCGCAATCTTTTATTCTGTTTCGTACACTTTCAATAGAGTTTTTAATCTCCTGGATATCTGTTTGAATCTGTTTTATGGATTCCATTTCTTTCCTCTGTTGGGCATTCATTGTTTCCATGTCTTTCTTATGCTGAGTCTTCATGGCTTCTATCACAGTCTTGAGCTCATCTATTTTTTTCTCAGTTTCTGCTCTAGAGTCTCGAATCATGACTTCTATTTTGCTCATCATCTCTCTGGCTAGCTGGGAAATTATTTCTGATTTGAATTTTTCTAGAGCCTGATTGATCAATTTTGTTACCTCCTGTGCTATGGGTCCAGGGAGTCCTGTTGGTTCACTATCAGACTTTTCATCCTCATTTGTCCTACTATTTGCTATTGGTGAACTGGATATTTGTTTTTGTGTCTTGCTTAAGTGTTTTCTCATTTTTATTTTTATTGTTGGGTTGTCCTTCTTTAATTTCTGGGTATTACTTAAATCTTCCTAATATAGTTGCGTTTTAGCTTTTGAGTTTCTAATGACTCATAGACATTCTCGTTTTCATAATATCAGAGAAAACAACTCTTTAAATCAATCACCACTCTTTGTCCCAATTGATACATTCAGCAGCCCAATAGGATCAGGCACAGCTTGCCAACTGACCACTTATGGTAGTCATTAATGTATCACCTTTAACTCATGTGAATTAGATTAATTTCAAGAAGCAGCTCATAGTATGTTTGCAGTGAATATTCTTTTCAATATGGCATCTTTACCATTTAGGATGGGGGGTTCGACTTAGAACAAGAGGATTAGATAAGTGAAAGAATTAGAGCAGGTTTGAAGTGAATCCAGAGGTTGTAGAATTACCTTACTATCTTTACAAAGCTATTAAGTTCAGGGGGGATAGAGAGAGTGCAGGAATAAGGACAGGAATATATCCCCTTAACAGTAACAGGCGCTTGCCTTCCCTTGAAGGTACAGAGCCATGAGTGAGGTAAAATGACTGGAGAAAAGAACATAAAGAGAAACCCGTCCTAAAAACAAAAAATAAAAAAAGAAGTCTGAGTTCTTCAGGAACTGGAATAAAAAGGGAGATGAGGGACACTATGGTGGAGCAAGAGACTGAGTTGGAGAGACAGGACAGAAAAAAGAAAGAAATTTTAGGGTGGAAAGAGGAAAAAAGAGACAAGAGAGAGGGAAAGAAAAAGAATTTGAAGGTCCTCTTTCAGGCTATCTCTGATCTCATATTATACCACATGCACAGTCATATGCGGAACCCAATCCCCTGGTTATAGCTAGCCAATGGCTGTTCCTCACGACTGAGACTGAACACAATCTACAAAGCCTAACTTTAGTTTCCTTACCCTCAGGGTTGAACTCCACTCCGTTCTATTACAGGTTTCCCCTGCCCTTTCTTTAAAGATGATCAAAGTTCGGAGCTCAGAAAACTACCCTTCATGGGAACCTATGCCTCTGCAGAGTTGGTCTAAGGACTGGCCCGATCAGGAGTTTTGAGAACGGGGGGGGGGGTCGTGTGGGTGTTTCAAGGGCGCCCGCGCGGCTACCTTCCTTCCTGGGTCTGTTGTCGCGCAGGCCGGGAGCTCACGCGCACGCCGCCGGGTGATCGCAGACAGGCAGGTAGGCAGGCAGCTGAAAAAAACCCCCTCTGGGGTCCTTGGGTCCTTCCTGGGTCTGTTGTCGCGCAGGCCGGGAGCTCACGCGCACGCCGCCGGGTGATCGCAGACAGGCAGGTAGGCAGGCAGCTGAAAAAAACCCCCTCTGGGGTCCTTGGGTCCTTCCTGGGTCTGTTGTCGCGCAGGCCGGGAGCTCACGCGCACGCCGCCGGGTGATCGCAGACAGGCAGGTAGGCAGGCAGCTGAAAAAAACCCCCTCTGGGGTCCTTGGGTCCTTCCTGGGTCTGTTGTCGCGCAGGCCGGGAGCTCACGCGCACGCCGCCGGGTGATCGCAGACAGGCAGGTAGGCAGGCAGCTGAAAAAAACCCCCTCTGGGGTCCTTGGGTCCTTCCTGGGTCTGTTGTCGCGCAGGCCGGGAGCTCACGCGCACGCCGCCGGGTGATCGCAGACAGGCAGGTAGGCAGGCAGCTGAAAAAAACCCCCTCTGGGGTCCTTGGGTCCTTCCTGGGTCTGTTGTCGCGCAGGCCGGGAGCTCACGCGCACGCCGCCGGGTGATCGCAGACAGGCAGGTAGGCAGGCAGCTGAAAAAAACCCCCTCTGGGGTCCTTGGGTCCTTCCTGGGTCTGTTGTCGCGCAGGCCGGGAGCTCACGCGCACGCCGCCGGGTGATCGCAGACAGGCAGGTAGGCAGGCAGCTGAAAAAAACCCCCTCTGGGGTCCTTGGGTCCTTCCTGGGTCTGTTGTCGCGCAGGCCGGGAGCTCACGCGCACGCCGCCGGGTGATCGCAGACAGGCAGGTAGGCAGGCAGCTGAAAAAAACCCCCTCTGGGGTCCTTGGGTCCTTCCTGGGTCTGTTGTCGCGCAGGCCGGGAGCTCACGCGCACGCCGCCGGGTGATCGCAGACAGGCAGGTAGGCAGGCAGCTGAAAAAAACCCCCTCTGGGGTCCTTGGGTCCTTCCTGGGTCTGTTGTCGCGCAGGCCGGGAGCTCACGCGCACGCCGCCGGGTGATCGCAGACAGGCAGGTAGGCAGGCAGCTGAAAAAAACCCCCTCTGGGGTCCTTGGGTCCTTCCTGGGTCTGTTGTCGCGCAGGCCGGGAGCTCACGCGCACGCCGCCGGGTGATCGCAGACAGGCAGGTAGGCAGGCAGCTGAAAAAAACCCCCTCTGGGGTCCTTGGGTCCTTCCTGGGTCTGTTGTCGCGCAGGCCGGGAGCTCACGCGCACGCCGCCGGGTGATCGCAGACAGGCAGGTAGGCAGGCAGCTGAAAAAAACCCCCTCTGGGGTCCTTGGGTCCTTCCTGGGTCTGTTGTCGCGCAGGCCGGGAGCTCACGCGCACGCCGCCGGGTGATCGCAGACAGGCAGGTAGGCAGGCAGCTGAAAAAAACCCCCTCTGGGGTCCTTGGGTCCTTCCTGGGTCTGTTGTCGCGCAGGCCGGGAGCTCACGCGCACGCCGCCGGGTGATCGCAGACAGGCAGGTAGGCAGGCAGCTGAAAAAAACCCCCTCTGGGGTCCTTGGGTCCTTCCTGGGTCTGTTGTCGCGCAGGCCGGGAGCTCACGCGCACGCCGCCGGGTGATCGCAGACAGGCAGGTAGGCAGGCAGCTGAAAAAAACCCCCTCTGGGGTCCTTGGGTCCTTCCTGGGTCTGTTGTCGCGCAGGCCGGGAGCTCACGCGCACGCCGCCGGGTGATCGCAGACAGGCAGGTAGGCAGGCAGCTGAAAAAAACCCCCTCTGGGGTCCTTGGGTCCTTCCTGGGTCTGTTGTCGCGCAGGCCGGGAGCTCACGCGCACGCCGCCGGGTGATCGCAGACAGGCAGGTAGGCAGGCAGCTGAAAAAAACCCCCTCTGGGGTCCTTGGGTCCTTCCTGGGTCTGTTGTCGCGCAGGCCGGGAGCTCACGCGCACGCCGCCGGGTGATCGCAGACAGGCAGGTAGGCAGGCAGCTGAAAAAAACCCCCTCTGGGGTCCTTGGGTCCTTCCTGGGTCTGTTGTCGCGCAGGCCGGGAGCTCACGCGCACGCCGCCGGGTGATCGCAGACAGGCAGGTAGGCAGGCAGCTGAAAAAAACCCCCTCTGGGGTCCTTGGGTCCTTCCTGGGTCTGTTGTCGCGCAGGCCGGGAGCTCACGCGCACGCCGCCGGGTGATCGCAGACAGGCAGGTAGGCAGGCAGCTGAAAAAAACCCCCTCTGGGGTCCTTGGGTCCTTCCTGGGTCTGTTGTCGCGCAGGCCGGGAGCTCACGCGCACGCCGCCGGGTGATCGCAGACAGGCAGGTAGGCAGGCAGCTGAAAAAAACCCCCTCTGGGGTCCTTGGGTCCTTCCTGGGTCTGTTGTCGCGCAGGCCGGGAGCTCACGCGCACGCCGCCGGGTGATCGCAGACAGGCAGGTAGGCAGGCAGCTGAAAAAAACCCCCTCTGGGGTCCTTGGGTCCTTCCTGGGTCTGTTGTCGCGCAGGCCGGGAGCTCACGCGCACGCCGCCGGGTGATCGCAGACAGGCAGGTAGGCAGGCAGCTGAAAAAAACCCCCTCTGGGGTCCTTGGGTCCTTCCTGGGTCTGTTGTCGCGCAGGCCGGGAGCTCACGCGCACGCCGCCGGGTGATCGCAGACAGGCAGGTAGGCAGGCAGCTGAAAAAAACCCCCTCTGGGGTCCTTGGGTCCTTCCTGGGTCTGTTGTCGCGCAGGCCGGGAGCTCACGCGCACGCCGCCGGGTGATCGCAGACAGGCAGGTAGGCAGGCAGCTGAAAAAAACCCCCTCTGGGGTCCTTGGGTCCTTCCTGGGTCTGTTGTCGCGCAGGCCGGGAGCTCACGCGCACGCCGCCGGGTGATCGCAGACAGGCAGGTAGGCAGGCAGCTGAAAAAAACCCCCTCTGGGGTCCTTGGGTCCTTCCTGGGTCTGTTGTCGCGCAGGCCGGGAGCTCACGCGCACGCCGCCGGGTGATCGCAGACAGGCAGGTAGGCAGGCAGCTGAAAAAAACCCCCTCTGGGGTCCTTGGGTCCTTCCTGGGTCTGTTGTCGCGCAGGCCGGGAGCTCACGCGCACGCCGCCGGGTGATCGCAGACAGGCAGGTAGGCAGGCAGCTGAGAAAAACCCCCTCTGGGGTCCTTGGGTCCTTCCTGGGTCTGTTGTCGCGCAGGCCGGGAGCTCCCGCGCAGGCCGGGAGCTCACGCGCACGCCGCCGGGTGATCGCAGACCTATATGTTACATTTTTAAAGAAGTGGGAGGGCCACCCTTCTCCCTGTTCTGCGTGCACTGCTTTGGTTTATGGAGAAAGCTTCATTGCCTTGGTTGTAATTACTATGTGTCTGTTGCTAGTGAAGCCTTCTGATCTCCTGCCTTAGTGATAGGAAAGTGAGCAGGAGTTAATGATTAAGCGGGTAAAGAGCAGTGTCACTTGCAAGTATGGGTAAAGCTGGTGAAAATGGAGGTCTTGTGAGGCTAATAAGTTTTGCATACTTTTAATTGCTGTCAAAACATGCACTATATCCCATCATAAAAACATGTTGGAATTCTCTGTGAAAATCCTTTGACAATGGTCAAAAATGCAGTTATTCTTGCAGGAAAAGGATTACTGGTCACACTGATTATAACACACCTTCTTTAATAAAGTGGAATCCTTACCTGAAAAGGGAGAATATCAAAGAAAGGAAAACATTATTGAAAAGTAAGGGCTGAATTAAGAAGAGAAGCTGAAATTAGAAACACTTAAAAGGTTAAAGGATATGCAAAGTCTAAGAGAAAGAAGATTTGGTGTCTAGGACACTGAAAATCAGATTTGAGAAAATGCAAAACACAACACCACAGGGAGAGCATTTGAACTTTACTCAATGCAGAGAAGAGAATGAGCTAATCTGCCTTGACACACTCACCAAAAGCCTTCCTTAAGGCCTTTTCGGACCCCATATCCAAAGGTGAGAGGGGAACCCCTGGGATATACAGAGACAAGTGCTCCTGATTAATAAAAAATGCAAGAGAAACCAATGTTTGAGCTCATGCCTAACTGAAGGTTGCTCACCTACTCTGTGGCCTTTAACATCTAAATACGTTTTAGACTTAACATTCAATTGTCTAATACATCATTGGCAGGTATAAGAAGAGAACATCTATATTAAGTGAAGTTCAATATTCCAGATGAGAAAAAAAATTGAGGTTCTTGATCTACTGTATCCTCCAAATCTCTGTAAACTCTAACATAAAACATTACCTTAATGGCTTTGAATTTGGGCAGTTATGCTTAATTCAGTTGAACAGAAACTCCACCTGGACACAAGGTCTGTGCATGACCGTGTAATGCAGCTCCTAGGGTTAGTACTTACCTAAGTCACCAGATTATGTGATAAGTAAGACTTCATTGGGGGCACTTCCTGAGGAAAACAAGATTTATAAAAGGAAACTGGTACAAATATTAGTCTCCGAACTAAAAATCTATTGCTCTTAGTTTTCCCATCACACTGAGTTTTAGATACCAGCAGTATCTACTAGATAGGCAGAGTGCCATCTTGTCCTTCAGGGTCCCCAAAACCACACACTGCCAAAGCTACCTAGTAACCCATGTTGGATGGTGAAATGTATATACGGTGAAGCCATGTGCAGCTTTGGAAGACTCAAGAGTGAGGCGATCCCAAGTATCAAAGTGGGGCCCACGAATCAGTTACCTTTCAAGACACAAAGGGTATGTGAACAGAAGAGGGAGACAGCCTAGAAGGAAGGGAGTGGGAGACATCCTTGAAGAGAAAGTTACACAGAAGACAAGGAAGGAATGAACTAAAAGGACTTTGAAGATGACTGGGGTAGGAATAGATGAGCATTCCATGAAGTGCTACTATTGATACTAAAGCTGAAAGTGGAGCTCTGAACTTCAGTTATTACTCTCTCACACTTTTGGTCTCCCAGTCTGACTAGAGAATACAGGGGATAAGGGCTCTCCCTAAGGAGGTGATCAGGCCAAAGGAGAATATAGAAGAGCTTTCCAATGGTGTGAATCCTTGAATTCTGATTCAGTTAAGCAAAGGAGATAGGTATTTAATTAGTATTTGTTAATTAATTTCAGCTCATTTTGCTTTGTAATGATTACCTGGAATGATGCTTAAGGACTGGGAACCATTAACACCTTTATTTTAATTGTTGTCAATTAAAAAAATAAATGTATCCATTTCAGTGTTCAAGGGTGTAATCTGAAAAGAACACTGTATCTTGTCTTTGGCTGGGAAGGGGGAGTATACTCATAATCTTTCCAATTACAGGGCATCCTCTTGTTCTATTTATTTCATGGCAAAAGTTTTAAAAGCCTTCAAAAAGAGCTCATTTTGCTCACTTGAAAAGTGTGTGTATACTTTAGCATAAAATATACTTGGCAGCTTCTAACATAATTGGATGCCTATGCCTTGCAAAAACTTGATTTCTTTTTAATCAAATTTTTAGAACCATACTAGGTTTCTAGCCAGTGCTGCAATAGTGAGCAATAAATACATCATAGATCAATAGTGGTCTGATGATGGATTACTCAAAAGATACTTCCAGCCAAGAAGAATAAGACCAAAAGTATCAGTGTGCAGATTAATAAAATACTGTTTAAAACATAGATACCAAGTTAATATTACAGGGGAGAAAACACAATAAAATCGAATGGAACAGCTATGGGTTTATGATGTACAGTGGTGACATTGATTATAGATTTCCTAAGTACTTGAGAGCAACCACACTATTATATATGCCTCTGATTAGACCCAGAGATGAGAAGGAAAAAGTTATAAAAAAAGAAACCAACCAGGGGAAGGCCTGCTGCTGTAATAAATTATTTAAAGCCGGCAGGGTGAGCAGGTTGTGAAGACAATATAAAACAGAATCGATGCCCCCAAGAAACCCCAAACCATCCACACCTCCATAAATTTCTTACCATTCTGTCTAGCATTTTACTAGAGGTATTTCTTTTCCACATGCTCTCCATTCCACCCCCACCCCTGACCCTTTACTTTTGGCGCAGTTCTTTTCTCAGAGCTTAACATTTGTTTTTCTTGTTTAACCCAGGACCTGTTGTCCTCAATTATGTTTTCCCACTTGTATTAGGAGTGTCTATGAGGCCACAGATGAATGCATCTGTCATTTCATTCATCTGGATCTTAAATTTCTCAGTGACACTATAAGCTGGGGATATCTAACATGATACACATATCAACATGACTCTAGTATCATTCTTTACCTTTTTCTTTTTTCTTATTACTGTTATCATTAAATTTACAAAGCTAAAACTAGAGTGAGATTTCTCCAGCTAAACGACTGCTTTCTGTTACTAGACCCAAATTCAAGAGCAAAGGTAGGATCCTGAAGGTGTATTCTGAGAGGCAGTAGTTAAAATGGATAAAATTTAAGGACTTGAAAAGCAAATTATTTACCAGTACATCTCACCATGGGAATAAGGGTAAGAAAAGAGTCAAAAACTTGAAAAAAATTTTTCAAATTAAAGTTAGATGCCAGAAATATTCCATGGCAAAAGAAAAAAAAATAGTGTTACATAGAAGCTTGCAACAAACTATGGCCCAGTTTCAAGAAAAGCAGCATTCTACTGTAGGGTTTTTTTTTTTTTTTTTTTTTTTTTTTTAACTGGGCACCAATGAGGGCCATTGTATGATCAAGAGCTATGGCATACCTCAGGATTTTCAAATTTTCTAAGTCCATCAAATCATGCTGAAGCTATGAAATATAAGTAATGGTGTCTTACCAGTGCAAAGCCATTAGTAGCATAACCTGACTATACACAAAATAGCACAGGGCTAAAATACAGGTCCAAAGAATTCTTCGAGTAGTCTTTACTCCTCTCCAGCTCTTTGACCTTTAGCAAATTATGTGCCTCTCTAGGTCAAGGTTAGCTGGTTAAGGAAGGAATTATTGAACTAATTATCATATATAGTGGCTAACTTTATAAAGAAAACTGTTATAAAGTCATATTCAACATAAGAAAAAAATGAAAGAAAAGACTTAACAA
The DNA here is from genome assembly GCF_012274545.1 of Fukomys damarensis. Classification (NCBI taxonomy): domain Eukaryota; kingdom Metazoa; phylum Chordata; class Mammalia; order Rodentia; family Bathyergidae; genus Fukomys; species Fukomys damarensis. Next base: position 4,509,607 of record NW_022900915.1, read on the forward strand.
TAGATGACATGAATGACTAAGCATAACCCTATCATATCGCTACACTTCCAAATAAAAACAGTTCAAAACATAAAGCCAACTTCTCAGTTGTTGGTGTCATCACTGAATATCAAAGACAGGATCTAAATATTACCCTTTTGTAGCTGCTGTTTGCTCATCTGAAACAAAGTGGGGAAAAAAATCATTGTCCTCAAAAGATTCTCAAGAAAAGTGACCTATCAATATACCTGTCAAGTGTTTCTTTAAATAGAAATTGCTCCATAAAAATCCCAGTGATGATCCAGTGTTTGGAACAACCCAAGTTCAATGCTCCGGCATAGCCATATTCCCTTATAATCAGGGAAGTAAAAAATTCTGGACACTTCTGACTGCTGTGAAGTTATTTGGTTCTTTTGTACTTGAATAGTAGAAAGAGAGGGAAGGACAACTTCTGACAGATCCATCCTCTTTCAAACCTTATTTAAGACTTTTATATGGAGAATTATGCCAGTCTGACATAGAACAGATTCCAGATGTCAATTCCAAACAATAAATAAAAAACTAATTGGTAACAATTACTAAATCAAAATCCACATTGATTTCAGTGAAAAGAGAGGTAGCAATTCTAAATTCTCTGATGGTAAGAAAATCCACCCAATTAATTGGACAGCTCAAAATACTTCTAAAGTGATTTTCAGAAGAGAAGTTTCCCTGGCCTCAAAGGTAGATAGCTGGAGACAGTTTGCTGGCTGATTATACAGCAGGCAACATCTTCCCAAGGAAATACCTGACTTACACTCTGTAGTAGCCGAGCAGAAGTATATACTGTGGTGAGAATCCCAAGCCTGCGTGGCTTTTGAAGAGACAATGGTGTCTTCTTTCCTACCCTCAGGAAGAAATGACCATTATCTACATTACAGCTGACCAAGTCATCCCAGAGCTTCCAAGGAACCCATTATATTGGAAGTAAGTGGTGAAGGGGTCAAAATTAGGGAGGGGTCTCAAACTATCTCGCTTCCAAGACTTCGTTAGAATTGGGGCCAACCCAGAATAGGAAAGCTAAGGATTGTTAAACACCTCCAAATACAGGACAAAAGGGGACCACCACTGTGGAAAGAGAATTAATGCGTTATGGTACCTATAAATTTCACAAGGCCAGTAAACACCACCTGGAAATTTCTGTATAATTATTTGTTAAATAAATTCAGGGCCTGTGTTCTTTTATATCATAAACACATTCCAGTATTTCCTGAAATATGGTTTCCTGATGTGAGAATAATTTGGGGTGCTTGTTGAAAATGCCATTTCCTAAGTCCTTCCCAGATCCCAGAATTAAATTCCTAGGACTGGAGTTTAGCTCAAGAACTACATCTTTTGAAGAAACCCAGTAGATTTGGATGATTCATATCAAAGCCAAAGAATTATTATATCTATAGAACTCATCACAAATTTAGACACACATATACTAGGAAATCTGAATATTTTTGAAAAAAAAAATTTAAGTACCAGAAAAACGAAAACAATACTTTTTATGAAGAGTTCTTAAAACCATTCCAGTTTATTCTGCCCATATATAACGAACATCACTATTAACATGTAGTTAGCAGCATAAAATTATTTTGAAAATACTAAATATGCTTCTCAAAGATACTGCCTTTATTGTCACCCAAAGTAATTATGCTATTAAAAGAATTAATAATATTTTAAAAATATCAGTCATGTGGCTGCAGGAACTTCGTAAGCTGTTATGCTCCTCCTATATCCTTTTAGTTATCAAAATTTTGTGATAATGTCTTTTTATTATTTTTAAACTATAAATTGTGAACTCTTATGACTAATGACTAGGCTTAATATGAATTTATGTCCAAGTTATAAATTCTATGTTTCATTAGAATTACTGAGGCAGTCTTAACACTAGTCTCTGCAATAAAGCTCTGTTTACTTCTATTAAAGTGGTTTTTATTTTTTGGTGCAAAACAATTCAATTTTAATGCATTCTCTTAAGACGCAAAAGAAAATAGTTCTGATATCCATAAAGCCGTAAACCAGTGTTGCATGATGATGTGACAGCACCACATTTTCATGGGGATTATTTTTTCTTCCTATAACCCCCCCATCATAGTTATAATTATTTCACAAAATACAATTTGCCATTTCTAGAGACAATACTCCACTCTACCTTCCTTCTCACCAAAATCACAAGTTCAGGCCAAATAATGAGTGAAAATAGAACTTGAGAAGCAGGCTTTGTTTGTAGCATGTTGTTTCTGCTGAGGGTTGCCCCTACCCACTCTCCAGCCCAGTGCTGACTGAAATGTACATATTATGTTTTAACAGATGGGCCGACTGGCGGCTGCTGGGCGGTAAAACAAGAACGCGGAATCTGCACCGAGTGGTATTGAACCAAATGCTCGTAAAGTTCATGGACATAACCCTGACCCAGACGGACCAGGCAGACGCGGACACGCTCATACATACACGCTCACCACACACCCCGCAGCTTGGAGGGCTCATCTCTGTGACCCAGGGGAAGTTCAAGGCTGAGATGCCCTGCTATGTATATTTCTACCTAATTCACCTATTAATTTTACACATATAAATACACACGCATATAACAGTGCACGTCCACATATGCATATACACACATAGAACTATATATATATCGATGTTTCGCATTTTCCAAATATCTAAATATTCCCAAGTTTTAGAGCCAAGTTTCTCTCTATACTCCCAACATGCTTTCATTCATGTCCAGTAAGAGGGATACCAAGCAGGTTAACATCGTGCTGAATTTTAGTTAGTCCACACACACTATATTGCTGTTAGAAAAACAAGCTGCTTTTGCCATTAGGAGAAAACGCCAGCACAACTTAACCCCGGCCCACTCACAAAGGAAGCGCCGCGTTTAACCGTGAACGCTCCGCGGTCGGCTCTTCACAACTCCAGCCCTCAAACACACAGGTGCTCCCCGAGGCAGAGCTCCGCGTGGGCAGCTGCTCCCGTCCCAAGGAAGCCCCGGGACGCACCTGGCGGGGGAACGCGGGGTCCGCGCCGGGAGGGCGCTGATGGAAAGTCATCACTCCGCCAAGTTTAACGTCCAGCAAGCTGTTGCTGTCAACAGCTTTCCATCCGCAACCCCC
>NW_022900915.1:4513814-4552775 GCF_012274545.1 Fukomys damarensis
GCTGGCTGCGGAGAACGGCCGGCTGAGAGGAAGTTGGCTGCGGCGAGGATCGCTGGTTGCTGGCTGGCGCTGCGGGGCCTGTGGTAATGGGACCTGGACACCTCCGGAGGTGGCGCGGCCGAGTAGGCCCCTGGCTGGGAGAGATCGCGAGCCCCAGAGCCTTAGCGCTTCGGCGGGCTGTGGAGTGGGAAACCCAGCCGCTGCGCCTGTAGAGACCAGGTCGACAGCATCCGTTCTTGGCCCCTGCTGGAGGCGCAGAGCTTGGCTGCCCCAAAGGAGCACCAGCCGTCGGAGGAAGCTGAGGACCCAAAGAGGGTGAGTCCCAGGCCTGGTCCTGCAACCACTAGTGGAGGCCTGGGCCGCGAACTGAGAGCTCTTGATCTGAAGGTGATTTGCAAAACAAAACTGTGGTGCCGCAAGCCTCCTAGAAAGTTCGGTACACGTCCCCCCCCACCACCTTCCACACAGTCGCAGGAGACCATATCAAAAACCCTGTTTGCCTCCACTCGGGCGTCCAGGTACTTGCTCAAAACAGACCAAAATGAGAGGTTCTGGCCCAGAACCGAAAGACCCTCCCCTTGGGCGGCAACCCTTTGGGATGGCATCGGAAGAGGTTGCTTCCCTGCTGTGTTCTGGGCCCTCTGGGATGCGGGAGGGGCCAGAATCAACTATCTTCGTAGACCCGAAGCATCGGAGTTAGCCATATCTATCCCACTCTGCCCTTTCACCCCCTCCCTCTTTGAAAGGGAGGCTGGGTTAAAGACATGGAGCCAGCTCAGAAATAGAGATAATAGGCGGGTACTGGAACCTGAGTTCTTGGGATCACCGGAGACCGAAGAGCCGTGGGAGATGCATTCGTGAATTCTGCGCATCCAGCTGACTAGGTCACTGGAGCGGCTTGCTTCCCTGAAGGATGGTCTTTTCAGGCGGTTTTTAAGACTTTACCCTGGATGCAACACACATACACACACGCAGACACACAGCTGTAAATGTAGACTCAGAAGCAGAGGGTTTGATGTTTTTACCTTGCAGCTGAGGCCTAGAATGTGCTCCATGAGTAGGGCCTCGAACTGCCCTGCCATAGTTAGGCATTCAACCCATGTTAGCTGAAATCCAGGAAAGAGGTCACATTTTTTGGTACCTGACACCTTACACACCCTAACCTCCCTCTTGCTTCTAGCCCACAGCTCTTTAGATCATTGTCTCTCAGAGATCCAAAAAGTCCTAAAACAAAGCCAACTGTTCACACGTGGAACTGCAGGCGTTATTTCAGTGGCTAGCGGCCTCCATAGAGTCCTGGACTATGGCAGACCTCTCCTGAGAACATCCTGATGAGGTCACCATGAAATAGGAAAGCAAAAGGCATTTGACTGGAAGGAGTGAAATGGCCCGTGACCTGAATTGCATTTCAACTTTGTCTCTTCAGCACAATCTCAGTGGAGAAAGGTCCATAGGCAGGCTGCCAGAAGGACAAGAAGACAACCTGAAAAGTCCTTGGCAGACCCTGAAAAATTTGGTCAGTATCCCTAAATTGCACATACTTAAACACCCCATTGCCTAGTGAACCAAAGGACTAGTAGAAGTGTGGAATACTATCCTATTCAATTCCAGAACAGGTACAGATGAAGAACACCATCTCGTTTGATCCCAAGTGTTACTTCATATACTCTACTGCTGGATGGCTGAGAAGAATGGCCTGTGCCTACAAAGAATTATATGTAGATAACATGAATCGAATATACATTAAGTCTCTGTCCAAGTTGAGATGGAGGTAGGGACAGGGCTGGAGATTCCAGACAGTAGTAAAGAAGGCCTAGGAGAAAGCTACTTCCTAACCTGGTTCTAGCAGTAGACTAACATTGTTTTCTGTCACTCTGACAAAATCAACCTAAGTAAGAACGGCTTGTTTGGGCTTATAGTTTCAAAAGTTTCAGTGCATGGTTGCTTGATCTCTTTTGACCCATGGCAGCACAGTACATCATAGTGGAAACGGGGTGGAGCAGACTATTCACCTTATGGCAACCAGGACACAAGGAGCAAGAGGAGAAACTGGCTTCCCAATATCCCCTTCAAGAACACACTCCCACTTCCACTAAGCTCCATTTCCTTAAGGTTCTGCTATATCCCAATAGTGCCATAGGCAGGGGATCAAATCTTCAACACATGGGCCTTTGAAAGACATTCAAGGTCCATACTATAGCAAGCAAGAAAACTCCACTTGATCCACTTTCGTAAACGTGTGCTGTTCTGTTTGCCATGAAACATCATCTTTGACTGGAATTATCAGGAAGTTCTCATGGAAGAAATATACGTCCTGGAATTTTTCCCCACACTCCTGAATGTAACTAGAGAAGAAGTTTGCCGACACTGCTTATCATAGTCCTGCCCTGTCAAGGTTTTATATATATATATACTAATGATTATTTTAAAAATAACCTTGCTAATAGGAGCCAAGTACTGGCTGGTAACTATATTTACTCTAGATAAGAAATAAAGAGAAATTTATTTTTGTGAGGTAAGTTAGGATTAAATAGATGACTTGCATATCTTGATTTCCAAGATTTTTCCGTTCATTTCATATAGACATGTTCATCTATGGTTTTTGGACAATAACAGTTTTCATTTTCCGTTGTACAGTGGATGACATGGAAAACACTACACATTCGGGCTACGTTCATATTTCCACACCATTTTTTGTTGTAATTAGTTTTCAACAAAAGCATATCCCTTGGATGCAAGTCATATTCCCTTGGTGGGTAGTTCCGCTAATGCTCTTCTGAGTTTCACCATCCTAACATTCTGTAAGGGCAAATGAGATCTATTCCTACTGCAAGAACTCATACTAATACTAGCTGTATAAAACAAATAAAAAGTCATAAACATCTGGATGTAGAAGTCACTTGTTCCACTCATTTCACACAGGGCAATTTCTTTGACTCCAAGGGATGAAGAAGTTTATGGAATAGCTTGAGAATGAGAACACTCAGGTGGAACGTTGGAAGCAGAGCTTGTCCTTTTGTAGATACTAAGAAAATTTGTCTTCAGGCATTGTCACCTGTCTCTGACAAACAATATTTCAGAGCCTTCTAAATTTCAATAGGATTTGACTGGTGTGAGCTATGATTTCTCATCAGAGCAGTTGCTATGGTGAGTGCTACTGGAAGTCACTTAACCTCTATTTTACCCTTCTTTGGCCATAAAACAGAATTGGCAGAATTGGTTCACTGTGTTTAGGTGCTCAAGGGAAACCTGTGACAATGATTGTGAAGCACCCTGCAAATGGATTGACTACACTTCTAGCACTGCTGCCAATAAGTGGAAGAAAGTGAGGTTTAGGTGGGAAAGTAATACCCTAAGAACAATTCTTTACACACATAATTTGCATCTATTTCAGTCTCACTGGATTCTTGTTTTTCTATAAATGGATATTAGGGAAAAGGGCCCTTCTCTTATTACCAGATGTCTTGGAGGCTGTTAATTGGAACAAGGCACCAAAATAGGAAGCGTTGTAGAAGCAGTCTAGAGTTAAGGAAACTTTTCCTGAAGTAGATAGTTTACCTTTTCCATTCTCACCACTTTTTTCAACATATACATTTTGATATTTGTTCACAATTTGCAGAGATTTCATGAAAGATCTTAGCAAAAATTTTTAAATTCCTGTCAAAAGGTATAGATAATAATAACAGCTCTATTCTGGATTTGTTCTGAGACCTTGGGCAAGTCTTTAATGTTCTGTGTATTAGTTTCCCATCTATGACACTGCAATGACACCCCTAACCAATTTTACTGAAATACTAGAGATAACTAATATAACTAATGAAATATTAATTGCTACATAGACTACAAAATATGTAGGTGTTTGGCAAACTAAAGTAGGTGTTAGTTTATATTCATCAACTGATATTTTTGTAATGGAAAGATCTTTCTGGTTCAGTATCTGCAGCCAGTGTGACAACACCCACAAAAAAGTATCATCTCACTACATTTAAATGCCCAAAGAACTTCCCCATTTTCGAATTATATTGCCACAGGTCCAGCTAAGTTAAAATGTGCTAACAGAAATGGGTAGGGAAGGGAACTTGGGATTTCATCATACATTCCACAGAAGAAAAACTACTTTGAGCTTCTTAAAAATTGTTGCCACTGAGGACAAGCTTGTGGAAGAAGACTACAAGTGATCTTGATGATGGCCTGCCTGACACGAGACTTGAAAATTGGTACAAATCCACCAGAAGTGATGAAAAAACTGCTAGTTTTACAACTTCGAAACAACACTAGTAACCCTGAAGATTAGGCAACTGTTTGAAAGGGGAGAATCATGTTCTTGGGTGAAAAGTTTCTCCAAACAAAAGATGCAGTAGGATATTTATATCTATAAATATACATATATATATATATATATAGATAGATAGATTTATAGATATAAATCTATATATATTTATATCTATAAATCTATCTATCTATCTATCTATATATGATTTATTATGAGGAATTAGCTTACTTGGTAATGTAGCCTGAGATGTTCCACAGTCTTCTGTCTGCAAGTGGAACAGCCAGGAAAACTTGTGGTTTAACTACAGCCTGAGTCTGAAGGCTTGAGAACCTAGCAAGCCAATGGTATAAATCTCAGTACTGGTGCAGGAAATGACTAATATCCCAGCTAAATTCCTGTTAGAAGTTACATATTCTAATAACAGGCAGGCAGGAAGCAAAAGGTCAAATTCCTTCTCCTTCTGTCTTTTTGTTCTGTTGACACCTTCAATAAATTGGATGCTGTCCACCCGTACTCAGGAAGGCAATCTCCTGAGTCCATCTATTCACAAGCTCGTGTCACCCAGAAATAACGACTGATCTGCACACTCAATTGTACAGCCAACTTGACACATAACATTAACCATCACAAATAAAAGCTTGAATTGGTTCTCTGCTTCTTACTAGGAGACCATGGACATGCACCTTAGCTTCTGACCAAAGAGTGTAAATGTAGAAGTGATTATGTTTGTCTCATCAGTGTGCGATAGAGCTCAAATGAGAGCCTAGTACGGGGCCAGGATTGTGGAAGGCCCTCTACTGAAAACAAGGCCTAATATTTATGGAGTACTTATTACATGTCACACTCTATTTTAACCCTTTTGTATCTAATAACTGAACCTGATCCTTGTGACAAGGTGATATTGTTGCCTTCTCCTCTTTCTTAGCGTTTCTAAATTGAAGGACTATTCTAGGAATAATATCCTACTATATTCAAAAATCAAAAGCCTCCTTTTAAGGCAATTAGAGATATTCTAGGAAGTTTTAATTTTCCACAGGAAATCTCTTCCTTGAATATAGTAAGAAAAAAATATTTTAAGCTATCATTGCCTTGCTTTCATGTGTAAAGAGCTAATCTGTACCTCTCCTAAGAAACTTGGTTGCAATGGACATTTGGTTAGCACATAAATCACAGTAAGCAATGGAGGGACTCAGGGAAACAGACTCAGACAAAACAAGTAGTGTTTCAAAATCCCCAATCATTTTTCAGGTCTCATTGTAAGCTCTTAAAAGATTTGGGCTTCTAAACAGTGTGCTCATCATTTGAATTCTAGACTTAATGGGAGTTAGTTCCCTTGAGGCAGCAGTATTGGAACAATAACTGGCCAGCCAAGAAGTGAAAAAAGTGGATTATCCCTCAGAAATGAATTGTATCATTAGTTATTATGACAAATTATGACAGGTTCGTGCATAAGTATGCCAGGGAAAAGTAGCCGTGAGCTATAATACACAAAATTATCACCCAAGAGAATCTAGGTGCTAATATGAATGGTATTGCATCTGTGAAATTCTGAATCCACAAAGGATTGAAAGATATAAAGCCAAATAAACATAAAACAGAAGGAAATGATTTTGATTATGTAACATTTATATATAGCATTTTATTTTACATTTTCAAATTGCTTTCAGTCATTGGCTTATTTTTCACAGTACACCAGGGGAGTGCATTCATGCTGTTATCCTGTGTTCATAGCTGATCCAACTGAGACTGAAAGAGGCAAGGTGTTTTGTCCAAGAGTACAACAGGGGTAGGGTGAGAAATTGCTCATTTATTCAATCTTCCATCTATTCAGCACTACTCTTGGCAAGGCACCAAAGTCTATGAGTTGGCAATGTACAAGAGATGGGTAATGTCTATGTAGCCTCTGCTTTGCAGGAGCTTACAGTCTGCTGAGGCACTAAGTGGTTTATGGAACAGGAGTGCTCCAGGTAGCAAGAACCAAGATTTAAAGGAGGAAAAGGTTCAAATTTGCTAAGGTCGCTAGAGACAGTAGGATTCAAGGGCCTTGGCAGATGGGTGAAATTTTGATAAGTGGAGGCGCTAGGTGGTGAGAATGACGCTGAGACATGAAAGTGAGCAAATTCAGGACATAGTGGAGAATGTCTATAACAGAGTAGTTATGGAGGAAGGGCCGCAGAGTAGGAAGAGCAGATGTTTTAGGTCACGGGATGCCCAGCTAAAATATGAATTTCAGCCTGTAGTCATTGGGGATTGGACCCTTTTCTGACTTCTTCCATTCATTCACTCGTTCCCATACACTCTATTGAATAATGCACAGCATTTTCTTCACTCACAGGCTTTGCTAAAAAGGTACATACCATTATTCTTCCAATAATGGGCGAGAAAAGTTGATTCACTTATAAATTGAGACTTGCTCATGAGATCATGTACCCAATAACTCCTTAGTTCAATCCTCAGTACCAGACAAACAAAAAAGATTCCTGACCTCCACACAGAGGTTAGTGGGCAGAACAGGTGCAGAGTCTGGAGAGTGACTCAGGATACTCATCTAATAATGTATCCCTCGCCTTAGTTTAAGATCTTCCCAGAAATAGCAAGGAGGGAAATAAAATTAATTCCTTGATATCTAGTTTATTTTTTGCCTAAAATCAGCTCCATGTTAAAAAGAAAAACAAAGCCTATATTCTCATTTTTTTCCTGCCCTATAAATATTTGCATTTTAATGACATCAGTCTTGTGGGTATCTCTGATACATCCTGACCTCAGTGAAGTCTTTCCACTAAACCAGAATCTCTGGAGTTGGACAATTCAGACCTCATCCTTTCCCCTTAGCACTGCAATCTAACCCATTTATTTTAATGCCCTATGAGGTCTCCATCTCAGCTTGATGCTTCATCCATCAATAGATAGCTTTTCTCCCTCTAGATTCAGGCTGCTAATTAGCATTTTTACTGTTTAATCATCAAGACTAAAATACAAGTGAGAGGAGTACTATCATTAACCCAAAATATTTAGAATGCAAACAGATTGCTTGCTTAAACCTTCCCACAAGTAAATAAAAGATATTCTGAGGAGGTGGGTGGTTACTCAGGTGACATAAAAATTAAAATGGAAAATTAAATGTGTTAAATAGGATGCTTCTCATCTGCTTGATTTTGAGGAAAAATTTTTTGGAAAATTCCTATCAATGATCATTGAAAAAAAGCCTTTCTCTACAGCCTATATTTGCCACAAATGACACTCCAATGTTGACTTTGTCCACGAAGATTACTGAGAAACCACCAAAATCAGGCATTTTGAAATCCTGCATCCAATACACAATATTTTCCTTCTTTTTCACCCTTTAGTGCTTTCTTTGACTCTGCCCAGACTTTATGGTCCAAGACATGAAGGTTCATGAGTAAATGTTGGAGTGTTTCTTTATGTTTCTTTTGTATCATTTTGTGTTTTAGGAAGTTGAAAGAGAGAAAGCAAAGTTAACATGAAAGGTTGATTAAGATTCATATGCGTGCTTATGGCTCCCCCTTAAAAGATATGGCAAACAAACAACAGTCCAGAAATCATACCAGATTGCTGCCCTGTTTTAAAAACACCATGACCTTTTTCTCTTATTTCAAGGAGAGCACTGGGCTGGGATACAGGTGACTTATGTTTCACCAAGGAAGGCGTGAAATAAATTCATAATGCTTCAGCTTCTGGATCTATAAAACACAGGAACACTTACCTTGAGATACTGGGAAAACAGAATTTTGAATGACTCAGAGGAAATCAGAACTTACTATAATTATGTGCATCTTTTTACAGGGGAAAAATACACAATGTACACTTGTGGAGATTTTCCATATTGATTGAAGAAAATGTTAAGGATACTTAAGTGAATCCCATTGAAGGCCTGTATTAGCATTAATTTCTTCTAACTATTGAACAAAACCTATGTGGCTCTTTCTCCCCCTAAAATGCACAGCGAAAACACTGAAATTCTCAAAATCGCTGAGGCAGAAATATAATGAGATTAACCATATTTTAGAAACAATAACTGCATAATGGATAATTTTCCAACCAGTGAGGCTCCTTGCACTGAGGTGGTTTTCATCAGAGCTTCTGAATTCTGAACAAGGCCTAATATCTGTTACAGGTAAGACAATGTTGTGTGATAAGTAAAAATGACATTTTAACTTGCCAGCTGGCAAAGGTGAGTCTAGGGGGTCCCCGGAAACTGGCATATCGGCTGATCGATCTCTGCAAGTGTCTGCCCAGAGGTTGATGGTCTTTCCCTGAGCCAAGTCAATAAATTATAGCAAATTGTAGGCATCTCAAGGAACTCTTCACAGCCTCCACAGCAAGTATAGTATTCACCTGCAGAGATTCGTGCCCCCAAAATATGTTAAATAGAATGAAATTGTTAGCAACTTCTGAACTTAACCAGAGAAGAGAACTGCCTTGGGAAATGAAAAATAAACCCTCAGAGACCAAAGAGTAAAGAGCACAGTCAAGGTCAGGTGAGCCACAAAGTCTTGGTAGCTTAGGGTTCATGACTCACCTCTGGGAGTCATCAGAGCACTGCTTCTCATTTACAGTCACAGATACCATCAAATTGTAAATGAATTAGAATTTGTACAATGAACCTGGCCCTTTAAACTATGTGACCCTTTCAAAACCAAAATTTTTTTTTAACAGTGCAAAATATTTGTTTTTTGCTTCCCTTTTCTAAGAAGCTGAATATATAGTGTAAATGACTGTTAGTTATGGGTCCTTATAAGACCCAGGCTACAGATTCATTCCCTACCTTCCCTTCTCCCTCACCCGCAGTGTGAAATAGCGTAAAGGTCTGATTTTGAGCACATATTCTTTCAGCCCATGGGAGAAATGAAAAGAGGCTAAATGTTGCTGTACAAAACTCATCAGTAGATTAGAAAACAACTTGAGGTCTAACCATCAACAATGGGCAAGTAGCATGAGCACGTGTATGAATATGCACAAATACATCCTAAGAATATTTTTCAGATGAGTGTATTTATAAGTATAGTCCCTAACGGCATTATAAGGGATTATATATTGTCCTTAAATAAGAGAAGGTTAACAAACCCTTACTTCAGGACTGTTTGACATACTTATTTACTGCCATCATTGGCCCTGTCTTCCCTATGACTACAAACTGTGCCTGCTTATTAGTCTGGGTGGTGAAGGGAATTACTATACTTTGGTGTTGAGAAAAGATTTTTAAAATTATGATAAAGGTTCCAGGAAGTCCTACTTAAGTGTTTATTCTGTTGTTTGTCCATTTTAAAAGGTTATGACTAAGACTTCCTACCTGTCTAATAAGCATGTGTGTGACATTTTTGTTTGCTGACTATTTTACAGTCTCCCATTAGTCTCCACAGTATCCCTTGGGGATGGGTCAGTATTGCTGCCTGCAGTTTACATATGAGGAAATTTAAAACACAAAGGGATTATGTGATTTGTACAAGGTTACACAGCATGCAAGTCTAGCTAATAAAAGATGACTGCAAAGCTTTTTCCAAATACAAAAGGCTTATAAATGTTAGGTAATACTAGTAGCCATGATCCTAAGATGAGTAAAATATTCTTTAGGAATAAGGTGTTCATTCATGCTCTATAAAATTAATATTTTTAAGCCAGGCATGGTGGTGCATGACTATAATTCCAGCACTCAGGAAGCTAAGCCAGGAGGATTGCCATGAGGCCAGTCTTGGCTACATAGTGAGTTCAAGGATAGCCTGAGCTACACAGCAAGACTGTCTCAAAACAATAACAGAAAAGATTAATTGTTTTCACTTCAAGCTGACTTTTGCAACAGTTACTCTTGAGCCTGGCTGTGCACCAGAAATGTCTCTAGAGTTTTAGAAAATGCAAGCACCTGGACCCCTACTAAACCTTCAGGATCATCATCTGGGTAATGGGAACTAGATAATTTGTAGCCTAAAAAGCTCCAAGGAGGTTTCTGATGCTCATCCAGAATAGAAAACCACTACCCTAGACTATAATAATAACCTCAGTCAAGCTATGAGCAATTAGAAAATCCTGGAGACAATTCCGGAGAGAAATCGGTGTCTCACGGGCATCTCTACCCAGTTCACAGTTATTAGCAGAGGAACCAAGTCCACGAAATAGTCAACTGCAGTTACCATGTTCAGAAAAATCACACAGAGTTTAAAGTTTATGTAATAAATTATAGAAACTAGCCTTTGAAATTAATGATTTACTTGGTAATTTTATAGGTCTAATCCTGCATATTACAGGGTCCACTTTAATATTTTTGTTCTAAGTATCTTGTTTTTTGGATTTTTTGTTTGTTTGTTTGGTTGGTTGGTTGGTTTTTTGAGATGGTCTCACTACATAGTTGAAACTGAACTGGAACTCACTATGTAGCTCAGGTTGGTCTCTAACTCCCAGCGATCCTCCTGCCTCAACCTTAGTGTGTTCTAAGTATCTTGTGTTTTTTTCATAATCCACACTGTAAGTACTACCTGCCCATTCATCCATCTGTTAGACCTTTATTGAACACTTGATATGTGGAGATTTCAGGGTGAAAATAATGATCTTGGCCAACAAGGAGTTTATAATAAAGTAATAAAAACAGATATAGGTGAAAGCAACAAAACAACCAAATAACCTACGAAACACCCTAAAGTACTAAGTCACACATATTAAATAATTAAAAAGTATAATAAAATTGTTGGATAAGCACTATTTATAATTTGCTAAAAAGTGGAAACAATTCAAATGTCGACTAACTAATAAATGGGTAAATAAAGTACAACAGTTATTCAACAATAAAGTGGAATGACATACCGATACATACCACAACTCAGATGGACCTTGAAAACACTGTGCTAAGTGAAAGAAGCCAGTCACAAGGGACCACATATCATATGATTCTATTTATAGGACACGTCCTGAATAGGCAAATCTGTAGAGACAGAAAATAGATTATGGCCGCCTAGGGCTGAGGAAGGACTGGGGAAAATGGAGAGTGATTTTTTAATGGGTAAGAGGGTTGTTTTGGGGTGTTTAAAATGTTAAAGAAATTAACTGTGGTGATAGTTGTACACCTTTGTTGATTATACTAAATATTATTAGATTGTGCACTTTAAATGGATGACTCATGGTCTTGGAATTATATCTCAATAAGATAGACAGATGACAGATAGATAGACACAGACAGACAGATCTTTAACAACGTGCGGGAAGAAGTGGCTTAGATTGAAAGTAAGTAATGAAAATTTTCTGAAGGAGATGGCCTTTGAGCTGAGTCAAAAGGATGTGCTTGGTGGAGGGAGACACAATGTGCTTCAAGACACAGGCAAAGGGGTGGTGCTTTCGTGCGAAGACAGGTTATCTGGAGTAGATGAGCCGAGGACGGGGAGGGAGTAGTGAATGGCGGCCAGATGCAGAGCTTTTCTGGCCACCTAAATTCTACAGTTTGGTTTTCATTTTTGTTGGTGATGGAGAGCAATGAAGGTTCACAAGTGACTCAGTGAGGCTGTGATTTGGAAGGACAACGGGAGATGCTCACGAGGTGGCAGACAATGAGGTGGTAGTGACGGGTCAGTAAACAAGGAAGAGCATTTAGTTAGGAAGCGAGGCTAGGGTGACGTGTAGCGGAGAGACCAGGAAATCTCAAAGGTGGCAACAGCAGTGAGGGCTGAAAGCAGGAGACAGAGATTTGAGAAAACAGTTAAGAAGACATAAAACACAGTGACAGTGGGGAGTAGGCGAGAGAGCACTGGATATTACAGCACGGTATCCCGCCCTTCTGGTACTGGAGATGGAATCCAGGGACACTCTACCACACAACTACATCTCTAACTCTTTATTTTTTATCTTGAGAGAGGATGTCACTAAGTTGCCCAGGCTTGTCTTGTGCCTGTGATCCCTTGGCTTTAGCCTTGCAAGTAGCTGGGAATACAGGCATATTCCACCACACTCCGCAGCACAATATCCTAGAGCACATAAGGGTTTAGGGACATTTTTAATATGTTGTTTAGAATCATAATGCAAAAATACTATTTAAATAATATCTGGCAGCCAAAGTGTAGCCTTCTATCTTGTGGACAGGGATTTAATTACAGTGACCCTTTAAAAAAGCAATGTGGAACTGGGCATGGTGGCGCCTGTAATCCCAGCACTTGGGAGGCTGAGGCAGGAGGATAGCTGTGAGTTCGAGACCAGCCTGGGCTACCTAGTGAGCTCCAGGTCAGTTTCCACCACATAGTGAGACCCTGTCTCAAAAAACAAAAAACAAAACAAAAAATAAAAATAAAAAGCAATGTTTATTGGGAAACAAGGGTAGACTGAAGATAGAAATGCTAACCACCATGCTGTAGGCACTTTCAAAGCAGACCTTCCCTTGCTGGAGATGAAGCAGTCATTTATGGCCTGTCCTTAATGACAGAGTGCTCACCTGTTGCTCAGATAGCCTCCCTAGAAACACTTCCCTTGGTGTGAGCAACTTGGATTTACTGCCAGGACAACACCTGCCATCCAACACCCACACTGCCTCTTGGCTCAGGCCTTCCCAACAGGTGTTCCTAAGCAACATTTTGTTTGCTTCTAGTAAGAATGCAGACTCCGAATAGCATAGGTTGGGTGTATCATACATTAAAACTTTTCACTTGTAAGTGTTCTGATGGGGAAGGTATGAAATAATAGTCTCTCAAGGATGATGGAGACAAGGGTTTTCCTTTAATCATATAAGGCCGCACCTATGCTTTCCATTTGAAGGAGGGGCAGCCAGAGCCTGGGCAAGGTCAGAAAGGCAATAGCGTATCTCAGCGGTATATTCCCTGGAGGTCTGCGAAGGCCTCTATCTTGGGCTGTGGAAGGTGTTGCAATGACATCGCTTGCTGCTAGCGGAATTTGATAACAGCATCCCTGACAAGTGCCTTACAGTAGTTCGCCAAGCAGGTGGCACCATTTAGAACACCCCTCACTGAGATGAGGTATTTGTCTGTGCCTGTCAGTGAACAATAACTAGACAAGCCATATTCAATCACGGTTGTTAGCAGAGCTAACTACAGCAGTCTTGGGTGGGAAGGATCCCAGCAGCCACCTCTAAGGGACTTGAATCATAGGTTCAAACAGGGGCTTCGCAGGTACACAATAGAAACGGGTCCTGTGGGGATCTTTAAACAACAGCACTCTACAACTCTGAGTGGTTCCTTCTCCAACCATAGCTGGTGAGTAACCATGTTTAAACAGAACCACAAAAGGCAAGGGAGGAAAGAAGTGCTAAAAGTGAGGAGGGTAAATGATCTGGATTAAACAAGAGCAGAAGGAGGCTGTCTTTGACTCATTGCAAGAGGTCTTTTCTCTGTTCTCCCCTCAGAAATAAGGATCATAATGCCAACCTTCTTTATATATGGGTTTGTTAAAATAATAAAATAAAAACATATTTAGGGGGGCAGGGATTTAGCTCAGTGGTGCTGCCACCTGCCTCACAAGTGCAAGGACGGGAGTTTGATCGCTGGGACCCAAACACACACAAAAAAAATTAAAAAAAAAAAACAGTCGGAGTAAAATAGAAAATGGTAGGCAATTTATGTAGTGTAATTATCACTGCTGTTCTACTTATAAATAATGAAACAACAACCAATACTGGTGGTAGGATTTCAGGCTTCACTTTCTGATGCCTCCGAGTAGTACTGTGATACACATTGCTAGTGTTTGGGTCTAGATGTTCTCCAAAGGTCCAGGTGCTAAAGCTTTTGTCAGCAGCTTGGGGCACTATTGGGAGTGATGAAACACTGATGAAGTGGGGCCTGGTGAGAGGAAGTTGGGTCATCTGGGGAGCAGGCCCTCGGAGGAGATGTTGAGACCGTAGCCCCCTTCCTGCCTCTCTGCTTCCTTGCCATGATGAGGTGAGCGGCTTGCTGTGTCACACCTTCTCTGCAATGCTCTGCCTTGTCACAGAACGAAAAGCAACAGGACCAACCAACCATGGATTGAAACTACAGGCCAGAAGAAACCTTTCTTCTTTTAATCATCTCAGGTATTCTGTTGAAATAACACAAAACTAATTTAACACGCTCATCTTCAGATTCGACTCCCGTTCCCTCTTCTGGTGTAAAACCATCTCCAGGGTGAGTGGTGAGAGCTCCTAGGCATCTGAGCAGGCCAAGTCCCTGTGTTTATCTAGTCTTCTAACCTTGTGTCTCCTGCTGCAAAGAACTACAGCCCATATTTTAATGGTCTCTTCTTTCTTTGACTTAGGTGGACATTGGCCCCTGACTAAGCCTTCTTGCTGTCAAATAGGGACTTCAGAAGACACCTCCAGAACAGCATAAAAAAGAATATGTAACAGTGTGTGCTGAACATGTCTTAATCTGGATCTGTAACTGCATTCTTGTTCCTGCTGAAAATCAGAGTACACTTCTAACCAAGGCACGTCCTTGATGGTGCTGTTAGTAATAGGAAAGGATAATACTACAGATTTGGCCGGGAGGAAAAAGATTTATTTCAAAGCTGAGAAGATTTATCTTTTGCAGATATGAAAAAACCAGTCATAGCATTAAAAATATAACCATAAAAGGTGGTTGTGTTTCATGCACAAAGAAGCCTCCCTTTTTTTTTGTGATACTAAAAATAGAACGCAGGGCCTCCTGGCACATGCTAGGCAAGTGCTCTATCACTGAGTTATATCCCCAGCCTTTTAAGTTTTTATTTTGTTTTGAGAAAGGGTCTTGCTAAATTGCCCAGGCTGACTTCCCATTTGCAGTCCTCCTGCCTCAGCCTCCCACGTTGCTGGGATTACAGTTGTGCACCACATTTCCTGGCTCAGAAGGAACTGCTATTGACTTCAAAATAACAATGAAGATTTATAAGGATCTCAAACCCAATATTTAATAAAAAGGATTTGACAATAGCATGGCAGCAGTATGAACATCAGGCCCTTATTTGCCCTTTTTGGTGGGGCAATGTCTCCACTAATGAACATCTTACACTGACTCTTTACTCCTTCCCATCATTTTGAATGTTTTAAAAAATGTTCAGCATAACTAAGAAATCTAAGTAGAGAATTGCACATAAATACGGGGTCTACACCAGTGACAAAAGCGTGTTTCTTCCTAAGTGTTCATAATCATCTGTTCTACTCATCCTTCTTCCTCTGGACAATTTAGTTAGGACAACTGTAGTGTCCTTTATTTATTCATTTATTGAGGAATCTTTTGGCCTCACTTTGATTACAGCTTATAAAACATATAAAGACACGTTTTCCATGTATTTACACTTATATACAGCACCACAACACATGAATACAATAAAAGGGAGAATATTTAAATTAAGTTTTATCTATTAAAGTTATTTGGTAAGGTGAGGAAATTGAAAAGAGTTGTCTGACTCAAAGGCCATGACCATTCAGGATGTATTTCGGCTTGCCCCTGCCAGGGGAGAGGTTGTTTTAACGCTCTTAGGTGAGAACTATGTGGCACCTCAGCCTTTTCTTTATCATTGGCGTACACAACAGACACTTCTGAAACTCCTAACTTGAAAGTGCTTTGCAGAGCAGGGTCCATGCATGTCAAATCCAGGAATCTTGCTAGTTTGCAAGAGAAGAGATGTCACACAAATAGAAGCCAGCAATCACAACAGGAATGAATTCCACAGTCTGTGGTTACTGAATATTTTATTTCTGCTAACCTTAAAAGTCTGACTGGCCTTATTGTGACAATAATTTCATAAAGAAAATAAAGGGTGAGATGGAGTTATATCCTCAAACTTAGCTCTTTTGGTAGTTCTTTCTAACTACAGATGCCTCTGTATTACCTGGATTATGAATCAAAGCCCAATTTCTCTTAGCATTGAATTCCTAACAAAAAAACATACCACAGTACATCACTTACCTGGTTAAGGGATAAGCTGTCTGAGTAAGAGTTACCCCAGTCCCATGATGACTGTACATCTTTAATCTATTTTTTACAAAGTTCCCCTAGTTTGTTTCCTTCTGTCTTACCTCAGTGACCAGGGCATGGATTGACCTTATGTTCTTGTTGCTCAGGTTCTCTGTACAATGCGGTCCTGCACTAAGGCCACCCCAGGTAAGGAAGTAGTAAGGTCATGCTGGTGTCCTGTGAGTGGCTCCGTGAAATCACAAGGTCACCTTGCCTTGAGTTCATATTATTTCCATGTCTTGGTACTCCTGAATCAGTAAGAAAAGTCCTATTGATATTTGACCTACCTTGTTTCTAAGGATAGAATGTTTTTCACAAGGAGTAATTCAAATAAAAATTTCAACATGAGGAAGGTTACTCTTGACGTGCAAGGTTACCTGTGACTGGGTTTGTTCTTATTGCTTCTCTAATCTATTGGCTGGCACTGCTCCCACGTGCAGCTACTCTTCATCTTTTGTATGAAGATAATATTTCAAATTATGATAATATTTTAAATTATAAACATTGATGCTATATGCTTCCATATATAAAAACTTTGACCATATATGAAAACTTTCTGGAGATACTGTGTCTTTTACTCATCATCCTATCACAATTTCCGTTCCATCCCCTCTTCCTCTTCACCCTATCAAAATGATTCTCAACAAAAACAAGTCAACATTTGCATTAGTTTCCTATGCTGCTTTAACAAATGACCATAATTTTGGTGGCTTTAAAAAATACAAATTTATTCTCTTATAGTTCTGCAGGCTAAAAGTCAGAAATCAGTTTCACTTGACTAAAGTGACTTGTTCCTCCGGGAGGCTCTAGAGGAGAATTTGTTTTTATTCTGCCTTTTCTAGCTTTTGGAGGCCACTCGTGTTCCTAGACCCACAACCCCCTTCCCTGTATCACTTTAACCTCTTGCTTCCATGATCACATCTACTCCTTCTTCTGTAGTCAAAGTCTCCCTTCTGTAGACAGTCTCCCTTGTCTTCCTCTTATAGGGACACTTGTGATTCAATTTAAGACCGACCTGGATAATCCAGGATAATTACTTCATCACAAGAGCCTGACTTAATCACATCGGCAAAGTTCCTTTTGCACATAAGTAACATTCACAGTGTGCAGGGATTAGTACCTCGATGTCTTTTGGGGCTGTTACTTAGCCTACGGCAGCCCTGATTTCCTAGTTTCAAATCCAATGTCTTCTTTTCTGCCCTTCTCCTAGCTTTCTTGGTATTTGAAGCTATCTGTTCCTCTAGGAGAATCTCCTCCTCTGACTTTGAAGACATAATTATCATTGATATGATATCTTTATTGTCTTTCCAACAATGCAAGCCTTGAGAATAGAGGTTCGTGTGTGTGTGTGCGTGTGTGTATTATTGCAGAACACAAGCTACATCCCCAGCCATATTTAATTAAAAAAATTTTTTTGAGATAGGGTCTTGCTAAATCACTAAGGTGCCTACCCTGGACTTGAACTTGAAATTCTCCTGCCTCAGCCTCCAGAGTGCTGAGATTTATAGGCATGTACCACCATGCCTGGTAGGATCTCTGGCTATCTTGTATAGTACTCTATTTCCAGTGCTTAGAAGAGTGATGCCATCAAGTCACCAAAGTCATCGTATAACAGAGACTGGATGCATTAGTTACTTTTCTCTCGCAGCTGAGACAAAATACCTGGCACTCAAGAGTTAAAGGGGAAAGGGTTTATTCAGCTCACAGTCTGTAGAGGTTCCCGTCCAAAATCAGCTGGCTCCCAGGCAGAGCGGCACATGGCAGAGGAGTAGCACAGAGGAGAAACAGTTCATGGTGCCCACATGGTAGCAAAAGCAACAAGGGACCAGAACAGCACTTTCTATCCCTTTTATCTTGTCCAGACTATGGGGTTAGGGCGATGCCAAACCAATCAATGTACTGGTCAGTAATCACATGCCATTAATTCTAGCATTGGCCAACTCTGAAAAAGCCCCTGATGACCGCATGCAGCTTTGGGCGGACATCCAGACCCAAATCCTAACACTGGGTAAGCATCTCCCATTCCGAGTTCTATCCCTCATTCTCATTTTCTGTCACTAGCGATTTATAGATTAGCACTCCCCAGGGTTTAGTACTAGCACACTGTTCCCTAACATGCCAGGTGGACACAATTCCAATCATACCCTGTGGGTTCTCAATTCTACATCTCAAGCCCAGAACTTTATTTTGCACTTTCAATCTTAACCTTTACCTGGATGTTCCACAAGCATGGCAAATTCACCACGTTGCATTTTTCCTGTCCTCTAAGCACAATTAAAAACTTTCCCTCCCTCCAAAAGCTCCTTATGAGGGAATAAATACCAGGTTCACTCAATAGCTAAAGAAGACTGGGAGTCATCCTAGACCTCATGCTTTCTATTTCCCCCTTCACCACTGATCTAGCCCCAATCCAGTCAGCGAGACTATGAACCTCAGCCTAAATACTCTCAATATTCCTTTCCGTCTTACTGGTTCAAGTCCTCATTACTCCCATGAAGTAGGGCATAAATGAACTCACCTCATTGTTTCTCTTGACTTCTCTTGACTATGTTAGAATGGCACACCCAAAATTTTGGGGTGTGTACCAGAGTTACGGGTCATTGCCTGCACTGCTTCCAGTCTCTAATGAATGGGCAGTGACTATGGTTTGCATACCACATGATCTTGTATGTCACAGGCAATTGGGCTAGGGACTGGCATTTGTCTCAAAAGTGTGTGCGCGCGTGTGTGTGTTTTCTTTAAGTTTGGTCAGACAGTTTATAACATGATGACAGCTTGTAAAATGGAAGCTGAGTAATGTTCCCATTTTGAGATTTCAAAATAGAGAAGCAGAAAGGCGCTGGTGTGAAGCTGTTCAGGCCACTGCTCTGCTGAACAGAACACTCAGAGGATGATGGGCATGTGCAGCAGGCTGCGGTTATGAGGAAGCAGGCCTGTGTGTAAGCTGAGGAGCTGGTGAGCCATGAGAGAACACAGAAAGGAAGAAAAAAGGCACTGTGAACAGGCGCTAGCTCAGCTTCTCATGGTTCTTTAGCTGTACTTCCTGAATACGCCTCATCATATTGATTTCTCTTGTCAGATGTGCACGAGATTGTTGCATTATTAAAGCAAACTAAACCAAGAACCCTAGTCTGAGTGAATCCCCTTTCCTGCAATGCTAAAGAAACATGTTTCCAGTAAGCCTTTGTATTGTTATGATGAAACATCTGGAAGAGAGGCAGTGTGACTACTCTAAGAGCAGCAACACGAAGTGACTGGACTCAATGTTTATTCCAGTCCCTCTTGAAGCATTAGTTTATAGGGAAGGAAGAAAAAGCTTGTATTAACTGTTTCTTTGGGGGCTGAATGGTAATCTTCTGGTGTCAAACTTAATCTTCATATAAGCACAAACTTATCCTTGCAAATATAATCTT
Source organism: Fukomys damarensis (assembly GCF_012274545.1). Lineage (NCBI taxonomy): Eukaryota > Metazoa > Chordata > Mammalia > Rodentia > Bathyergidae > Fukomys > Fukomys damarensis. The sequence goes on from NW_022900915.1 coordinate 4,533,413, forward strand.
GGAAAGGAAAAATTACTGCTACTACAAACATCACATAAAAATGACTGTACTAAGAGGCATAACATTGTCTGGTACTTGTTAATGGTGAGATAATCGAACTACCTTTTAGATGTCATATTTCTAGACAACAACCACTCATTTTGCCAGTTTTCGGGACCAGCGGGACATGTGAAGTTTCCTTGGATTCGTAGTCACGCGATCAAATAACACCAGACATATGTAATCAATACTTGGAACATGATATATCTTCAGAAAGCATATTTATTTAGGTCTCTCACTATTTCTATAAAAGTATTCAGTGGAGAAATTTCTATTTAGGATTTTAAAAAGAGAAAAGCCCAAATAGTTTCAATATCCTTTTCCGCATTCTCAGGCAAGTGTAGATCTCAGGCACTCTAGTTGTGATTAGTTCATCTAATATTATGTCATAATCAAAACTTAGCACTTAGTTTAGTTAGAATCAAGTATAACTGCTCCCCCTCTGAGAATCTGTGTGTGGCTGCAAAGCTAAGGAAAAAGGTCTTTTTCTCCTTGTTCCTGGCAGCTTCTGAGCCTTCTAGGTTGAGGATGAGAGACGACAGAAGAGACAGGGCAGGGTGGGTGTTCTCATTTGAATGCTGGAGCTGAAACTTCCATTTTGCAGAGGCTGTTGTGGGTTCTTGGGAGACTACAGCCATCGTTAATGATGTCTCACCTTCTATTATTCTCTGTGGGCCAATGTGCCCTCCGATGGAACAGTCTTCCTGGTGTAAGGGAACCCAGTGCTACTCTTTCCTGAGGCCTGCTTATGTCCATGTTGCCTCACACAAGCCCTCTCACTCCTATCCCACATCTGAACCAAGGAAACTGCACACATTCTTCCCTGGACAGAGTGGGAGCAGTGGCAACTGCCTTCAGTGCAGTGGAGATGATTGCCAAGAACAAAGTTAGAGCGATGTGCTCTTCCTACCTAGGAACATACTCTACCCCCCTTTCTTTTTTTTTTCTTTTTATTGAGTTTATTTACAATCTAGTACTCTACCCCCCTTTCTTTTTTTTTTCTTTTTATTGAGTTTATTGGTACAATCTAGGTATACAATACAATTACATTCATCATTGGGATTCTGTACCTTTACATAACAGGTCTTGATTCTCATTTTTCCCCTTGTCCCTGCCCTCCCTTCACCCCCTCCTCCCCTCCCCATTTACAAATATTTTATTTCCATTTGTTCAGTTTCTCATATTTTTTTCCTCTCCCTTATTACCTTTCCCCTACCCTTCCCACTTTCCCTACACCTTTAGCCCTTTACTTCCTATTTCACATTACTAATTATCTCATTAGGATCCTGTGTACTATCATAGTTTTTCACACCAAAGAAACTATTTGGTATTTCAGTTGAAGAAATCTCTGTATGAACATTAAAAATAAACCCCCCTTTCTTGATGTCTGGTGTCTCCCAACCTTTCAGTTTGGTGAGGACTAAGTGAGAGCACACCTTTCTTTAAAAAAATTTTTTTTAATTGCCTCAATAGCCTCTTCCAATTGACAACACTCCTCGAAGCGACTGGTACTTTTTGGAATGGAGCACCAATTCTTTCTTGGTTCCTCTTGGCTAAGAGTTTAGTTTGAACATCTTTTAAGTATATCATGAAATTGTTGTTTGAAAAAAAAATTGTATGTCCGAACTTTATTGTTTGGATAAAGTACTATTTCATCTCTGTACTTTCAAGACACCATAACCACATGGTTACACTCAGGAAAATAGTGCCCCAGAACATCAAACTTCCACTTTCTGATCAGCCCTGCTCTTTGGAATAGACTCTCTCCCTCCTCCTGAGCAGATAATGACAGATTAAGAACTTTCCCACTCACTCTAGGACTCAGGACACCCAGATATTGTTATGACTTGTGTCTTGATGTGTCCTCAAAGCCTCATGTGGTCATAGGTGGGGCTTTTCTGAGGTGACTGGATCTTGAGTGTGTGAGGTTGAAATTGAGTATGTGATTACTAAATTACCCCACTGATTGTTTTGGCATAGTTCTTAGAGCTGTCTACCCTGGATAGAATATAAAGGCCAGAAACGGGTCTGCTATCCTTGATTGCTGCTTCTTCACTGCCTTCTGCCTGCCATGAATTGTTTCTCCCTGTGATGATCCTCTGCTGTGCCACCCTGCCTGGCAGCTAGCCAACTATGAACTAAAACCTCTACATACTGTGAGCTACAATAAGCTTTTCCTTTTAATTTTTGGTGTTGGGTATTTTGTCTCAGCAATGAGAAAAAGCAACTAAGGTACATGTGAATGGGGTCCTTGTCCAAGCTCCATAAGGCTGCAGGACTATGTAGAGGGACTGCTGAGCTCAGGGCTAAAGGACAAACGGGACTACAACATGTAGCGACCCCTGAGGAATCCAGAGCTGGGAAGACTGACTCTGGATCAAGGAGTGAAGCAAGGGAGGCCACTGCTGCTGGGAAAAGGCACATCAGCAGAGGCCTAATTTAGAATGTGGAGTCCAGCCCATCTTGCCAGTAGTTGCCTGTCTTTCCTGGCTATGCTATCCCCTCTCACAGCTCACACATGCTTTTCTCTCAGGTAGGAAGACTCCCTTTATTACCCACTCCCTGCCACTACGGCTGTTCAACAGTCAAGTCTTAACTTAAATTTATGTGAAGCTTTCCTGCTACTTTCCCTATCCAGATGCTACATCATTCCCCACATCTCAGCTCAAGCCCTCTGTATATGTTGTGCTTCATTAATTTGCTTTTCCTTGTTCCTCAAGAGACAATGTCTCAAAGTCACAAGCTGTGCCTTATTCATTTTTGTCCTCCCACCACCTACCCATTGTGCTTCATTATTGTAAGGTTTTGCATTAGGTTCGGCTGCTGTGTAACTAATTACCACACATTTAGAATCTTATGGTTTCTATGAATCAGAAGGCTGCTAAGTGTGATTAAAAATATGGTGAATGTTTAAATTTTTACAATGTGTAACAGTAAAAGACATTGCCATCCACCCCCTCCGAGATACTCCTCCTCCTTTCAAACACACTATCCCATTATTATTGCTAGTTTCTGAAGTAGTTCTGGAAGTCCCCTTTTGTGAGCATCTTTAGGTGCAGTGTTGTGCTTGCCTCCATGACCGGAAGCAGTTCAAAAGATCTACCTTTCTACTGGTCATTTTGACTTTGGAAAAGCGCCAGAAGTCTCAGGTGCCAGAAGTGGTGAAAAGGGGATGAGGACACATTGCAGTGTTTTCAGCAGCCTGTCTTTCTCTTGGACGGCACTCAGTGCAGCACTCACAGTATTTTTGATTACACCTCATAAACACTCATGAAAAAGGACTTCCAGAACTGCTTCAGAAAGTGGTAAGAATAATGGATAAGTATGTTTGAAGTGAGATGGAGTTTTTTAAGGGGGATAAATGGCAGTACCATTTTTTTTTTTTTTTTGGTACCTGGGATTGAACTCAGGACCTTGTGCTTGTGTGGCAGGCAGCGGCACCACTGAACTATTTTCTGGTCCACTATGTATTTTACTGTAATAAATTTAAAAAAGAAAAGCTGGGGATTTAGCTCAGCGGTTCAGTGGCTTGCCTTGCAAGTGCAAGGACCCGAGCTCAATCCCCGGTACCCCCCCCCAAATTATATACATTCACCGTATAGTGCAATCACCCTTTATAGGTATCGTGTGCTTGGCTTCTCTGATTAGGGGCTCACTGAGTGGAAATTAAGACACTGGCCAGTGCAGCAAGGGCAGCAGTTCTTATCTGGGGTTCATGGTGCTCTTCTAAGCTAAGTTATCTTCATTTCCTTGCAGCTCTAGGACTGAGGTCCCCATTTTTCGGCTGGCTGTTGTGCAACAACTACTGAGAAGCCATCCAGTTTCTTGTCAGTTTACAACATGGATGTTTGCTTGCTTCCAGGCTAGCTGGAGCACATCTAATTTATTCTCTGAGAAAGAACAGACAGAACTCTTGTGCTTCTACATGAGTCACCCATTAGATCAGGCCCACCCACTATAATCTTCCTTTTGCAATATAATGTAACATAAAACAGCAGAAATAGTTTTACCCATATGAAAAGCGGGGGGATTCTACACTGGGAGTCATTGGGCTTATCCTATAATTCTGCCTATTAGAGAGCTCAATGGATACTTATAATGCCCAGTAAGATATGTTCCAGAAATTTATAAATTATAGACACTACTGTTGTAAGATTTGTTTTTTTATTGTTGCTCTGGAGGACTTAAGTGGTTTGCAAATGTATGTTGGATCCATAATGGTCAAGAGTGCCATATCTATAATACAAGGGGGCCCCTGCAGTGAGTCCAGGAAATACTTAAAACTCAGGTCTGAGGGTAAGACCTGGTCTATAGTGGGATGGCTGGGTGACCTTTGGTTAAGTCCTTGATACTTTTATTTTTAGATTTCTTCTCATGTGTAAAACGAGTACAACATCTAAGCTTAGCTACCTCTAACATTTTATAGTTTCTAAGATCAAGTCATACTGATCAAATTAAAACCTAGTGGCTCACAATATCCAAATTCATACGAATAGGTCATGAAAGAGTTTTATAATAGATCCAATTGCAGTGATGTGTTTTTAGAAGAAAAAGGCAGTTTTGTTTTTAAGTGAATTCATTTATATAACCAACTCAATATAAATAAAGGTACAAAACTGCATTTTCAATACTTTATATATTATGGTAAAGAATACTGTAATTTTAGATGACCTATCTGTTCAGTTATGATTAGAAGTGAATTTTCCCCAAGCTACTAAAACTTGATAAAACCATTGTCTTATAAATAAGCTGAACTAACTTAATTGATGATAACTTAATAATTATCAAAGGCAATACTTAATATGACAAATGAATTCTCTGGCTGTGCAAAACATGTTGAGATTCTTATATACATTTGGGGGGTTTAAGTTCTTTTGTCTTTCTGAAATGAAGTTCCTTTGGCGAGGATAATTATTCTCTTCACCCCAACAAAAATGAGCTCTAATTTTAAACAGGTATTATTAAATCCCACTGAAACAGGCACCATGCAGATGTATTCGTTAAAACGTCCCTTTATTGACTGTGCAGTTATTAACGATTCACATTTCACTTTATCTACAGAGTGGAAGAGCATTTATTCTTTCATTAAAAAGCTAAGCCCTCCAGGGCATGAGCAGGGATGCAGAGAGCCTTCTTCCTAGGAACAGCACCGTCCAGTTCACAGAGGTGCTTCCATGCGACACACAAGGGAAAACAAATAAAACAAATGAGGTCTCCCTCCTGCCATTATCCTCCTCCCTGCCAAGAGAATCTTTGTTTTAAAAAAGGCTTATAAATAAACAGTTCCCACGTGGCACTTCCATCAGTCAGTAGAGGAACGGCAACATTTACAAGGCGTCCCTGGGTTGAGAATCTTCTTAGGGCTCTGTGAAACTGACTGAAAGGGTATGAGGCCACAGTCACTTCCTCAGGAAGGTGCCTTACGGACAGAGACGGTGGAAAATCACGAGGGCATAAGTCAGCATCTAGCACCTCGCTGCTCAAGTTTCCGGAGCTGTTTTTCAAGTTTTGAGAGGTTTACTCGATGCATCATAAGAAACTGGCCATTCAAATGAAAGACAGGAATGTCAAATTTATACCTTTCATACCAAGCAGAGTTTTCGGGAAGGGTGATATCCACCTCCTGTAAGATAAACTGAAACACAGACAGGCTAAAGCTTGGTATTTTAGAGACCATGGAGTGATGCAACAACTGCACTGATTAATTGATCCTCTGACTGTTTGTACAGCTCAGAAGTTTCTGTTTATTTTGGGTCCACAATGTTCTAATGCCCCTGACTTCCAAAACCTAACTTGTTTCATTACATGAGGCATTTGCTCCTTTTCTGTTACACCTGCTACATTCGGCATCAGGGCTCTTCACAGTTACCTGTAAATAGACAGGTCCCAGCTGGGAAGCTGCCTGAGAATCAGGACCAGAGTGTTTGGCAGGAAGAATGGCAAAGGTGTGACGATTTGCGACATGAAAACATTCCATGGGAGTTACACAATAAGATAAAAGGAATGGGGACAGAAGTTTAAAGAAAGCATGCATCTGCACCTGCTAGTTAACTCTGACTCATATGAAGATCAGAGTAGGAAAATCAGTACTGTTAGAGAAAAACACTTAAGGTAATGAGTTTTATGGAAATCAGCACTAAACTCTCTCTGAAGAATAGAAAGAAAATTTAAGTGAAAAATCATTTAATCTCTTTTCTTAAAGAAAGGATCCAGGCACATACTTCATATCACGTTATATCCATTCCACATACATAAAAGTCACACTGTCATATATTACCCTGTTTTTGTAAGGTTTGAGTAGTTCTTTAGCTTCATCACAAAGTGGGCATGGATCCTAAAGAAGGAAAAAAAATATGGCTGTTAAATCCAAAGCATGGTGTATGGCCTAACAAAAATTGACTTAAAGGACAATTTTCTATTACGTTAATCACAATTCTTGGGCTGGGGATTTAGCTCAGTGGGTCTGCTGCCTGCCTTGCAAGCATAAGAGCCTGAGTTCGATCCCTGGTACCAAAATGAAAAAAAAAAAAAAAAAAAAACCCAAAACAAAACAACAACAACAACAAAAATCACAATTCTTATTCCCAATGCAAAACATTATCATAGAATCTTGTAATGAGTTAGAATTTCAAGGCAGATGGAATCTACAGTTTTTGGTTATTTTGTTTTCATTTCTATCCATATTTATCTAAGTACAATAAATTCAGATATGTTATAAATGATCTCCGTATCTATGGCTTCCTCCTTTCTGAGTTAGGAGCACCTTTATGGTCTCTTCCAGCTGGCCTGACTGACACTACCAGTCTGTTGCAGCCACTGGGAAGCATGGACCTTTACCGCCCTATTTTCCCTAGCCAGTCCACCGGAATAAACTCATCAGGACAGTGTTAGATAGGGAGTGGACCCATCTTTAAAAAGAAAAACAAAGTAAAGTCCTTCAATCACTTCAGATGACAGCTGTACCAATGTGTAATTTTTTTTTTTTTTATTACAAGTGTCAGCAAAAGGTACCCTGGACTAATTTTCTACTTAAAGAACAAGGAGACTTTACCGTCCATTGCTGTTCCCACTCTTAAACCACCTTGTAGAGAGGTCTGTTGAGAATAGCGCGGACTGATGGAAGATTTTAAAGGATTCTCAGCGTTTAAGTCTAAGAAAAGGGACTAGCTCTTATGAGCTCAAAATGACATTACTGATTCCTATACAAAATTTTGGTTTTTAATATGTCAGGAAGAGATGAACTAGTATATAAAAGAGAAGCCTTCCTCCAGCCTAACTCACTGCATGTTTTGAAATAATAAATGACATCTTTCTGAATCTTTTTGGCCCTCATTTCCTGTGACAGTGAATTAGGCTCATCAAGTTGTTATTACTGGTAGCATTAGCAATAAATAGATTATGTTTATTTGTGATACTTTAAGACAATTTTAAGATTATTTGTGATACTTTAAGACAACTGTGCTGACATTTTCTAAGAAAGTATCAAAAAGTAGAGGCTCTTCAAAGTAAAAGCAAGACGAGAACATGCTGAAGAGCAGAAGCAAATGTACCGACTGTTTCCTTTTATATTAAAAAAAGATCAAGGTGTTTTGATTTTTTAACTAGTGCCCATGAAAGCCTGTACAAATTATACATGCAAAATATATGCATATATTTCTATGAGGAAAGGTTCATCACACTTTGAAAAGTAACTAAAGAACCAAAACAGTAAGATCCTGTAGTGTGGATCACTCAGATATCCCTTTCTAGCATTTCTTTTTTTTTGGTACTGGGGACTGAACTCGGGTCCTTGCACTTGCAAGGCCGGCCACCGAACCGCTGAGCTAAATCCCCGGCCCTTTCTAGCATTTCTCATGGGTCTTGTTATTTACTCTGTGCCTGAAAAGCAACGGGCATTTGTGGGGTTAGCTGTCCATCACCCATTACCCTTTCTTGAAGCAAGCTTTACTTTGATCCATAGGAACTATCCTAAGCATGTGGCTAATTCTCTCTGAGCAACAAACACCTGACCTAGGCTGAAGCGATCAGAACATCCTATCCCTCGTGTCTACAGTTTGCTCAGGGATGAGCTAATCAGCACCAGTGGATAGCTATGAGACTTTGCTGGGATTTCTGTACATGTCTGAGGTGTGAGATCTGGGACTTTTCAGCCATGAGAAGAGTCAGTGTGAGGATAGACTTAATTCAGAAGATGATGTTACTGGTTCCCGAAACAAGCTATTCTGGAAATAAGAAAACCCTGTGAAACCCTTTTTGTTTAAGTCTCTCTAGAAAGTACCTTCTACTAGTTATAATTGATACAGACCTGATATTCCATCTTTCACTGGAATGTGAGTTCTTGAGGGTGAGAGGGATGTATCCTTTGTGCCTTATGTGTTCACTACGTATACTAAATCGAATGGAAGGTTGGGGTTTTGTTTGTTTTATTTTTATAAATGTTTCTATCTCAGCTGGCCTGAAAAACTGAAAAATAGCACAGAAAGCAGGCCAAGTGAGCACAACTAGCTTTATGAAGTTATTTCATTTTTATGGTTAATTCTCATATGCATTTCCTATGATATATTCATAGGTGATAAAATATTTTGGGTTCTATAATTTTCAACAGTGCATCATACATTCATAGATATGAAGAGTAGTTTAAATATATAAACAAGAAACTCATTTAAAAAATCACTTGAACTTTGTTATTAGACAACTGTCAAAGTTTTTCAAACTGCTAAAATGGCTGCAATCTGAAAGAACTGTTAAAAATAGAGACACCACAGTTAATTATTGCGGTTTATTTCTTTTTTATCATAAATTACACATAGTGATGCAAACTAGTAAAAAGAAATCACTAATATTTGTATTATAAATTGCAGGGCAAAAAGAGCTCTTAAAAGCTTCCTTAAAACTAGCCTTAGGGTTTAAAAGTAGTATCATGGATGAGAAAACAAGGACAATGAATCATTATACATGAATTTTGTATCTGTAAATTTGCCTACTTGTTAAAACTTATTTGTAACCCTCAAATCAATATTTAAAGCACTTTTGTGGTCATTCAGGAAACACATGCACAAAGTGATAAAAATGAGTCCAATGAAGCACTCATTCTAAACTAAGGTCCAACAAGGTTATGCTTTGCCTTGTTTCAGCTCTTACACTGTAAACATGAATCAGTACCTCCTTCATGGGCTGAATAGTACTACGTTTTTCACTTTTGGACTTTTTTGTTGGTGCTTTTAAGAAACAGCCACCAAGTATAGTGCTGAAATGCTGTCTCATGTACCAGAGCCTAAGAAGGGTGTGACACCTTGTGGAGGAAATATACCCGGTAAGCTTTATCTACCCAGGGGTTAAGAGTGCCATTGGCTGTGAGTACAATGTTAATGAGTCAATAATATACATTAGGGGCCAGGGATTTAGCTCAGTGGTTCGGTGGCCTGCCTCGCAAGCCCAAGGACCCGAGTTCAATCCCCGGTACCACACACACACACACACACACACACACACACACACACACACACAATACATTAAATAAGGCACCTTTAAACCACAGCACACATAAAATAACGTTATGCATTTGATTAGTTGACAAATATACTATGACCAGAGGTTCGTGAGAATTGTGTTTCATAAGAGCAATGATGCTTTTATAGAATGGTTCAGTGGTTGCCAATTCAGAGTTTATAATGGTTATGTTCTATAATATACCACAAATTACGACAAATATCAAGAACTGACATTTCCAAATGATATGCTTTGAAACATGATATTACAATGTATAATTTTTTTCAATGTAAGGGTCAGATGACCATTACATATACAAATTTATGTTCAGAAAACTGTGAGACAAGGAGGTGCCTGGGAAGGTGACAGTTACTTCTGCTGTGTCGATGTAGGAACTGAGGAGCAAGTCTAAAGAAAGTGTGCTCCATTACCTTTCCTTTCAGACTCATGCCCCTTTTGTCTATGTACAACTTTCTCTATCCAATCATTTCAGTGCTTTACATTTTTAAGTAGTAATTTGATTTTTTTCACCCTGTACCTTTGTGAATAAGGTCAGCACAGGCAGAGTTGTCTTAGAAGCAGACAGATTTCTCAAGAAGAGCCCAAAGGAAGATTTGACAAGTTGCATGCTATTTCCTTGAAACCAGAGCATCTTAATTCTGCCAAAAGAAAAATAAACTAGTAAACTTACCACCTTAGACTTTGCTCTTTATAATACAAACAGTAAGGTGCAAGCTTATAATGGAATCAGAAGACTTCAGAATTGTTTTTGGTAGTTCAAGAGTGTCAGAGAGGTCCACATGTTTGGCCAGTCTGCATAATATCTCAAACATTCACGGTATCCCAAACAAAACAGATTTTGAATAGAAAAAAATCCATATTTATAGATTAGCTGTGTGCCTAATCAATGGTTTCTATAAGGAAACTACATGGGTTCATTAATACAAAACTAAATTTTTCCTGGAGGTTTTGGCAGCATCGTGATGATGGCAAAGGCGGAGGCGCCCTGAAATGGCTTTGTAATAGGGACAGCTTCTCTTATTGGCAAATATTCGAAACTTCTAGCCATCATCCTCACAATAAATGACAGGTAAATGGCACAAGTCCCCCACTGAATGTACAGGTTATCTCTTATGTGATCTATGCTCTTCTACTGTTAGAGATGAAGAGACACAAAGCTATAGTTATAGGAACTATAGTGGCAAATTGGGCTGAATTAACTTGTCAGAAATAAAAACCTCTGCTCAATTCCTTAAAAGTATTTTAAAAGGAGACTGCCATAATTTTCAAAAACCATACACAAATGTACTAGTGTTTTTACTGGAGAGATTCCAGTAAGAACAGCTTAATAGCAGCATGTCAAACACTACGCTTCAAAGCTCCCTTATCCCGCTACTTTGCTTGACACAAGACACCCTATTATTCCTAGCTATTCTTCTGAGCCTTCAGCTTTGTCTTTAAAACTACAAATATTATAACTTCATTTTAAAAACACCTGTGCACTGTTGGCTTTATCATTTATCAATATTCCTAAAAAGAACTCATTCCTGAAATCATGATTGCTTAACTTTGATCTCTCTCTCTCTCTTTCATTTAGCACTTTCCTATCCCTTAACTTGGCAAATTTCAACTGCAAAAAATTCTCTTTCTATTCTTTGAATACCCAAGATATATCTTCATCAGAATCTTCAATTCCTTTCCCTTTGTCTGAAAAGCACAGAGCTAGCTTTTCCTCATTTGGCCTGGATCTCATGTCACTTCTTTTGAAGAGGTCTTAGTGACTGCATTACCATGCTGGCCAGCCTACAATTCTCCATGTTTAAACTCTGTTATAGTTTTCTCTGCCCTTTACTATCTAACATTATTCATGTCACCTCTCCTACAAGGTAAGTTCTATAATATCAAGTATCTGTTCATTCCCGTATCTCTAAGTATCCATAATTAACCTGGCATATTGTCAGAGCTTAAATGTTTGTTTGAATGTTAAAAATATTGGAGTGAGCCTTTCCCACCCTCTGCAGTTTTACCTCTAACCTTATTCAATTACTCAGTGTATAGAGAAGTCACTCTTTAAGACTTATAACTAAAGGTTAGTGCTCCTTAAGAGTGTCCACGAGATTTGGGGCTGAGGTGATGCAGCTGGTTCTAACCTCTTCACTGCCACCATGCCAAATCTCCCCCTGCTCTGCTCCACAGAGTATTAATTGTTAATCTTTGCTGGCAACCAAGCTCCTCAGTGTAAGATTAGCTTTAGATCCATTTCAAACGAAATGATATGACTTTAGAGAAAACCACCCACCCATATCAAACTACAGTAGAGACCAGAGGACAAAAAGATCAGATACTGATCATGAAAACAATGATCTTTCCTTCATTTTCAAGCTTATATTCTTCCATTTATACTCAGATATTCCTGCTAACCAAATGATCCTGATAATGCATGAAAAAGGAATGTGATAAGAACTTTGCAAGAATCTGCTATCCAGAATTACTCCAAGGTGGACAGTGACCTAAGCAGTTTCCCACCATTCTGGGCTAGTCTCAGTTAAGTGTCAACACCTGGTATCTACATTTTCTGTAAAATTAGCAGAGTCAAAAAGCTCCAAGATGTGAACGTGATTGGAAACACAGCTTTGTCTAAAGAGCTTTATAAAAATTAAGGTGGTTACAGTGGAGAGAATGTTAACTGTATTTCTGGTATGTAGAAATTTCTGCATCAGTGGACTCAGAAAGGCTCCATACCACCAATGGCACCCCATCCTAGGATGCTGGTCAAAGAATTTGTACTGTACACAGAAGAAAAAAAATTAGCTTCATTAAAGGCAGATATGCAGCCTTTAGAAATGAGAAAGATCAGGCCATCTACGGCAGTGACCTAAAACTATAACAAGGTGAACTACAGGTACATCCTTTTGGCAGAGAAACTGAAGATTTACTGATGTCTGGCTGACTAGGAAAAGAAAACATTGCTTTTACCTCTCTGAGTTGAGACTGAGGTGTTAAGCCTTTAAATTCACAATGGAAATCTGCTTCAGTATTTGCAACAAGACAAAACACAGCATGTGGTCTTGGCTGCACCCAAGACAAATAAAACCTGTCAGAGTAAACAGTTGCTATTCATTCCAGATTTGTTAGCCTATTTGTTCAACCAACTCAGAGCTAAGTAAAGTCTTCAGTGATGCTGCAACCATTCTATTTACAACTTGTTCTCTTCTCCACTGTTATTCTACATTTCTACTTTTTACACATTTTTAATCACTTAAGCACAGTATGTTTACTGAAAACCATAAAAAAGTGACAGAAAAGGAAGGGAAATCAGGGCTCTGAAGGGCAAAAGCGGTCTTGTGAGGGCAGAAATGATCAGTGTCTATATGCACAATACCGAAATGAACACCCATTATTCTATTTAATTAACGTGCAGTAATAAAAAGTTAAAATAAAACCAATTACTACTGTTTGACAAAGTATAAAACATTCTTGTTATGCTATTTTACAACCTGCATATGTCTCAAATGCCCTAGGTACATGCATGTTACCATACTGCTCAATTAACTTATTTCTTTGGAAGTATTACAAAATTTAAAATATTAGAGTCTGACATAAAGAAAAAGCTCCCTATCTCTCTTCTAAGCAGATATTAAAACCAAAATTCCTTCAGTCCTATATCCCACTTAATGATTGAAAATGTAACAAAAAATGATATACTCCCATAGGAGCTCTTTAATATTCTCCTTAGAACTTTTTATTAACTCTGTAAACCCTAACACCATTGCTGCCGATGTCCCATTCACTGAATCATGCCTCTTCCAGTTAAATCTTAATGTGGGCCATTCTGTCAATATGGCAGTTTCATTAGTTCAATTATTTTTGAACAGTATCTTAGCACTACAAAAAATCCTGAAAAGCAGTCTTTGCTTGTTAGCCACCACTGTGAAAAGACATCACTTTTTTTATTATGTCACTGAATTTACCCATGAAATATATGTCCCTACTACACACAGACACAATTTTATCCTTTGTATTTTGTTATATGCCTCTGTGATATAAGCAGAAAAAAGCTGTGCTCATAATATCACAGAAGCAAATTGGGTCACCTTTGTCACAGACTTAAAAAGAAAAAGCAAGAGGCATAAGAAAAGGCATAAGACTAGATTTAGAATGCGCTTAAAACAAACTCCATGGTTCAACAATAAAGATGGTGACTCCCGCTGTTTCAAGTCCAGTGCCACTCAGAAGCATGGATCCCCTTGAAAGAGAAAGGAAATGCTGGCTTTTCAACAAAACTGAGGCTGACTTTAGTGCTCTTTATGGTAGAATCAAATACAACATGGGGGGAGGACTGATTGGACCAATTCAGCTTTCCTTGAAGCAAGATAGGCATGATAATTTAACTTTTTATAGCATTTTCCCTGCTAAGCACTGAAGAGCATACCATTAAAACAGCCGATTACAGTAGAGAAAGAAGCCAGGGTTGTTGAGCCTTTATTAAGGATTATTCATTTCTTGCATGAGGAGCTGCCCTAGCTATGGCTGCATATCATTTATGTGGGGCTCCTGGATTTTTCAAACACTGTGTGTATCTGATTAGGAGGGAAACAACATTGTTCTCGCTTGAGTAGAGAAACTGACCTTCGCTGACCAAAATTTTATTCATACAAAGAGTCCTTTGGCACACTAAAGCTCCAAGCTCACATGACCCTTCATCAGAAAGCTGTAGTGTTAGTTCGTGCACAAAATCACAAAGTCTATATATGCACAAGCACAGGTACTGCCTTGGTTATTAACAGATAATGATGGAGCTTCTTCACAAGAGTATAATGTAAATTTAATGTTGAGCTAACATTAACCAAACACTATTACATTACCATAGCTCTTGTTGAACCTGTGTTCCATAGAGAGAGCTCAGGGCTTTTGTTTAGTCATTTGTGCCGTGTGAGAAGTTAAGTGCTCCATTTCACATTGATTACCATCTAAGTGGTAATAGAAAATCTACTTTTAGCAGGATGAATAAAAACACCCCCACCCACCCCACATACCCCTACACCTGTTAGGGAAAGAACCCCAGGATTTTAGATTACTGAAAGTTTATGTAAGTCCTTTGGGTCACTGTGATCTACCTAATTCAGGCAAATACAGTAGGGACAAATTATGCCCCACAATGCTTCTCTACTTTTGATCAGACAGGTGTGTTTGAACCTTTCTCCCTCTGGAACAAATGGGCACCTAGCCTGAGATTCTAGGTGCAAGGGCAGGAGAGAGAGAGAGAGAGAGAGAGAGAGAGAGAATGTCTCCATGGAACCATGAGTGACAAGGTACCAGACAAGTCTCATACTAAAACTGAAAATTGAAGATACTTTGAGGTGTCACTTCCAAGAAGCTAAGCAGGATTGGGAATGAGGCTGAAGAACAGAAACAGGGAATAGAGCAGTACAAGACCCATCCTGGAATGGGACCCCTAACTCATTGGCATGGCTGGCATTGCAGGTGCTCTTCTAGTGCCTTAGCCCCAGCAGGCCATGTACCTAGCAGGGAGAAATGAAAAGGATGTGGCACCAACTCAGACAAGGTGTTGCAACCAAGGTCCTGCACTAACTCACCGCCTACTGTGGCCACTGTACACGGCATCCTGCTCAGCTCTGTTCTGACTGGTCAGTCTGGACCCATGACTTGCTTGCACATGACACATTAAACCATGAGTAGCAGGCCTATATCATGCCCCAGGCCTGGGAGGCAAAGAGCAACTCTTTAGTCAAACTACCTGCCTGCAGCTTCCAGATTCAATGCATAATAGGTTCTCCATACAGGGGACCACAGCAGCTGGTACAGAATCAGTGTCTAGAAAGAGTGACTGGTCACACGAGTGCTCACAGACAAAAACTCTTTAATTTCCTTTCAAATTATTATTGTGACCATGGGATTTCCAAGTACCTTGACATTTCTATTCCAGTTTGTTTCTTTTATAAAAAAATTTAAATTGAATTTATTGGTACATTCTAGGTAGACAGTACAGTTGAATTCATTACTGGGATCTTGTACCTTTACATGCCAGGTCTTGGTTCTCATTTTTTCCCCTTGTCCCCGCCCTCCCTTCACCCCCTTCTCTCCTCCCCACCTTCAAACACTTTAATTTCATTTTTACATTTTCTCATATTTTTTTCCTTTTCCCTTATTCCCCTTTCCCTATCCTTCTCACTATCCCTACAACTTTTTTTTTTTTCTTTTTGGTTTTTTGAGACAGGATTTCACTATGTAGTTGAGAGACTGACCTGGAACTCAGTATGTAGCCCAGGCTGGTCTCGAACTCACAGCGATCCTCCTGCCTCAGCCTCCTGAGTGCTAGAGTGCTAAGATTACAGGTGTGCACCACCACATCTGGCCTCTATTCCATTGTTTGGACTAATGGGTGCTACATCCATTTGTATTCACACAATCAATTTGCAAGCACTTGGTGAAAATTTTTCAGTGTGGACCTTACGTATCCAGTGAGACTACAATTTCTCTAAAAGTACACACCATTTATTTATCTACCACTTAATATATGCACAGCAATGTTACCCTTTTCTAATTTGCAGTAAAATCAAACCTTTAAATTTTGTTGTCATCTTACTTGGTGCTTAGTTCATTTCTTTCCTTACAAATACTGTAAAGCATATGGAGTCACCAACTTCACACACTAGATACGTGCAACAAAAATGCTAGATATATTTTAGTGGATTCAAGAAAAGGATGTTCAATTTTTAACTAAAATAATAAGTTATGTCAGGCCTCCAAGTGATTAGGAAACTAATGTTATCATTCATTCATTTGTCCCACAATGAGGGAAAGAAGGGTTGAAGATGAATAAGAGATGATTCCACTCATGAAGAACTAAAAAATCTGGCTGGAAGACACGCATACATACATGGGTGAATTAGAAACACAGGCATAATAGGGACATATAAAAGATAACTTCATATGCTATAAAAACACGGGCTGTAAGTACTGTGGGCTCAGATTGGAGGTGGTTTCAAAAGAGAAGTACCTTAAATCATTGAGAATTTGGATATATAGACAAAGGGGAAACATTCCAAATTTAAGATTAGACACAAAGGTGTTGAGGTAGGAATGCCATGGCTGTTTAATAGGTGTAACTGTTGATCCTGACAGATTAATTTCATTAGACTACAAAATGTCAAGCAAATACATACAGAACACTCCTGGGTGTTTCGGGGTGGGTCATGAAGATATGGCCTTGGGTCTTATATATGGTCCCTGGGCTTGTTCCTCTCTGGCAGTCTTTTCCTACTTTGCTTCCCAGCCACTGTGAACTAAACAGTGTTGCTCCCCCACACCCTTCTGGCACATGATGTCTCTGCCTTAGAGCCAGCCGACCATGGCCTGATAAGCAAATTAAATCTCTCCTCAGCACGGAGAAATATGACCAATACAAGGGGAGAAACCCTGAATGGAGTCAAGAGATTTCTCTTGAAGATTAGAAAATAAATTTGGAAGGTGGACCAGGATGAAACTATGAAGGAATTTTTTTAAGCAACATGTGATGACATGTATGTCTTGTGAACCACTGAAGGATTTTAAACAAGTGTTGTGATAACACAGTGTTTTGGAAGATTAACCTGGCAACAGCATGCAGAAAGTACTACACAGGAAAGGAGAATGGAAGGAGTTAGAGGTCCACTCAATAATCTGGGTGTACGATGAATTACTCAGTTATTCATTTAACAATTATCTAATATTCTCCATGTATGAGATGCTACTACAGGTGCTGACACACAGTGATAAACAAGAAAGCATGGTATCTTGACTTTATAGGGTCCACATTCTAGTGAAGGGACTCTTTAATATCAGGTTATATCAGATAAATGTAGAGGAAGGAATAAAGCATGTGATGGTACAAAGGGAGGTTCTTTAAATAAAGCACTCTCTGATCAGGTGTCATTTAAACTTAGATTAAAGGATGAGAATGTGCAAAGGTCTGAATGAGAAGCATTTCAAGGAAAGGAAACAGTAAACGCAGAGTCCCCAAAGTGAGGACAAATTTGGCACAGTGAAAGTAACAGCAAGCACAGTGTGGCTGAAGCACAGAACACAAGGGAAGGGGGCACCAAGAAGGAGATGGGGCTAATGAATGCCCATTAGGGTTCAAATCTTGTAGGATTTCTGGGATATTAAGGGAGGTGAAGTACAAGATACGGAGGAGGAAAGTTTTGTGGTTTCATAGGAAAGACTACTCTAGCTACTACTTGAGAATGGATTATTAGGGAGCAAAAGTCAATTGGATTATTGGGGAAGAAGAGTAGAAGCAGAAACTTGGCTAGGGGATAGCTGCAGTAGTCTGTGTGAGAAAGGATGCTGGTAATTACTACAGTGGAAACACAGCCAACAGGACTTGCCAATGAATTGGACATGAGGAATTGAAGTTGGCAGTAGGGACAGTCAAGTTTTGGTTCTGAGCCTCTAAGTAGACGACTATGTCCTTAACTAAAAATGAGGAAACTGAGGCTAGAACAGAGTGAGGGATATGTGGGACCATCAGTAGATAGGGAAATGCTGGAGCTCAAGCAGACAGTGACATAGACAGGTTTGGAATTCAGGGGAGATGGCAGAGCTGGAGGTAAATACTGAGACTTCATTATCAGTTTAAAGATTGTATTTGTAGCTATGGACTAGATGAGATCTAAATAGAAAAAAAAAAAAAAAAAAGGACCCAGGAAAGAGTTCTGAGACAATCCAAATTTTAGAGGTGGGTAAAGAAGAGCCAGTAAAGGAGACAGAAAGAACAGTTTGGGTAGGAGGAAAGCCAGGAAATCCAATAGGAGAGAGAGAGTTTCCCAAATAAGAATGGCAAGAGCTTGCTTAGAATAGGGGTAGCAAAATAATTAATGTATGCAAACCAGAAGAGATGTGTCTGATGTTGCTTCAAGAAAATTAATTCTTCCAACCAATCCCCACTCCTAAAATGAACTTTTTTTAAAAAAATGAACTATCTTGACTGGTTCTTGCTTAATTTAACATCTTAACTAAAACTACATATTTTTTTTAAATTTTATTGAGTTTATTGGTACATTTTAGGGATACAGTACAGTTACATTCATTGTTGGGATCATGTACCTCTACATGGCAAGTCTTGATTCTCATTTTTTCCCCTTACCTCTGCCCTCCCTTCACTCCCTCCTCCCCTCCCCATCTACAAACACTTTATTTTCATCTTTTCATTCTCTCACATCTTTTTCTTTTCCCTTTTTGTTCTTTCCCTACGCATCACACCTTCCCCACACCTTTAGCTCCTTTCTTCAAATTTCTAAATGTCAGTAATCTTATTAGAATCTTATGCATTGTTGCAGAATATTCACACCAGGGAAACTATTTGGTATTTACACATGTTTGACTTATTTATTTCACTTAGGAGTATATCTTCAATATGTATCCATTTTCCTATGAATGAATCTATTCTCTCGCTCTTTATGGCTGAGTAATATTCCATTTTATAGAAAAACCACAACTTCTTTATCCAGTTTCCAACAGATGGGCAAATAGGTTGTTTCCAAGATTTAGCTATTACAAACTGTGCTGCTATAAACATGGGTGCACATACTTCTCTGTGATATGATTCTTTTAGTTCTCTTGGAAAGATACCCAGCAGAGGGATGGCTGGGTCAAATGGAACCTCCAGTCCAAGCTCTTTGAGGTATCTCCATATTGATTTCCATAGTGGTTGCACTAGTCTGCACTCCCACCAACAATGGAGGAGGGTTCCTTTCTCCCCACAACCCCGCCAACATTTGTTATTGTGTGATTTCTTGATAGCAGCCATTCTTTGTGGGGTGAGGTGGAATCT
>NW_022900915.1:4554898-4569509 GCF_012274545.1 Fukomys damarensis
CTGATGGATTCACTGCTGAATTTTACAAGACATTTAGAGAAGAACTACTACCATTACTCTTCAAACTTTTCAATGAAATTGAAAGAGAAGCTATACTTCCAAATTCATTCCTGGAAGCAAGTATCACTTTGATTCCCAAACCAGAGAAAGATACAACCAAAAAGGAGAACTACAGACCAATCTCCTTAATGAATATAGATGCAAAAATCCTTAATAAGATACTAGCAAACAGAATACAGAGGATTATTAAGAAGATCATCCATCATGACCAAGTCGGATTTATTCCAGAGATGCAAGGGTGGTTCAACATACGAAAGTCAGTGAATGTAATACATTATATTAACAAAGTCAAGGACAAAAACCATATGATTCTCTCAATAGATGCAGAAAAAGCATTTGATAAAATTCAACACCCATTCATGATAAAAACCCTGCAAAAAATTGGAATAGATGGTCTATATCTCAATTTAATAAAGGCTATTTATGAAAAACCATCAGCCAACATCATATTGAATGGCCAAAAACCACATATTTTTGAGTAAGGTAGAAACAATGGTTTGGAGGAGGTGAAAGCAAATGTTGACTAATTTAAAAGGGATAATAAATGTAAAAATCTTTGTGTAAGTCATTAGGCAGAATAGAAAAATAAAGCTTAACTATAAATTACTAAATAATACTAATAGGTATTGTTCCAAATAATAACAATAATGATTCTATTTATGGAAATGCATTTTTACTGTTCTCAAATGGAAGACTTACATCTTTAGTAAGAGTAATCTCAGAAATGGAAAACTGCAAAACTGAAAAGTATTTCAAACAAAGAGTTGAAAATTTTAGATTGTGAGCATTACTCAAACAGGAATTTGTAAGACATGATTGTATCACTGTCAAATACCTTCATCGCTAAGCATAGGTAAGACTGGCCAGAAAACACCTAGCGTGAGATAATGGCTCAGTTCACTCAGGTTTCACAAAGTTCCAAAACAGTATACTGAGTTTTTGAGGAACTGCAGTTTTCCCTTGATAGGTTGTAAACAAAGGCCAGTGCTCTTTCAGTTGTTTTTTCCCAGTACTTGGCTTTATTTTTCAAAGTTGGAAAAACTTAAAACCATTACTATCTAACCTATGATACCCACAATCCATATGTCAAAACAGAAGCTGTATAGGCATTGGTAAAGCTGGACTTCATTGAAAATCTTTAAAGACAAAACCTGCTCCAAGCAGTTCTAAACAAACTGTCTAGAGAGATCAAAATAATTTAAAGGAACACAGCTCCTATGAACACATTAGTCAGAAGAATTAAACACAAATGGCATAATTCTTCATTTAGAGCACTGAAGTTATTCTTCCTATAGGGCTTCAGTTGGAATTCTGTATGTTTGAATTCCCTGAATGCATTTTTTAGTTAAGGGTTTCATTACCATAAGTCTAAAAGAGAAAGGCAACTGTCATGAACTAGTTCTGAGACACTTGGAAAGCCCTCACCTCTTCAGGTCTCAGTTCCATCCACTGTCAAATGGAAATTCTACCACCAATCCTTGCATTTTCCAGAGACCCCGAGGAACCATGCCCATAGGTTTTGGGCCTCAAACATCCTGATCTGAGAAGAGGAAATCCCATGATGAAGTAACATGTGAATGACCCATAATTGCAGAAGGTCTGAACAAAGGATGGGAAGTAGTTTTGACCATTAGCAGCCTAAAAATATTTGGCTCTTTAAAGAGGATGATAATTTACTTCCAGATCTAGGCAGGAGTGCAAAGGCACTTGCTCACTGCCAATTCTTTTCTTTTGCTCTGCAGTCACAACTGGTAAGTCTGGTGTCGAAAGGACTAAGTTGGGAAATGGAGGTGAACCAAACAGGTCTGGGGCCACATTTGAAACCATGTCAACATCTGAGGTGGAAAGTTTCCTTCCAGAGTAAGAATAACACATTTTTCTCCCTCCCTATTAGGCACAATTTAAAGAGTATTTTTAATGACAGACTCTTTTGGCCTTGGCCTGTAGCAAGCTGACAAATGTGAAATGGAAGGGGAAAGGAATCTTCAGTATAAGCATGAGCTTGTTTTAGAATCTTTAGACCTTAGCAGTCACTCTTTCCAGATCATTGCTTCAGAAGAGTCTATTCAGTAATGGGGTTGGTTCACATGACAGTATCAGGGGAAGGTTTCCAGGAAAACATTAGCTGAAAAAAAATAAAACGATGAAGCTAATCAAAAACAGCAATGTATTTTCACAACACACTTCCTCTAGAACCAAGGAGTCCCAAAGGGAATTTTTATTCACACAGTGGGTCTGCACACACTGCAGCCCTTCCCCTCCATTCTCAACCCCAGAGACATCCACTCAGCAACTGGCCTAGAGCCAAAGCGGCACGTTCCTAATTCAGATTGTGCGACAATGTTCAGCTCAATTACGACATAATGGCTGCAAAGCTGTTCCTTAAAGTCAAGAAAGCCTGAATAACGTGCTTGGTTATATCATACATGAGGGCTCAATAGAGTCTAAAAACCGATTTGAAAATTCCTTCATTCCATAAAGACAGCATTAAGATGAGGGCAAAATCATCTAGTTCAAGGAATGGGAACAAAGTGCATGAGGAATTATGTAGATTTCTTTCCACATTATCTTTTTTAACCAAAAAACCCCATTCCCTTTGAAGATATCCCTGATATTTTAATACTGATTCAGAAAGAAGGCAATTTCATTAAATTAACTTAGTCTCAAGACTTGCTAGTAGTATCAGTTTTCTTGCTATTTAGAAGCATACAAGCCTATTTCCAAAACAAGTTTTTGTAATTCAAAATCCATTCACCCAGGCAATGTCTTCTATTTATTACCAATATTCTGCTCATTTCCAATTCAACTTGCCAAAGAGGTGAAGTCATTCCCATTACCACACAGGACCTGAAAGATGTTTAGTTAATTTCTAGCCATTTTGTAGCAAATGGCCGAGGACACTTGAACTCCTGAAGCCAACATTTCACAGGATTTGTGATACCGACAATAACTAGGCCCACAGAAGTGCAGTGCACAATCTGAATGTGGAAAGCAGCCACTCTTGAGGTGAGACCCTGGAAAGCCTCAGATGTGAGATTCTAGTCTTTCGAGTCCTATTCCGTTCGCTAACAGGTTTCATGAATGGAATACTGTAGTACTGGAAAATGATTTTGGATTAAAAAAAATAATGCTTAACTGGATCTTTCACATTGCATTTTTTGTTCATCTGTCTATTTATTTTCCTCAAACGATAGCATATTAAATGAGAACATGGAATTTCAGAATTAGAAGCCATCTCAAAGTTCAATACCTTTTATTCATTTATTTATTTATTTTTGGTACTGGGGATCAAACTCAGGTCCTTGTGCTTGCAAGGCAGGTGGTGAAACCACTGAGCTAAATCCCTGGCCCTCAATACCATTTCTTGAAATCTCAAAAAGGTATACATATTAATCCTCAGAGTATATTAAACAACAGAAACCATGTTTTGTTTCAGATTTATTACTAGGCTGACAAGAGTAGAGAAAGGCTCAGCTTTGGATAAAAAAATTTCTTTTAGCATAGAATTAAATTCTTATCTCTAAATTTACAGCTGAATTTAGGATTTTTCCCAGGGGTGTGACCCAAATTGCCCTAGCTGATTCGGTTGCTATTAAATAACAGTATCCTTAACAAATGAAAAACAATCCAGTAAATGTATTTTGTTTAGCATTTTGCACTAGAGAGTTCTAACCACTAAAAGATATTTCTGATACTCAGAAGTATTATATACAATTTTTGTTAAAAGGTGATTAGCTTTTGTCTGTATTTTACAGTGCTTAAAATGATCAACATTTAGTTAGATGTCCTATAAAGACACCAGCTTATACGTGTACATAAGTCACAAAAGCAGTACCAAACTTTTAAAATTAGTGTTTTCAACTTAAAATACTGTGTGGCTTCAGAATTTTTAGGACATTTGTAAATTATGTTAAATTCCAGTAAGGTTTCTGGTTGTTTTTTTTTTTTGTAGCCAGAGATAGTTTTTACAACTGAAATATTTATTTCAGCCCCCAAAATTGCTAAATATATATTAGTATTAGATAAAAAGTGACTTCTATAATTATACAAGTAAATTATACTTGTTCTAAAAATAGGTGTAATGCCTAATGATAAATTATTTATAAACCAACTTTTATCATACCCTTTGTTTGATTTTTTTACTCTGATCTGATGATAAAACATCTATAAATTTTCATTTGCCAATGTAGTTAGCTACATCTGTCTGAATACCTGATGATTCATGGCTTCTATCTATTAAGATATAAACAAGTTCACAGCAAGTTCATTGAACTAAACTGGAATAAAGGGTTGAATCACAGCTATTAAGCATCTTATCCTATTTAATATTAAGATGAACTTAAAAGAATTAAAATGGCCTTTGTTAATAAACACTTTCTTTTAATCATAAAAATAAAATAATAGTATCCTTTCTTTTGACCTGAAGGACTTTTTTTTCACTTTTCACTGAGTTTATTGGTACATTTTAGGTATACAGTACAGTTACATTCATCATTGGGATCTTGTACATTTACTTATGTATCTTGGTTCATTGTTTTTTCCCATACCCCTGCTCTCCCTTCACCCCCTTCATCCTTCCCTACTTACAAAGACTTTGTTTCCATTTTTTTCCTTTTCTCATGGGAAGGACTTTTTAAGAAGTAAAAAATCAAATAATTCACTGTCCTTGCCTTCCTTTGTGACTAAATTAGAAGCTACTTTCCCATTATTTCATTATTAATATGAAAAAATACTAGAATAAGAGAAATTTCATGTGTTTACAGTTGGAACGTTCTAGTTTCTGCTATGATCCCTTTGGCAACAGGAGGAAGCATTACATACCCCTATTACAACACAAAAGTATGTCAACTTTGAGCTCCTTTTGAATGTTGTTAGTAAACTAGGAAAAACAAGTGTGGGTTTGCTTCAGTATCATTTGAGGAATTTAGACTCGAAATGGTGATGAAACACTGGTTCTCTATCCTTGAGGCAGGACCAGATCAAGACACCAGGGTCCTAAGTAAGCTAATAACTTAGCACACCTTCACGAAAATTCTTTCAATATTTGCTGAGCAGGTATTTGGATGAGAAGTGGAGCATGGCAGACCTGGAGGGAGTGTGGAGACAGGGCTGGGAGGGTCTTGCAGCTTGTATATTCCAGTCCGCACAACAAAGGCCCTGTACCTGAGCATGCCAGATCTTCTTCAAAGGCACATTTGGACCATTTATGAACTCTCGAACATGCCTTCCCTGCTCTAAGCTGTTAAAGAATTACTTCTAACTGCTTTTAGTAACTCTGGGGAAAGGAGACTATTATTTTGTATTATTTTCTCTACCTGGTTGCATTCACAATAATATTTTCACACCCTGTATAGAGTCAACCTTCCTTCAGGGATACTGCCTTTGCCTTTCTGTAGCATGTGGGGAAATGTGTGCCACATGCTAGGTCCTGGAAATATGCAAGCGATTAAAATATCTTCCTGCCCTTAAGAAATTCACACCTCGGGCAGAGGAAAGATTGACAACACAATACTACCTTCATGAAGGCTGTAACAAGAAAATGACTGTTACAAGTTATTACTACTGATTGCCGCAGCTTGGACGTGGCTTGAACATATCCCACAAAGATTCACGTGTTGGAACATGAAGTTGTTCCACACGACTTGTTACATATACATATCACATCTAAGTCCTTTTTATTTCCCCTTTCTCTCCTCTTCCTCTTTTCCCAGTTCCCCTTCACATTTGTAAATCCGTGGTCCTCCACGAAGTGGTGCTGAGGTAGTGGAACCTTTAAGAGGAAAGGCCTACTGGAAAGTAGTTAACAAATGGATTTCGGGGGCAAACAACGGTTTCATGCTTATTTCTCAGAGTCAATTAGTTCTTTTAAGAGTGAGTGCTACAAAGTGAGGTCGTCCCACTCACTCGCCCCTTCTGCATGCAGCCAGCTCCCTTTCTGTGTCTCCATTATGATATGACACAGCTAGGGGATTCTTAACCGCACTGCAGTGCCACAGTGTTGAGATCCTCCAGCCATCAGAGTCATGAGGCAGATAAACTTCTTCACTCTGTAAAGTACCCAATCTAAGTGATTTTGTTATAGCAACAGAGAAAGGACTAAGACATTAGTGAAATGTTCTGAATCCTTGAAAATAAATACTTTCTAATGATAGTGGACAATGAATTTTGCCTTCATCTGTGGAGAGTTAACTTAGGTAAGAACTACAATAAAAAGAGTGTAACATTTTCATGCTTCTTTATTCCTATGCCTTTACTGGGGTGAGGAATTAAGGATATGGATCATATATCTATGCTAACCATAACTAAAACTTTTCACTTTGCATATTCTTTTCCCAGTGATTTTTCTATTAGTACACGTTCGAAAGATGAAACGAATGCACCCATTGTGGGGAGTTGGTACATATACATATCACGTCTAAGTCCTTTTTATCTCCCCTTTCTCTCCTCCTCCTCTTTTCCCAGCTCGCCTTTGGATGTGTAAAAGGCCTACCTCAATTGATTCTGTCCCTAGAAACTGCTATATTACACATGGGGAAAGATGATGGAATCTTACTGAGTTCTTGCTACCTGTGTAGCTACACATACCTGATGCAGAGGGTTTCTTCCCTTCAAAATAACTGCAAACAAGAGTAAAATCACACTCACGAACTATTCCAGCTGGCTTTTGGCTTCTTTTGGTATATACTCCTTCAACAAAGCAGTCACAAAAACTGGATTTTGAATAATGAACACAGAAAAGCTCACTACTAGTACCAGATCACCCCAAGCTCTCGCTATTTCTGAAACTCCAAGCTCTAGGATTATAGTAACTGCGTGTATCAGTTGGTGAAAGTATGTACAAGTAATGAAATACAAAGACTTTAAAATAAACTTATTTTGAACACATTGCTCCATAATGGTTCTGGATACTTAAGAATATGGTAGAGCCAGGCAACTGGAACACAAAACACAGTCCAATAAAGTCCCATTAGACAAGTCCTCATTATTATTACTTACTGGTAAATAGTACAACTAAATAAAACTACATAACCACATATTCTCTGGTGGAGTAAAAAACAATGTCATCTTTCCTTGGCAAGTGGCTACTACTGGACTATAGCAAGCAGGGAAAAAAAGAAAATCTTGGGCCTGTCTAAAGCATCCCACAAATCTTATTTTTCCAAATTGAGCCTGAGTCCAAGCAATGCATTAGTAGAACAAAACCCAGGTTATTAGACTACAACATTTCACACAGAACCATAATTAGTTCTGCTATGTCCCAGTGATATGATAGTCACTCGGTATTTCCACTTTTAAAAATCTGTCATTTATCAGTAATGTACCTCAGTGTACACAGTTCCAAATGTTGGTGGAGCTTCACATATATTTTCATAAACATTCCACAAAATACTAGTAAATGAGAAGATGGTGGCCTCTCACAGCCACCTCCTCATGCTCAGAGTAATTGCACTGAGACATAGCTTCAGTGACCAATTAACCAAGGACTCCAGCTTATGTTGGGAAATGTGCTAGAAGTGCTAGAATACACAGTAACATACAACCCATCCTTGAAGAACTGAGAGACTGTGGTTCGTGCTGGGCCATACTGTGGATTTTTTAGGGGCCCTATCATAAAAAGTACTATATAAACATTATCTATTACGAATAAAGATCCGGCCTGGGAGACGACTGTGACCCGGACATAGTGTGTCTGTGGAGGACTCTGCACTGCCTCAGGCTTGTGGTCTCTGCCTGGTTGTGGGCTTTCTGCAATGGCGGGAAGGTGGGAGAACTTCCAAACCAATATTTCATTTCCAATACAGAAAACCCATCAGATTTGGCTGTGATTTTACCTAGCACTCCACAGGCCTGTGCAAATCCTCCATTTCCCCATAGAAATAGTTCACAGAAAGCACCCATGGGTGCAACACTTAAAGATTAAGGAAAACAAGATTTTCATTTAATTCCTGGTCAATGTAGTAAAATGTCTTAAAATAGAGAATGAAGAAAATGATGAGAACTTTTCAGAGAAACCAGCATTTTCAACAGAAGAAAACTGCTTAGAATTTCAAGAAAGTTTGAAACACACGGTGAATCTAAAGAAAATACATTAAAAAATACTTGAAAAATATTCTAAAAAATATCAGTGCCCGTGAATCTAATTCGCTTCGTACTAGGTCATACAGTAATCTCCAAAATGATTCTGTGAATGAGATTCTTAAACAAGGATTAAAGGAAGAAAGAGCAAAATTGGTGAAGCAGGTGCAGGAGAAGGAAGAACTCCTTCCGAGGCTAAAACCAGTCAAAACGTATAGGTCAAAGAATGACCTCTCGTAGTTACAGCTGTTGATAAAGAAGTGGCAAGCTGTAGCTGGCTGTTGCTTTATGAGTTGTAGTCAGCTATGTCTGAAGAAAACAAAAAACTAAGCCTTACTCTGTTGATAGACCAGTATGGGATAGATGATAAACTGTTACACTAGAAGTGAAGAGGAATTTATAGATGTTTAATTAATATCTTTTTTTCCTCAGAATTTTTTTTTTCTTTTTTTCAGTACTGGGAGATCAAACCTAGGCCCTTACGTGCACTCTCACCACTGGCTTCTCTCCAGTAAATCTTTGAGAATGACAACTTAATGAAAATACACATAAGACATTTTAAAGGGAAGATGTTAGCCATTAGGGCAGTGGTGGTGAGCCTATGGCACATGTGCCACAGGGGGCTGAGTCCTTGAAAGCTCTAAAAGGTCTACCATCACAGCATTAGGTGTAAGGTGTCTTGACCATCAAAATTTAGGGTACTCTCAAGACATATAAATTAAGTCCTAAACTGCAATATAGTATTTTGAACAGATTTAACAAAGAGAATTTGACATAAAAGCAATGTTAAAAGTTGGGTTTGGTGGCACTTGCCTGTCTGTAATCCAGGCACCCTGGGAGGCTGAGGCAGAAGGATGAAAAGCCTGAGGCCAGCCTGGCAATTTAGCAAGATCCTGCCCCCGCCCCCGCAAAAAAAAAAAAAAAAAAAAAAGAGGGCCAGGGATGTAGCTCAGTGCAAAGGTCTTGGGTTCAATCCCCAAATACATAAATGAATGGGCAAAGGATGTAGTTCTGTGTGAAGGTGCCAGTGTGCATGTGCGCACACAAATTTAAGCCATGTCTAAAAGGTAATTTGGACAACCCTGGGAACTGATTTTAATATATTGTTTTGCTTTTGTCACAAGAAGTCTTATTTTCAGTGTTAATCCAATCTGGTGAATGACTAAACCTAAACTGGCCTAAAAGTTCTCACCTTTCTCCCAAGTTTGAAAAATCTTGTTTCCATTCATTTATTACATCTTGTCATCTGCTGATCTCAGATAATTAAACTGTCAACAACAACAACAAAAAAAAGATCATCCAGGCAAAAGCTTGTTAGAGAGCCTTGGAAACAATCTCCTGTCTATTCATGTTGGTGATAATTTAGTGCGGACTTTCCGATCCTTGAACTTACTAAAAAGCTGTATGAACTGATATTCGTCAGAGGTTTCTGATAAGGCTAATCGTTGGGAATTGTAGTCTCTTATTTATTCTCTTTGTTCAGCACCAAGAGGGCTGCTTCTGCCCAATAAAGCCCAGAGAGTGGTCTAGACAGCTGGGTCCAGAGATGCCAGACATTTAGTGTTTCCCTCCCACCCCTTTCAACCTTTTCACCCCAATTAAAGGTCAATGTGCTGCTCAAAAGTATTTATTTTAAAAGGCAGTCATCTCCGCTGGCAGCCAAGCGTGATCATATTGCCACTTCACAGACTTCTACTAAAAGCGGAACCAGCATCTGTGTGTCAGTGGGAGATGTATGAAGTGCAGACGTTTTCTACTTTCTCTTAAAAGCTTCCTTTTCCTTCCCGTCATATTATTTACCTTGCAGAGGGCTCCCCGTTCTCTCCCTCTCCCCCTCACACCGCGCACAGACGCGCGCGTTTATAATCTCCCCAGGGCTCATGGATTTATAGCTCCCGGTTTAATTAATCTCCCTCTCAGGACAATAGCAGTTGGCAGCGTACGACGCAGCGGAGGGGTCTCGCTGGCCTGCCTCTCCCACCTGCTCCACAGCGGTGCGCCCACCGCCCGCACGCGAACGCGGGGACCCACCTGGGCCTAGCACCGCTGGCGCTGCCATCCCGCGGCCGCACTTCCGCTCGCGCCGGGCGCACTTCCGCCCGCGCGCCGCACTTCCGCTCGCGCTGCTCGCCGAACCTCCTCCTTTCCAGTCAGGTCCCTGTCCCAGCCGCCTTGTCTCTGCGGTTGACACTTAAACCTTGAAACAGGTACAGTGACACAAAAACAAAAGCCGAGTGAAAAAAAATGTATAAAACAAAGGAAAGGAGGGAAGGAAGAACGGGAGGAGACCAGTGAAAAATTAAATAAGTGAAAAAAATATATATATATAACAAAGGAAAGGAGGGAAGGAAGAAGGGGAGGAGACCAGTGAAAAATTAGGTAAGTGATACCATGTTTGGGGGCAACCAAATATTTAATAACAAGCTTCTGGTGGTACCAGGGATCGAACTCAGGTCCTTGCACTTGCAAGGTAGGCGCCAGGACCATTGAGCTAAATCCCCAGCCCTGGGAACCAGTTTTTTGACCCTATAGTTTAGGCCATTTTAACTCCTCCATGCATATGTTCATTAATTTATGATCTATTTACTGTCCTCGGTCCTGGCTGAACTAAGTCATGGGGAATAGGGTGAGCAGAACTGGCAGCCACGTTCTTTCAAAATTTAAAAATCGGGGAGACAAGGCAGACGTTAGGAACTTGTCCTTAAAATAGGTCATGCATTTTTTGATCAAAGTGCTTTCTTTGAAAGAAAGGAGTATGACTTATGAAAAATGCAGGAGGGTGAGCTAGTAGAAGACTAGCTTTTGGACTGGGATAGAAGGGTCTGGGACCAGGTCAGAGCTCAAAGACTGATCAGTGTAGCTGAGGCATAGAGGGCACTGGGGAGAAGATAAACCTGATCCAGACCACCCAGGCACAGCCTTTATGCTAAGGGAAGCTGGAGACTATCCTCTTTCTGTTTGACTTTTTTTTTTTTTTTTTGGTACTGGGGATTGAACTTGGGACCTTGCACTTGTGAGGCAGGTGGCAGAACTACTGAGCTAAATCTCCAGCCCTTTAATCCTTTTTATTTGACTCTTTCTTTCCCTATATGGGAAGAGGGTTGGGCTGATCACTTTTCTCTTCTGAAAGGGTCCCTCAGCTTTGAGAAAGAGATGAGAAGGGTTTAGAACAGGAAAGAGTGGAAGAAGAAGCAAAATAGGCCATAGTGTAGTTGTGGCAACTTAAGTGTTGGTATTATAAATAGAAAATAATGAATAAATAATTATACTCAAAACTAACATTTATCGATCGCTCAAAGCTTTACATTCATTAACTTGTTTAATCCCGAGAACAATCTTATAAGTATTATTAGTACCATTTTGCAGCTGAAGAAATGAAGGCTTAATAACTTGCCCAAATTCTCATAACTAATCAATGGCAGTGTTGGAATTCCATCCTGTGCTGTCCACTGCCGGTATTTATGGGTTTGCCACTATCTGCTCAATGTGTATTCTGTGACTTTAAAAAAGATACATGAGTTGGGGATTTAGCCCTGTGGTTCTGCCGCTTTCCTCGAAAGCACAAGGTTCTGATTTTGATCCCTGGTGTGCGCGCG
Source organism: Fukomys damarensis (assembly GCF_012274545.1). NCBI lineage: Eukaryota > Metazoa > Chordata > Mammalia > Rodentia > Bathyergidae > Fukomys > Fukomys damarensis. The sequence continues at coordinate 4,566,631 of NW_022900915.1, forward strand.
CGCACACACACACACACACACACACACACACACACACACACACACACACAAAAGATGTAAAGCAAACCAAAGTTAGGAGTGAATCCTTTATACAAACCACATGATTATATGATATTGCTAGACAATACATTTAGGAAGTACAATTTTCAAGTTTATATTTTGTCGATCACCACTTGCTGGTATCTAAAAGGGGACTTTTATGACTGCAAGCTGACTACTTATGGTTGATTTTGACTTGATACACTCTAGTAAGATCTAATCTTTCTGAGGGAAAAAGTCACTTCACCTAACAATTGCTGGTAGATTGTCTTTAAAGAAGTAATTTTCGGTGTAGTAATAAACTTCTTGGTAAAGCATGCATAATTTACATTTTGTGGAGTAATAGAAAAGCTTCCTAGAAATGTTACTCCAGAGAACCTTTTAAATCTCATTTCTCATTGAAAAATGAAACTTCGTAAAGCACATTGGACTTAGAAACATGATTTCACAAACTGAAGGAAAAAAATGGCTTCATCAAAGTCCAACAATGAAGGCTTTTTACTGTTGGTTATTGATAAATTTCTCTGAGTTGTCCACTTTTATAATTTGAATTAGAAATAACTTCTTAGCTTGTTCAGTGATGGCACATGACTGGGAACCACCCCCATATTGTTTCAGTTGAGGGTGGAAGTCCCACAGAATAACTGGGAGTTTCTGATAACCACTGTAGTGGATGCTCTGGTAGATGTCCTGTTACCTGGAAATACCTGGCTGAGGGCCTTTATCACAGAAGACCGCTTTGCTTTCTATGTTCAGGGATCCCCGTTCTGGTAATAGGTTTGCCTTTGGAAATATCTGGAATCTGACCAGGAAGAATGATTATCTTCCCCCAAAAAACAACCTCATTAGCAGCCCAAGCAAAATTAATAACATTTATTCAGTGGTCACAAATAGAACATGGTGTCAGTTTCACTGATATCTGGTTTTAGCATTCCTAACAACTTCATTACATTTGAAAACAGTTTTTAGATGAGATATCCTCTCCAAATGAGAGTTCCTAAATGTATCTAAGGAATATTGAGTAATCATAGCATATTTTGAGTTTGTTAATTTAACAAAGTAATTTCAAAAGTAGAATTATAAAAAAGTCATTTTATAGACAAATCATTAGGTGTATGACATGCATAACTTTTAATATGATTCAGGTGATAGGAGAGTAAAAGTGGAGGCCTTAGGGTAACTTTGGGTCTTGTACAATTCAAAACATGCTTTCTGTAGGCATTTGACTGGCATTTTACCTGCATTTTGTCCTCTAAGTCTGGACTCCAGTTCCAGGTTAACCCCTAGGCAACCGGATAAGACTGAAGCAGGGGTCTCTGTTTCTGATCTGTTGAGAACTCCCTTGGATTGAGTTGTTCTCTTTGATCTAAATAACCCTTCTGCTTAGCAGTCAGCTCTGAGGCCGAACCCTACTCTAGCGAACGTCTGCTGGGACAGTCTGGTCTGTGACTCCTGAGATAACTCCAGGATGTATTATCTTTTTTTACAGAGATGAGTTGAGCTCAGGCTTTTCCTCGTAATGCCTCCTAAAGTCTGAACATGTGAGTGTGAGGAGAGGCATCTTTATTCCTGCCGCCTTGGCTCTTTGCCTCTGGGAAGGCTGGAGTAAAGAAATGGCCTTTGATGTCAAAACTTTCTTTTCTGAATGCTTGAGAAAAATGTGTCTTGGCAGGTAGTGACTGTCATGCCAGCTCTATTTTATGGTAACCTATCTCTGTGCTTCCATTCCAAGAACATGTGATAGGAATTTTGGCTAGGTGGGGCAATCCCAGGAATTGTCACAATTGGGTGATGTAATTGTGGTGGTAGAAGTATTTGGAAACAAGAGCTGTTTCCTGCCCTGTCATTTTCTGGTTATATTTATGCCATGAGTTTCTCATCCTCATTCCTGAAAATTCCCCAGGAAATGATCAGTAAGGTTCAGATATTGTGTTATGTTTAGGGTCATTGAGAAAAACTGGCATCCTCCCAACAAAAAGACATGCCTCTGAGTGTGGGATTGTTGGGCCATTGGAGTCATTGTTGACCCCCCTCCAAGCCAATCATTGTAGGACACAAAATTATAAGCCTGTTCCCTGGGAAGAATGGACCTCAGAAATCTAAATTCTGTATCTCTTTTGACATTTTAAAAACTCTGCTCTTGTGCCAGACATTTAAAGACACTGAAAAAATATTTTCAAAGGAGAAAAATGTTTATTTGTTTTAAGGCTTGCTCAGTAATCCACTTATGCCATTTACATTAGTTAAACAACCTTTCCATGTAAACACTATTAATTATGTAGTAAAAGAACCAAATAAAAATGCTAAAAAATAAAAATAACTGTACCATAAATTAGTATAGCTTAAGTGCCCATACATTATAGGGAAACTGTAGTTTTACATTTCATTGAGAGAAGTGGGTATGGGATTTTTTTTTTCTATTGTTTGAGCTACTAAGATGGAACCAACAGAAATGACATTTTACAGATGGATACCAAAGCTGTTAAAGTTTAAACCCACATTGAAATTACAGTTTTCACAGGGGCTTTAACTCATGCCTCTGAATCTTAGAAAGACTGGGCAGATGGGGTTTAGCTTTCTGTGGATTCCCCAAAAGGTTTGTTGGAGCAAGACTGCTGTCATCTACTCTGAAAGCAGTATCTTATCACCTCCTTTCGTGTGTAGTAACAGAAGATTGCTTGTGTCTATACTTAAGGAAATTAATTGTGTTCAGCTTGCCCGGCACAAACAAGAAGGGCAAGTGTGAAGCTGTTTAGAAAACATGTTGCAGGAGACCTTGTAGTAACAATGGTGTACATTTGCACTGTCCTTTGTAGTACTTCAAGGATTTTCATATATAT
>NW_022900915.1:4569538-4586450 GCF_012274545.1 Fukomys damarensis
ATATATATATGATATTCTTATATTAATTTTATCCCTTACAATAATTCTGTAAAGTAAGACATATATCTTTATGAATCCCATTTTATAGACCAGGAAATTAAAACTTAGGGAGGTAGATCACAATGAAGCAGGAATTTAAAAGCATTTCTAAACTTTATGCTTTTCTACTGCTTCATTCATATCTCTCTTTATAAGTGAATGAAAAGAAATATGGCTTAGTTCACAGCAATATTTTGTGCAATGTAGGATCTTTTAAGAATATTTGAGTGCATTTACATAATTCCCTCAGGGAAAGTTTTACCTGGAGAGACTGGAAATGGATATGGAATGCAAAAAGTTTTCCATTTTTATGCATTAAACCCATCTGTTATGTTCACTAAGGCTGGATCATGGAGGACAGACTTCTTGCAGCATAAGAGAGGAGAGAAGAGTGGAAGCCATTTCCTCGGGTCTTGGGTGCAGACCCACTCCTTCAGAGGCAGGCTTGTTCTGGCAAAGCCAGGCAGCCACATACAAGCGAAGAAGGAAAGGTACTGCATAGTTCTCCACAGAGCTGGGACCAATACTGCTCAGAAGAACTTTGAGGCTCTCTGTCTTTTGTGATTTGAGTCTCCTTCATAAAAATATACTGAAATATTTGACCATATCATCTGCTCTATCTCCATGGCACAAAATCAAGGGACATCATCTTTCATTTATTTGTCCAGAATTTGAGTGCTTATCTGCTGTGTGCCAACACTGGACCCTGGAACTCCAGGGTTGAAACAAACACACATGCCTCTTCGGGTGGAAATCACTGTCCAGTAGGAGATGAATGAATGTTAACCAAATGACTGCATGAGTAAATATTTACTCTGGAAGCCTCCTTCTCCAGTGACGGTATTGTCCAGTAGCTAGTTAACTGCAAAATTTAAAGTAGGAAAACACTTTATATCTATATTTAAATATTTTTCTTTTTTGCTTAAAACACATAAATGAACTTGCCAAATGTGATGGAGCCAAAATGCTTTCTTTGAGGAATGGTTCAGTAAATAAAGTTTTATGTATACTTTGTGCATAAAATCCACTCAAAATGATAGGACATACGTATTATCTGCAATTTCCAGTTTTAGATATGAAGCATGATCAATAAATATGGTGAATGCTGAAAAAAATTTTTAAAAAATAATTTATTACAGTAAAAGTCACATTGCCAGCATTGTCATTCTTGGCAGTACTGTCTTTAACTGCAGTAAACATTCATTGTGTCTTTCTATTAACCCTTCTATTTTAAGGTGGAGGGAGAACTTAAAGACATTGGTGAAGAAATTTGAATTCATTTAGATTTTTATTTTTTCTCCAGTCTTTTACACTTCTCTTGCCTACACCTAATTTAAGAGCAATTTTCTCTCCAGCTTTTTCAGGTCTTTCCAAAAGCATTTAACTTAGCTTTCATAGAAACAGCGACTCTCTTTTTATGTTCATATTTGAACAGTTTATGTGATATTTAATTAAACGACATAATTATAGTAATCAACTACAACTGCTATAAACAGGTTGGGAACAAAAACAACCCACTTATAGTAAGCATGGAACTCAGCTGGTTGGAGTGGAAAGGATGAGGGTACTGGGTGGAGGGAACCACAATCATTTATCTTGTCCTGAGCAATCAGGCAATGCTCCTTTCAGAGGGATTTGAAAACATCAGAGTTAAGTCCCTGAGGAGCTCAATTAAAAGAGCTTCTGTTTAATTAAACACTAATAAACATTTCTAAGGAAAAGCAATGGGTACCTTAAAGGTCTGCAATTGATGGCTATTCCTCAGTCCTGAGAAGTCCAGAAAGGCATCTCAAAGGACTTCCAGGTGAACTGAGCCCAAAAGACTTTAGAGATAACTTGAAGAAGGACTGAGGCAGGAGGAGTTCAGAGAAAACACGCTCTAGGCAACAGGTGCCCAAGGTCAACAGTGTGAGAGCTGATGGAGTAGATGTTGAAAATGAGGAACTGAAAGAAACCAGTATGCTTAGAGCAGAAAGTGCCCCCGGAGAAGCCGGAATGAGACAGAAGGGAGCTCAAGACCACTTGATGCCAGCTTTCTAGGCTCTGACAAGCATAGGGGTCTTCTATGGACAACAGGAAGCTGCTAATTCATGTGAAGGAAAGGTCTGCTCATTTTTACAAAGCCAATTTGTAGAGTTTAGACCTTCAGACTTAATTTGGCCCGTTGGATTTCTTTTTTCCAATCTAAGTACACAAAAGGTAGTGGAGAAAAAAATAATTTCTTAATCTCTGGCTCCAGGATTTCTCTTAAGGAGAGAACTGTCCTTATTCAGGAAACTGCGTTCATCTGCAGCTTCTGGATCAGAGAGGAAGATCTGAGGGTAAGTATCAGTATCATAAAACAGACACTAAATATCTCTGCTGAGAAAATAAGAGGGAGAGAAAGAGAAAAGAAAGGGTACAGTTGTATTAATTTTCTATAGCTGCCATAACAATTTACCACAAACTGGGTGGCTTAAAATAACAGACATTTATTCTTTCAAGTTTGAAAGCTAGAAGCCTGCAATCCATGCTCTCTCTATGTGGGTCTGGATGGGATCTTTCCTTTCCTTTCCCTAGCTTCTCCTGAGGTTGGCAATCCCCAGTACTCCTTGATTTGCAGTTGCTGCCATCCACCTATGCCTCTATCATCACATGGACCCCTCATATATTTGTGTTTCTTCTGTTTTTCTCATACAGATGTCAGTTATATTGAATTAGGGCCCACCCTTAATGACTTCTTAACTTGGCTTCCATTTGTGAAGACTGTTTCTAAATATTCACATTCACAGATCCTGGGGGTCAGGACTTAGATATGAAGTATTTTGGGAGGAAATAACTCAACCTATAATAGGCATGTAGGGAGAGATGTGAAAAGGATAAGAAAAATCCCTGGGGACTAAAGAGCTACGGTGGCTACAACTAGTGAAAATTTCAGGATTGAATGGCTGAAAAGACCAGTAAGAGGTTTAAAGCACTCTTACTGTGTAAGATGTGACAACCTGCATCAACCATGGTGAAAGTTCTACTACACATGTGTTAGTGTTTCAGTGGTGGAGGTAAGGAGGCAAGTGACATGTGGGTCATTGAGAAGTTCTTGGGCCCCATTGTTAGGGTCACTGATGTAAAAAAAGGGTGTAATCACAGGAAACTAGAAAGCTGGAAAAAAAAAGTAGTATCTCTTTCTGTCCCCGGATAATGGATCTCTGCAATCTCAAGCCCAGGGCTTTGGCAATCTTTTCTCCATCATATTGGACTAGGACGAGAATTTCAAATATAGTTATGAAAACTCCTGCCCTTCACTTGGCCTGTCAGGCTTCTCTGGGTACATAAGGAATGTTTGTGAGTCTCCTAGAAAAGGAACAAAAAATTCTGTAACCTATACTTCTTGCTCTACTATTTTCTAAATGTAAAAATTATAAATATACAATGGGCTTTAGTGTTGGGAGGATGCTCTCTGAAGTTCAGTTTTCATTTCTTGTTGGCCACCCTGCTTTCTTTATGTAAATCTCTGCATTTTATTTTTGGATTGGTAGCCGAGGCATCACAGTTCGTCCCCGCCTTTCACTCAGGTGGGCACCCTGACTCAAAACAAAGGGAACAACTTCCTATGGTGAGTCCAGATGTTTGTGTTCAGCATTATTGCTATTAGCCATCGAGTCTGAGTTGTACAAAATTAAATCTGTCCTTGAGGCCTGAAGGGAAGACAATCTTAATAATGGTTTAATGTCCTCAGAGTGAAATAGCCTGTAGTGGGGGGAGAACTGCTATCTCTATGGATGACAATCCTACACTATAGCATTTCTGTGGTTCATTTACGTTGGTATTTAACACAAATGTGGTTTTAAAGCACATAAAAGGCTCCTTAAAACCTAAGTAACTGGCAAATGGTTAGAATAATTAATAAAGCAGTTTTTTTCTTACAAGTAGCTTAAGGAAAATGAGAAAAATTACAGTTGGCAAAGGTATTATTTCTGGGTAATACATCATGCCTTTGCAGAAGCTTTCACCCCACATCATAGGTGCTTACAAGCACTGAGACTGCTCAGGCAAAATGAAGCAAAAAGCAGAACAATTATCTAGAGACTGTGAACCAGTATGAGCCTATGTTTGCACATTTAAGCAAGAAGCCTCTAGTGTCTTTTCCCAATTTGTGAGTCCTGCATGGATTGTTGGTTGGAATGGCCAGATAATGCTCTTCTTTACCCTTGAAGGAATTGGCTAATCCATCTATTTCCCTGCATCGTGTCAAGGAAAATTTAGTTCTTTGTCTGCTGAACAAAGACAGGGTCTCCAGCCTAACTCTGTGTTCATCCCCCTTAGCCTTTGAGAACTAGTTGATCTCTTCTTGAGCCAAGTCAGGTGTGGGTGTACCTGGTGGGTGGAGAGAAGCCATACTCTGTACAGAAGACACTCACATCAGGGCAGAGGTTTTGGACAAATGTTCTCTGAAATGCCCTTGATCCAAGGCCTAATCCACGGCCAGACCTGCCAGCTCCATGAGGAATGCTTTCCCACAGTTCCTGCTCTGCCCTTATCAGTCCTTACCACAACCTTCTGAGATGGTTGTGCAGCCAAGATAAAGGGTACCATTCCCCCATGGCACCCTCATTTTGATCACACCCCAAGTCCAAGATCACCTTCTCATAGCTCTGTATAAACTTCCAGTGGCTACCACAAATTACCAACATTAAAACAGAGGAGAAAAAAAAAATCTCTACTGTAACTAGCTACACAGCTGTCCATTGGGGCTCATTACCTTGTAGACATAAAGCATTCCTAAGATTTAAGCTTTGCATTTCTTTAAAGTAACAGCAAGTGAAGTTGGCTAGGATTCAGAAGGAATCTCTCAAGATGGTGATACATTTTAAAAAGTTCTTTATAAAACCAAGAGAGGGAACTACTTTGTGGGAAAAAGCAGGAAGACTGAAGGATAGCAATACTTTGGCAGACATAAATGTTAGGAGGAAAGTGTAGATCAGTTCTTCAAGACGACAGGATAAATTAGTATAAGCTTCAGTGGAATAAAGGAAATTTAAGAAGAAACTCATAAATACAAGGAAACTTTGGCATTGTCCTCTTGTATTGCTGGTGACAATTATAGTATAGTCATATTTCTTATTTTATAATTGTTAACTGGTTAAACACAGAGCATTTCTATGAATTTCCTCTCTAAGCATGTGCAGGCATGCCTGTGTGTGTGTGTGTGTGTGTGTGTGTGTGCGCGCGCGCGCGTGCGCACGTAAAAGTTAGGAAAGGAAGAAAACAGCAGGGGCATGTGTTCCTATCTCCATTTGTCTGGGGAAAACTCAAAACTCTGAATCAGTCTTCCTTTCTCCAATCTTTTGTTTGTTTCTTTCTTTTATTGAGACAAGGTCTTGTTATACATTTCAGGCTAGCCTTGAACTCACTGTGTAATACAGGTTGTCTTGAACTCATGCTGATCCTCCTGCCTCAGCCTTTCCAGTGCTGGGATTATAGGTATGCGCTGCCACACTGTCCCTTTCTCCTATCTTGAGGTCACTCCAGTGAGTTATTTTTCATCACAGTCTTATTCTTGGGTTATTTGTGGCTTCTTGGTTTATCACCATTGTCCATTTTTGTCATTGCTGGCTTTCACAAAAGTGCAAAGGGGAAAAATTAACTGAATGGAATAGTCAGTTCATATTTTATCGTGTTTTCTCTGCCCAGCATCTGTTTGAAAAGTCGATCATATTGTGTATCATCTTTCATGGTTTGCTTGGACTTGGACTTGTTTCTTCTGGGGTGGGGGAAGAGAGGGTGGGGGAAGAGTTTTGAGATTTTGAGTCAGTTTGCAATGCAATGTTGTCCATGCTCCTGCAGGTGATTTACACATCACCACGTGGTCTCCACCATCTGCATGCTGTAACTCGGTAACTCAGTGGTAGCTTGACCTTCAACAGCTGCTGAGCCTCTAAGCAGGGCAAAGGAGGCCATTATAGCAAGGAAATAACACGTGGCTTTCCAAACTGTGTAAGATATACCTATTGTGACGAGATGAATTACATATTCATGAACACTGAGAAATGAAATCTACTGTGCTTGCCAAGTACGCACCTTGGCTGAGCAGAAGGCCTGGCAAACAGTGCAAAGCTCTGGTTCTCTCCATTATTTACCTGCACATTCAGCCTGTGCTGCATGATTATAGGTTGCTACAACACACTGTGAGAGGAAGCTGGGGAGAGTCTTGCATGTCCCCAAAACACTGAGTTTCATAATTATTATACTTTTATTTCATGATGAGCATTTGTTGAGTGGCCACCACTCTAAAATTCTCCTAACAACATTTCAGTGCCATGTTATTAGGACAGGAATTTACTATTCAAAAGATAAGTCTCGGCAGACACCATGAAGATCTCTCTTCCTTCCCTTACAGAGAGTGTTTAACTACTATATACAAGTACTCATAGCAAGATGATAAGAGTTTTGGTGCTTCTATTGCTTGTTAATCCCTGTTCACCAGAAATCATGGAATCTCTATCTTACAATGGGAAAAATAAAGCCAGATATATTAAGTGACCTCTCAAGAGACATTAATGACGAGCTGGAGAGGGCATTGCTGCCTTGTTCTCTCGTGACTCTGAGTTTATGTTCATTTCACCAGAACACCACATTCCTGTGTATTTGACTTTAGTATTACATGTCAGTATCTGTGATGTCCAAAAAGAATTAGGCATTTGCAATTCTGTCCTTGGGTCTCTTCAAGTTTATCAGGGTTATAGTCCAGTGCTGGTTAGCTCAAGACGTGCTATTCCTCTTGCCTTCAGCACTGTGCCTTTCTGTTCCCAGGATTTCTTTATTTTTACATTTTCTGCTGAGGTGGGTGAGCTTGATAGACTAACTCAAAATGCTTCCCACCCCTCTCTCTTGTTCCTGTACTGCAGAAGTGTAGAGAGTCTCCCTTGTACCTAGGGCTCCTGAGATGACTTAGGACTCTGCGTTTACTCAAGCCTTAAATTCCGGAGCAGGGCTGTCAGTCTTTACCTGCTCCCTCACCTCTGCTTTCCCAGTGAGGACATAAGAGGAATTAGCAACGTGATCCATGGAAAGTTGAAATGTGAGGCATATTCCGGAACTGGTGGTTGCACTGGCAATCCCCCAGATTTCCAGACATCCTCAACATGGCCTAGAGGGTATTGGGATTGTAGTTCTGCAGTATTGTTCTATTCCTCCAGGTTTAATAGAGACTCATCCTCCTGACCTTTTAAATATTTTGTTAGCATATAATTCCCTGTATTAAATGTCTTTTCACTTAAACTTGTTAGATTAGTTTCTCTGGTCTGCAACTAAGTTGTGACCACCTATAGTTATCTGCTGGTGTTCAATGACATCACTGTGCATTTCAGTTTTTCTCCTTCTCCTCTCTGCTTCCCGTGGCCAGACCACAAGGTGATTCATCTCTTAGTCCTACTGTACCCGGGATAAAATCTGGCACTTAATATTCACTTCAGAGATATGTGTTTGAATAAATGGTTGTATGATTAAATGCATGGGAGCAAACATCCTGTGATGTGTATTTCATGGAAGAATGAAAAACTTGTGGAAAATGCAATTTTATTTCATACATATGCCATTGGTGTATTTTATACAATAAAAGGTAGAATGGCACATACTTTTAGCTTGATATTAATCATTACCTCTTACTTAAGCAGTCATATGGGATTTGCTGCTCAGCAGTTAAATATTTTGCTGTCCCCAGAAGACTAGCAATGTGCATTGATGAATGGGAGCTGCACCTTTTAGCTCCTGACTTTTATCCATTACATTTCTTCCTGGGTAAATTCTGAACAGGTGTTACTAGATGCCTCATTAACTGCATGGAACTATGGAGATGGTGGGTAGGATGATCCCTTGTCAGAAAGTCGACCTTGCATTCTTTAAACACTGCACTGGATTTAAAGCATTGTGTTTTGTCCTGTGTCATGCAGATGCTGTTGTAAGGTTCCAAGAGCTTGAGTTGATGTTACGCTTTATTTTTTTCTCTGATCATCCTTTATTGCTGTTGTTCAGTCTGGTTGCTATCATTTCTGTGTTTCATTTTCCCATTAATATTTACTAAGTATCTACAGGTTGTACTGTAAAGTAATATTTCAAAGCCATTTTAAAAGGCTTTTACAATCTGTAATTCATTTAATTATCACTAAAACTTTCTGAGGTCTGGAGGGTCGGTGCTGAGGTCCTCAACTTAATGGTGAGGGTGGAACACTGTGCAAATAGTAGCCTGCTGAGAGTCACATGGCAGAGCTGTGCCTTTATGGTACTGGCTGATCTGACTTTAGTCACAGTGTTTATTCCTATGGCCATACTTTCTTTTATTGTAAGAAACAAGGTAGAGCCACAAAATTTTATTATCACATTGTTAGGACTTTGTACTGTAAACCAGCATATTACATGCATATAGACACAGAGGGAATAGCTTGAGGAAAGCTTGAAGATCCCTCAACTCAACTATGAAAAACATTTCTACTATTAACAAATATATATGGTGCACCTATATCAAGCGCCCAAATGGAGAGAGGGTAAATTTCAGCTGGTGCAGATGGATCTTTTTGCCATTAACAAAGCCACTGGAGCAGTGATCAGGGAAAGTGACACACCCACAGCACACTGACCTGATGAGCCAATGACATTTGAGATCTCAAACTACATTTCCAAATAGGAAGTTAGCCAGGAGAGGGAAATCAGTATGGAGAAAGCATTCTAGAAACCAGGTGAAATGGATTATTTAAGGGTCTAAGAAGCAAAGAACAAGAGATGAAATAGCAGTGAATTATTTTCTGTGTGATACCAGAGAGCAAAATTATTACAGTAGTGGATGAAATTCCAGGGAGGTGGAAGAACACATCTTCCGACAATTACAGGAGCCCAGAAATGAGAAGGACCACACTGGAAGGTAATAAGCTCTCTGCCGTTAGAGATGTTCTTGGAGATGGCCTCCTGTCAGAGGTGCTGTGAAGAAGCTGCCCACAGAAGAAGGACTCAAGAAGCTGTGAGCTGGTGAGGAAGCAGACCTCACCCAATGACTTGACTGAGTAGTGTCATTGGAATCCAGGGAACCTTTGTTAGGAAACCACTGGGCCAGAGCAGGGGAGGACGCAAGAAGAGTGTGATTTCCTTTATATTTATTTACATTTTTATCTAAAAGTACAGAGAGGAAGAAAGCTTACTGGACTTTGATATTTGGGGAGCTAGACAGTCTCAGCGGCTGTGGCCAGGGTAGGGGTCCACAGCTCAGAAGCTGCAGCAACGTCCTTGGTTTCTTCACATGAGCCTGTTTCCATGCATCGTAGTCTAGCTGTACCTTGTTAACAAGAAATTTACTGACTGTATTGTTTTTAAATAGCAGAATTTCAAATAGTAGAATCCTTATGATAGTTGAAATGGGGAATTAACTACGAACATATTTTGTGTCAGGAAGAGGTTTGTGGGTTGTCTTGGGGTGAAGTAATTAAAGTACAGTCCAACTTAAAGTTGCGCCTTGTTGTTGTTTACAAAGAGATGTGCGCAGTTAAGACCTCTGATGACAAGTCACTGTCAGAAGTAGGCCTCATATACATATTTTTGAAACAATAAACACACTTAACAGGTCCCATTACATATTCAGGACAGGCAGTATTCTGTTTTAAATGGGGTAAGTCGCAGACTCACCACACAGTCCTATGAGGTAGGGACACCTGACTCCTTTTACAGATGAGGAGGTGAAGCCTCAGAAAAATGAAGTGAGTTCCCCAAGGTCATGCTGCTGGTCAGAGAAGCAGTGGGCTCCCCCCCACATTAAGTTCATGGTACATTTAAAGAGAACAGTACAGTTACATTCATCATTGGGATCTTGTACCTTTACATGACAGATCTTGGTTCTTGTTTTTTCCCCATACTTCTACCTTCCCTTTACTCCCTCCACCCTCCCCTATTTACAAAGACTTTGTTTCCATTATTTCAATTTTTCCACATTTTTTTCTTTTCCCTCCCCTTCCCACTTCCCCGTTAGCCATTTTCTTCCTAATTCACACTCCCAATTATACCATTTGAACCTTATTTGCACTTTTACTTTTTCATACCAGAGAAACTATTAGGTATTTACTCAAGTGTGTCCTATTTAGCAGTGGGCTTTAAATACAGGTTTTTAATTAATCAACTAAACTAACTTATTTCTTTAAGGCATGAAGTTAGATCCTTTTTGTAAAAAACAAAAGCAAATCTTTTATTGTAGAGAAAAGATTTTGGAAATAGTGGCCAAAAATATTTCTATCATAAATGTTATTTTTAACTGCTTAAGTGTACAACCTTCAAAAAGTACAATATTGCAAATTTTAAAAACCCAGTGATAACATTTCAAAACAGATTGCAAGATACAGAGTTTTAGTATATTTTAGAAACTCATCTATGAAATAAAAAAAAAATGTAAGTCCCAATTTTCTGGCCAGGACAAATGATAGAGCAGGAAAAATGAAATTTATTAACAAATTCCAACAAAAGCTTTCATGTGATTAACGAATGGGGTTAAAAATAAGTTACGTGATTTAGGAAGTCTAGACAGCAGTGCACTTTCTCTAATATTTTATGGACATTTTTGAGAAGCATCTCAGCAATGACAGCCATTAAAGCTGAATGAAACTTTCAAATCCCTGTATCACAAAAATAATGAAGTATGACTTTAAAAATAATGAAACACTGTATTGCATTATTCTTAAAAATAAATGTTATGAATAGCAGCATTTCAGTCAGCAAAAAAAAATTTTGTTCCTATTAATAAAATACAATAAAACAAAAATTATTTTAAATATTTTATCTTCATGTTCTTTTCAAAAAATTTTATTTCATGTGCTTTATAAAGATTGTAATGTATCAGTAAAAGTGTGGGCCTATAAGTGAATATATAAAAACAATAATGTCTGCTACAATATTTTATTAAGACGGGCCAGGTTAGTCGAATTTGGACACTGCTGGGTGTCCGTTTCCTAGTTAGGGTCTTTGAATCTCAGGCAGATTCTCTGCTCTTCTGTGAGCAGTGGGTGATAAAAATCTAAGTGCTAAGAAGACACTTCTTTCAAGGCAGGTAGCACCTCATTATCCAGCTTATTGCCTAAGAACTTATCCAACAAAGGAAAAAGAAAAAATAAAAACCTAAAATAAAATGAAAAGAAATGGCTAAAGAGCCACACTTCTAAATGAATTACCTTGATTTAAGACTTGGACCTATCTGTTTTATACAATGTCTAATGCACTGTTGATGCTCAATAAATAACAAACTGTGATATTAATAATTAAGAATTGATGTTACTGCTCTTGTGGAATGATTTTCAGAAGAATTATTCCCCCTTCACTAAGAAAGAAAAATGAGAGGAAGAGGCAGAGCAATAGCTTTTAAGGAAATTTAGTTCCAGCTACTTTGGGTGTATATGGTGCTTCCTTCTTTGGTAAATTTGATGAATAACTGAGCGAGACGAGACCCGGAGCCAGCCTAAGATGCTTCTCTCCCACCTCCTAGCTCTTTGTCTTCCTATCTTTAGGTGGGAATGTCTAGGATATTGAATTATATGATTTTAAAGTGCTTGACAAACATTAATTAACTGGGGGGGTCATTCTTTGTTTGGAGAGAGTTATGTCTAATTGTGAATATGTCTCCAATTATCTGCTCCTCTTCTTTGACGGTATTGTCTGAAATGTGCAGTATCTGATTTGCTTGTACATTTGATTTAGTAGGCTTTTAAAAATATGTGGAAATCATGAAAAAAGGGACATAGAGTCACCTTAGTGAGAGAAAATCACAATTGTGAGAGATTTATGTTTATGCTCATGTATATGCATATTACGTGTATCTACTCCCACACATGCATTCACACGCCTACACACACTCGCAGGTCCTTCCTTCTAGTTGTAACCATGCTCATTTTAAGGCATGGTTTTGACAGTTTGGATCATCCACACTGAACTGGACTCCATTCCTTATGAGCTGGGGGGATTGTTGAGATTGTTTTTATAATAGTAGAAAATGAAAAAAAGCCCTCCAGAAAAGTGAATTAATCCTTCTGCAAAAGCAAATGTAATTACTCACAAGAGAAAACCAGTCATGCATGTCAACATAGTCCAGGGAGTTGGCTGAATGTTATTGATTCATTACTTGCTGTGGAGCCCCCCGATTCCAAAACCCCTTGTAGGAAGAGAGGTGGCTGCAGGGTTGGCAGGCATGCCTGACACGAGCACTTGGAAATGGGGACCAGGCGGATTACAAACTGTGAGGGGTGCTGGGCTTATGTTTTGGCACAGGCAGTGTGCGCTGCTAATTAGGAACACAGCTTTGAACGATGTCTTAAATAATTAGCCGGGGCAGGTATAAGCCTGTGCAGGGGTGGATTACAGATTTTTCTGTTGCTTAGAGAAATTTTCTGTAGTAACAAAGAAGTAAATGTAAATTAATCCCCAACTGTAAGACTTCCACTTTGTTATGCATTTCAAAACAGGCTCGAAGTAAACCGCCCACCCAAACCTAGACATGTCAGTAGCCTGTACATACTGATGTCGTGCCACTCTCAGCTTCCTGCCTTTGCACTGGTCATCAGCCGTTACAGGCAGTGTTGTATGGTGGAGATAATAAACTTTCGGTGTGGAACACAATTCAAATCCTACCTTCAGAGTTAGAATCAGCACACTGTGGAGACACCTGCATACCCATATTTATTGTGAAACAGTTCACAATAGCTGGAATCAGCCTAGGTGCTTATCAATAAATGAATGGATAAAGTTAATGTGTACCTAGGCATAATGGAGTATTATTCAGCTATAAAGAAGAACAAAATTATGTCATTTGCTGGAAAATGGATGGAACTGGAGATCGTCATGTTAAGCAAAATAAACCAGACTCAGAAAGACAAATCTCACTTTTTCCTTAATACGTAGAATCTAGAAAAGATGTCATGAAAGTAGAAAGGGAGTCTATTATTAGATAAGAGGAAGGGAATAAGGGAAAAAGGAGGGGCATAGAATAATAGTGTGATGAATATGATCAAAATACATGTATGTATGAAAACATCACATCAAAACCCATACTTTGTAAAATTAAAAGGCACTAATAAAAAGTATATTTTAAAAAAAATCCCATCTTCACCATTTACTAGCTGTGTTACACACAGTAGACCTTAACATCATAATTACAGGAATCACTGTAACAGCTACAGGTGAAATTGTGGCCCTTTGATGTTCATGTATCAATAGCTAACCCCAGGACCTCAGAATATGAATGTATTTGGAAATAAAACCTTTACAGAAGTGTATTAAGTTAGAATAAGGCCCTTAAGGTGGGCCCTATTCCAGTCTGCCTTGTGTCCTTGTAAGAGTAATCTGGACACACAGAGGAGAGACATCAGGGGTGCATATATGTGGAGGTTCCACCATGTGAAGAGGCAGAAAGAAGGGAGCGCACCTGAAGCCAAAGAGAGAGTCCAGGAGTCCTTTTCATCACATTCCTCAGAGAAAACCTACCCTGCTGGCATTTTGGTCTTGGACTTCCTTTTCCCAGAACTGTGAAAAAAGTTCTGTTGTTTAAGCCACCAAGTTGTGGTATTTTGTTATGGTATCCCTAAAATCTTAGTTAGTGCCTGTTATAGGATTATTATGAAGAGAAGTGAGATAGTTTTGCATGTATCCTTAATGACAATTGTTTTTCCATGTAGATATTTGGTAAATATTATCTCCCCTTCCTTACTGAGGAGATTCTCCTTCCCCAGATTCCTCAGCCATTCCTCTGGTTCTTTCTTTCATGTCCAATATAACCTCTTCATGGAGAGTTCAACTACCCGTATCACTGTCCTGGCTTCTTTCCTCTGTTTTTCTTTTCTTTTTTATTTTTTTCAGGTCTGGCTCAAAAAAACATTGGCTTCTTTAGGGTTAGCTGCTTCACTTGGCAAAGCCACCAATTACTGCCCTTCAAAATCTATAAAGGAAGGATTGTCTGGGAGTGGTCAATGTAGCTGTGGAAAGAGATTTAGAACGTATCATTGTGATACTCTTGGAATCCTACATTTTTACGTTCTTTCCACTGCCATGAAGAGTCATGCAAATAGCTGAATATCTAGTAGCTCTATATTTTGCATAAAGTCAAAGTAATTGTTATCTCAAAAATAAACACAAACACTTGTGATGTTCTTTTCTAATGTCTGGTTTTGGAGCTAGGTGAATCAGCACCAACCCACAGTCACAGCATCTTCTGTTTTGATCCCAGACACAAACATTGGTGACTCACAGCCCTCAGGGACAGCCCCTCACCTGGGAAGGTGCATGTGCTCCCAACTGCTCTGAGGCACTGCTTTGTTCAGGCTGAGGAGGGAGCAACCTCCATGAGGATGTCGTGGCATGGAAACCTCAGCTTTAGAGAAATTTAGGATGTAAAGGATTCTTTAAGAAAGGAATTCAGAAGCATTCTCTTTTTCTGCATGGATTAGGAGGCTTGTTTATTGAAACCATCTGTGTGTTCATTAATTTCGCCAATATTTTTAACATGCAGACTGAGCATAAAACACTGAAATACTATCTGAGCATCATCATCATCATCATGTTTTATTATGTCAAAGACAGTAGCCCAATCTCTTTACATAGTATTGTTGACCTTACTGATGCCTCCTGTGCAATGGGAACTCTGTTAAGCACTTTATGTGTGTTCCTCATGAGGGAGGTTCTCTTACCTCCATTTCACAGATGGGAAAACTCAGGTTTGGATAATGTTCTCGGTCACAGAGCTGGTAAATGCTGAAGGCAAGAGTAAAATCAGGTTGTTCTGATCCCAGAGCCTATTTATTTACTTTTACAAGAGATAGTTGAAAAAGAATTATTCTGTATAATTGAGGTCCTCTTTGTCCTGTACTTGGAAGTCACTCTGAAGAGGAACATTCTTCTCATAAATAATGTTAGCTTTATTTGAGCCTAAGACATGCCTCTGGTGTGATTTCTAGATTGCAGCATTGAGTGTCCAAAACTGCACTCCACACCATGTAACCAGCTTTTCATCGACAACCGCGGGCTGTTACTTCTGAGTCACAGTTGTGCCCCATGGGAGGAACATTTACTCCGTATGCTAGCTGACCTTCGTGTGAATGCATTTCTTGTGTCACATTCTCATGGGGTTCTAGAGAGCTTGGTGCAGGTTGAAAAAGAAAGTTGAGAGAGCCAGGGCTACGATGTGTGAGTGTGAGAAGTGTTAGCTGTAGTTCCTTGTCAAGGCTGAGGAGTTTGGAGGAAGTAGCTGCTTTGGGTTTTACGAGCTGGAGAAAGCTCAAGGCTGCTCCCTTTCCTTTTCCATCTGATGTCCAACTGGATGATGGATTGGATGGTGAAGTTAGGAAGCAGGGAGAGTTGGGGTTTTTTTGTGGATTGAAAAACTTCCATTCCCCAAAGATAGTTGTATCTGATGATGTGTGTCTCTACCCACATGCAGCCCACTTGAATGGAAATGTGACTTTCTCTGTTTAATCCAACCTAATGCTACCCATATATCTATATCATGTTGGCCATTAACAAAGCACTTTCACAGAAATCATCTCATTTAGTTATTTTGACAAACTCTGGCGTGGACAATTAATTATCTTCCTTGTCTTGCAGAAGCTCATGTAGTTAAGTGACTGGTCCAGAGCTACAGAGCCGGCCAACAAGGGGAGAGTGGAGAAGCACACCTCATTGTTGGGTTGAAAAGGCAGATATCCTTTGGCCATCTCAAGCTGCCTCCTTGACAACACACTCATTCGCCCTGTAGAAACATGAAGATATTGGGCTCCCAAATCACAGAACAGTTTTAATAAACAAGAAGGCTAACCTAAGTCTTCTAGTCTTCCTAGAGATACACCTTCAGTGTCAAGTGGAAGCTTCCTCTAATCCTGCTGTAACCGGGGAGGGCTTTCAAGCTCTGCAGCCAGATGTGAGCCAGCTCTGCTGTTGAATGGATAGAGAGGATAAGGTCAGGGTCCTGGCCAGAACTCTCAAATCCCTTTTCCCTGTGTGTGCCAATAACTTTGGTGTGATTTGCTTTTAAAGTGCCTGTGGTTATGTTTCCTCTGGGGACCACCTTAACTGAAGGGTGTAAGAATATCTCTGGTTGGACAGCTCTGAGGCGTAGCTCACATATGAAGGTTCCCCTGTGGAATAATGGGAAGTCACTCTCTGTGGGTCTTTTCTTGAGATTCCCCCCCTTTTATCATTCCTTGCCCTTTCCAGCCCTGCCTCCTTTACCCTCTTTATCAGTGACCTCTGAGAGGAGGTCACTCACTAAGTCACTTACACATGAATCTTCATCTCAAACTTTGCTTCTAGGGAATCTGGCTTAAGAAAAAATCTACCAGAAGTGTGGTCCAGAATCTTTTGCTTACCTTAGGTTAGTATTTATTTCCCTATCTTCGATTAAGTAGTTTCAATGTTTATTAGTCATCTTAAGTTATTTAAAATCTCTGAGCCTCTTTTCATATCTAAAGCAGGGATAAAGAATATCTACCTCTTAGGACAACATCAGCGATTTAATGAGACAGGGTAGGTAAAGCACATGACACAATACTTATAGATGGTGGTTAGGCATTCTTAAGTATTCTTCTTGCAGTATTTTACATGAAAATCTCTCTAGTAGCATTCTGGAAAACATTGCCAGTAGAGTGGGTTAAAGTTACAGAATAATTCTGCAGCAGTACAAACTTGCATCTCTGTAAATTTCATGGACTTAGAGACAAAAGCCATTTATAGTCATGTAATCCAAGTATCTCCGGATATAGCAGCTGCTGATTGCAAATGCAGTCACATCATGTTAAACACCCCAAATGTCAATAGCAGTGAGCAAACCCCTGTTTCCCTGCCTTCTTGTTGACTCAACAAAACCCAATTTTTTTTTTTTTTTTTTTTT
>NW_022900915.1:4586698-4606096 GCF_012274545.1 Fukomys damarensis
TTTTTTTTTTTTTTTTTTTTTTTTTTTTTTTTTTACTATTACAAGCCTTTATTATGAGGAGGATCTGCCTGGCTGTCTCTGAACGAAGGAGAGAAAAGCAACATGGTAGCAAAGGGAGCTTCTTTTATAGCGTAGTGGGATGGAGTTGAGCGAGGTAGAATTAAGAGATTGGAGGACCTGTGACATCAGTAGCTGTTAGGAGGTAGCAAGTATCTGGTTACTGTTTTGGTGGGAGAAGAGGCATGACGGGACAAGAAACCTGTCCTTTGTTGGGAGAAGCCATGTTTTAACATGGAGAAGCCCAGTCTTTCATAGGACCCCTCCAAGGGGTGTTCACACGTCCACAGCTGTTCATCATCACTGCTGGCTGAGCCCAGACTTGGAGCTGTATATCCCTTTGCTTCCACAGAGTTGCTAATCCAGCCTGCCATGCTGCTCCCATCAATGCTATTGTTGGTGTCACTGCTGCTAATGAAGATGGACATTGCTATACCTGGTGTCATTTTTAAAAATGGAGCAAAACCAGGGCACCTCAAGGCTTGAGATTCTTGCTGTTGGTTTTGTGAGGAGCTGTCTTTTTTATTATTGTGCACCCAGCTCGGATGGCTGCAGCAAGGTTGCTTGAGTGCTCAGTGGTTGCTGAGCCAGGATTCCAAATAGACCAGGACCAGTAATTCCAACGAACATGGTGCAAAACCTCTTTCCTGTCGTCTTTATCATATATGTCCATGTGCGGACAACACTAGAAAAAAAAGTCAAAAGGACCCATAATGAGTTTATCAGACCCAAAAGAGTTCCAGAATTTTAATACATTTTCAGACAATTTACAGAACCCTTTTCTCCTCTGGACAGAAGCATGCATCAGTCTCCTTGGAGGTTTCAAGGTTCAGGGTGTCAGGAGTCCTGAAAGCTGCTTCCACCAATTAACACCCCGTGACCGTAGTTACCTCTCCCCTCCAAGTCAAGCCCTGTTGCTGGATCTTATGGCAGAGATAATGCAATTACTATTTAAAACCACCAGTGACTGCTGCAGCTTCAGCCTGAAACGAAGTGGTGTAATTTCTCTCTGGAGTAAATAGCCTTTTATTTAACAAAGATGAAGCCTCCAGGGCACCATACGGAAGGAGCATTGAAAGAAAGGGATTGCTAAACCAATCAGCATAAAAAAGTAAAGAAGGATTTTCTGAGAAGAGCGGGGAAGGGGAAGAGGAAAAAGCAGGAAAGACAAAGGATCAGGCCACATCGTGTGAAGCTGTCAGTCAACAGGGAACACTCGAGATTAGACATCGCCAGTGGCCAGAAGTTGTTCCAAGACATGGATGTTTATGTTCCATTTCAGTCTCCTGATGTGAGACCTCATGTGAGTCATGTTTCAGGGAAATCAGGGGAGAGAATCTCTGTTCTAAATCTGAGTTACTAGAATGAAGAATGAATTGAGCAGCTGTGGGATGGGCTGGAACCTCTAATGACTGGAAGAAATATTTAGGAGGAGCCTGGATTTCCAGTAACAATAGGAAGGGGAAGGTGGCAGATGATTGTATGCAATTCTCACAGGAAACAGTGACCTCAACTGATACTCGGATGACAGTCTGCTCTCTTGCAATCTGACTTTCACTCCACCCCACGTGGCTGTATGAGTCTGACTTCTAGAACATTTCTAGATATTCTCCACCTCCCCCTGAGATTCTCCATCTTTTTAAATCATCGGATACAAAGGGATAAACAGAAAAGAGAATGTGCAATTGGCATGGGGAAAAGCAGAACTCATAGGGTGTGATCATCAATCAACTTTATTTTGTCTCCATGAACACTTGGATAAAAATTTTGTTATAAAACACAGTCATTATTCAGCAAGTTGAGCCCATAAAATGTCAGCACTCCAAATTTTTTTTAAAATTCAATCTCCCTTTTCCTCTGTTAAGCCTGGCCACAGGCCACAAAGCCCTCAGAATCAGTGCCCTCTTCCTCTTCCTCCTCCTCCTCTTCCTCCCTGGTTGGTCTCCGACCCTATCCAGGGTTGGGACAGAGTAGAGAGAGAGAGTGGACAGGGAAGCAGGAAAGTTCTCATTTAACTGAAATTGTCTTAAGATGTGTGTGTGGTCTGTGGACCTGATAGGTATTTGGTGAAGGCATTTCTACTATGGCTGATTGCTTCCCCCTGCAGCCCCCTGATATCTGGCAACGTCTTTAGCTTCTTTCTACTAAGGCTTATTTGTCCCTCTGAAAAGTCTGACTGCATAGGACGAAACTTGACCCACAATGATTCCTTCTCCCTGTGGGAGACACTCGTTTCCCCCTTGACAGACTGAGTTTATAGGGTGTCCATTGACTTCTTGTATTCTTTGACTTATTCATCAGCTCATATGATTTTTTAAATGAGTCAGGCACCTGCCCATATGCTCCTAAAACAGTAATGCACTGAAATCCTGATCTTTAGGCTTGAGAGAAGGGACAGATAACCCACTCTGCCATAGTGGGAAGGGAAGGCATGGGTCATTCAAAAGCACAAACAAAACTACTTTCTCCAGGTCCTCTGGGTCCAAGTGTTTTTATATCCTATGAATACATGAAAAGTCCAAGAGATGTCTCTCCTGTTCATGCCACCAACTCAGAAGTCCACATGGAAATAAAAAACCATTTGGATTGTAACATCTATCAAATGTATGCTTCAGCTGAAATGGTCCCTCTGAAATCCCACTTCTCCTTTTCATAATGTGACTTTTACTGAGGCCACCCACATATCAGGCATGGTAGTCTATGTCTGGTATGATGGTTCCTTTCTTTCTTTCTCCGGAAACTCTTTGCCTCTAGTGACAGTGAGTGGATACAGATGGAAGGGCTGTTTTCTTGGCGCACTTCATGGAGACATGTGAGACTCAGTGCTTGCCTCACCCAGGCTATCTTACAAATCAGAGCCGGGGATTTAGCTCAGTGGTTCCGCCGCCTGCCTCACAAATCAGAAATGTCCCAGGGGTTCTCTTTTTCATTTCTTGATAAAAAGATAGAACTGAAGCAAAGGTACTTGAGGATGATTTTCTTAGACTTGTTATTAAAAATTTTTAAATTTATTAGTACATGTTTGTAGTACATGAAATTTACATTCATCTTAGGGAGTAGATGGGTGTACATAACACATCTTGGTTCTTTTAAAATCTCCTTTCGCTCTCCACCCGTCTCCTTCTGTCTGTCAATCTCCTTTCCCCATTTTCATTAATCTGATTTGAAGTATAGTATTATTAACCTTACATTTTAGCATCTACCAGACTTTGGAGAAACTATAAATCTAGTAAGTACAGCACGAGATGAAAAGAATTTTCACCAGTCTCTTGTTCTTCTTACAGTTCTACCTGGAAAATATATCCTGATTCTCATTTGGACTGATTTTTTTTATTATACAATATAGTGGTCTTCATTTTTAACTTTGGAATTCAGTGGTGCTTGGCTTAGAAGTTATTTTCTGAAGGACATAAAAGTTATTTCAAATTTCAGATTTATCTTGTGAAATGTGATACATGGAGATATGATTGCTGGTAATTGGTTATCTGCAGCAAAAGAACAATGAAAAATACACTTAGAACAAGGGCCTATGGTTTTGACAAAAAGTGTTACTTGAAATGTAGCTTTTCTTCTCAGTTGGCCAATTAGGTTGATACTAGGGGAGAAGGTGTATGTGTGTGTGTGTGTGTGTGTGTGATTCCAATGAAATGACACAGAGAAGGCAAAAAAAAAAAAGTAGCCATGAGGGACAATAAATGAACCATGAACACAGAGAACTCCTGCTTTATTCAACTGTGCTAATTACTAATGAGTACAACATTCTTTCTTTTTATTTTTCCAGTGTGAGGGAGGGTGGGGTGGAGGAATCAAACCCAGGGCATTGTATATGCTACATAAACCTGTACTTCTGAGATACATCCTCAGTTCACATTCCCTTTTTTTTGTTTGTTTTTTGAAATAGGGTCTCACTATGTAGTTGAGACTGACCTGGAACTAACTCACCACGTAGCCCAGGTTGGTTTTGAACTCACAGCGATCCTCCTGCCTCAGCCTCCTGAGTGCTGGGATTATAGGTGTGCACCACACCTGGCCATGAGACTGACCTGGAACTAACTCACCACGTAGCCCAGGTTGGTTTTGAACTCACAGCGATCCTCCTGCCTCAGCCTCCTGAGTGCTGGGATTATAGGTGTGCACCACCCACCTGGCCACATTCCCTTTTCTGAAAAAGATCAGGCAGTAGCAGTATAGTACAGTCAAACAAACAAACAAACAAACTAGGAAACAGTTACCTCCCTGCCATTTACTAAGAGTCTGAATCCTTAGTTCCTACCTCTGCCTTCTCCTGTCATTAGCCATGTGACCATACATATTTTGCAACCTCTCTGAGCCTCAGGTTCCTATACCTATAAAATGGAAATAAATCTACATACAGTGTTAGATTCTCATTTAAAGGCTCTATGGAATTGCCTTGTAAACTGTGTGGTGGTTCACTGCTCTAGGGTCTTAAGACCAGGGTGACCTGGAGATATTGGAATATGGTACTTCAGGGGTTTGAGTCAGATTTCTAGCTGCTATGTGTGCATGTGCCCACTGGCTGTATTGACCCAGCACAAAGCTAAGGGCAGATTTGGCAGTGATTTGTTTAATTTGATTGATGTGAACTGCAGAACAGGGCCATTCAATCTGCAAAATATCTATGCTGTAATGATCTGATATCGGCTGTCTACATTCATCAAACTAAGCAGATAATTAGCAAAACACCACTTGACTTCGTGGTGAAGAGACAGCAATTGTGGTTCTTTCTTGGTTAAAAACCTCATTCAGGGGGCTGGGGATTTAGCTCAGTGGTTCGGTGGCCGGCCTCGCAAGTGCAAGGACCTGAGTTCAATCCCTAAAAAAGCTAAAAAACAAAAAAAACCCTCATTCAATGTTGCGACTCTGGTTGTCACATCTATGCAGATGATTTCAAAATTTGTTTATACTCCAGCTTTGAATTTTTTCTGAAAAGAGTACAATTTTTTTCCAGTACTCTCTAGGCATTTTATCCTACACCGTTTTCCATTCAAAACATTTTACCCTCTGGCTTTTCTTTCTCATTCCAATCGGCCGGTCTCCAACACTTAGGGTCAGCTCTGCCTCCTGTGTCCTCCATACCGCACACAGTTCATCAGACTGCTGATTCTATCTACGAAACGTCTTTAACATCTCCCTCCCCTTCTCTCATTCTGCAGCTCTGCTAGCCCTGAAGTGGCCTCTGTTTTCTAGTGTTGTCTCATTCCAGTCCATCCTAGACACGAGTGTTCTCATCTTGCTTTCCCTCTGTTCAAACATTCCCTGGAGGAGTCTCACTTTTATTTCTTCTCCTGGAATTCTGAGCATTGCAAGGCCTATTTTAACATGTTTTCCCCATTTTATCTCCTTTCTCTCACTTTCATGGACAATGGTGAGCAATCTAATCTTTTGTTCCCTACGTGGCCTTGTTTCCCTTCTGATTGCTGTCCTGTTCTCTCACAACACATCCTCTGGAAATTCCCTCCTCCCCAGTGTAATCATCAAACTCTACTCCAAGACCTTCCTCTTCTCCAAGAGCCACTCATCTACCATCTTTTCACTGTCCTCCTTTGGTCTTCTGCTTGGAAAGAATCTCTCCCTAATCTGTAACTGTCTTCACCACACCTTAACAAGATCTGACCTACCTTCTCTCCTCTAAGCTGTAAGCTTCTCCGGCGCAGGCTTCGTGCAGTCATTCATCTCTATTTTAAAGGGTCTGCATATCTTGTATATAGTATCTGCTCTTTAAATAACTGTTGAGTAAATGGATGTCTGCAAAGGAGTTCACTTTACAATATATTTGATTCTTATTTTCATATGCAGGATACACTGCCTTATTTGATTATATAAACTCATGGGCCGAAGTATTTTCTTTCAAGAACATGCAGTATGCTCCTTCCTTCTCTCTGATAATATTGGTCCTTTACCAGTGGTTTGTGGCACTAATTATAGGGAGGAAGAAAGGAAGTTCTGGAAAGTAGTTCACTGAAGAGGAAATGAACATAAAAATTCTATCTATAAATGGAAAATAATAGGTTTGCGGGGAAGGACTTTATGAAAGGCAGTATTCTTCTAGGGTAATGCTGTTTTTAAAAGGAATCATTTTTTTTAAAGAGCAGCATCTCAGAATTTTTTTAGGAGAAAGTATACTTGCAAAAACTGTGGCATAATGAAGTCATTGTGAAATTAAGCCAACTTTTCCTAGAATTTTGTAACCCCATTGGATTTTACAAGATTATTCAAGAGAGGTAAAAGTGATTGTTGGACTAGAGAGAAAAACTGTTGGAGAAAAATTGCAAGAATGGTAATAGTTTCGCCCAAAGGACAGATGGATAGGGTTTAAAAGAGACCTGTCATGCAGACGGAGAGCTGATCTTGCTCTTCCCCACCTATCAAGTGCATTGACAAAGCAAGGGCAAAGCAAAGTACCAACATAGAGCGTTCTGGTGCAAAGAATAGAGCAAGGGGTCGTTTACCATTTAAGAATAGAGACAGGATTTCATTTTGACACATTTCACAGTAATAAAATGAAAGCATATGGTTTATTGTTAAGTTCGCCAAAAGAGCCCAAAATTATCAAAATGTATCCTATCAAGAGAATTAGAGCATTTTCATGGTGCTACATGATGGGTAGCGGAGGGAGTTCCTAATCAAGAATAATGCTCAGTGTATTAGTGTAACATTGTAGTTGCTAGATAAAATGCCGTAAGGCTACAGATCAGTTTTAACTCTTAAATATTAACACAAGCAGATGTAATTCTCAGGATAAGAAGATGAGCTTTATGCAGAGTTATCACATGCCTCAGATTTTCCAGAACACTCATGATTTGAGATAATTGCTACTTTCAGTACTGCAAGAGTAGTTTTGTGACTAAGTTAATGAAAAAAAAAAACCATCAGAATTTTGGTTCAGAAAATATAGATTGTAGCCTATTGAAGTCTTTTCCCTTTGGAAAGCTGGTTCCATCAACACTCGTTTTCTTATCTTACAGATAAATTTTGTTAAATTAAAATTGGAGGCTGTGTACCTAAGAGGGACAAATTTAATTTCAGGATTTTCTCCTCAATTTTGTGTGCTCCCCACTTATTATAAGTGGGGGCTTAGGTTAAAAAAAAGATGAAGGGGAAGATAAGGTCGGCATGCATACTGAGGGACCCTCAACGTTTCCTCTCATCCCTACTTTTGACTGATGCCCAACCCACTAACATAGTCCTTGTCAGGGTCGTTATGACCTCTGGGTTGCTACACCCACTGGAGTTTTCTGTTCCTTCTGTACTTTACTTGACTTCTCCCTGACATTGTCTCTTCCTTGAACTTTTCTCCTGATTGTCTTTCACGAGACGTGGCCCTCCTCCCTTTCTGGCTGGTCTTTCTCAGCCTATTCTGCTGGGCCATATTCTTCTTTCTGGCCTTCAAATGTAGGTGTGTCCTGGGACTCAGGCCCTAGACTGCTTTTCTGCTGTGCTTCCTCCCATTTCCATGACACACAGCCATCTGCTGAATGATGCCTTCGAAATATTCATCTTCTGCTCCATCATCTTCTCGAACTACTTGCTTGTGTAAGGAACTGACTATCTGGCATCTCCACTTGGACTCTAGCAGAGATATCAAATAATGTGACCAAAGCACAACTCCTAACCTTCCTTCCTGTTCCTCCTGTAGACTTCTCCAGGTTAGTAAATGGCAACTCTGATCTTTTAATTGGCGAGGTAAAACACTGCAAATATCATATTTGACTTCTTTTTCTCATTCTCATCTCAATTTCACCTTTAAAATATACACAGAACAGGCCAGTTTCACTCTTCCTCCCCACCTCTCCTACTTCTGCCTTGTTTCAGTACAGCCTTTTCTTCACACAGTCTGTAGTTAATCTTTTAACAGTGAATCAGGTCATGTGGTTCCTCCACTCCACATCCCCCAGTGGCCTCCATCTCACTCAGTGTAAAAGCCAAAGTCCTTAGAGTGGCCTCGTGGGCCCAGCACAGCCTGGACTCCTGATACTTGTCTCTTTCATCTTTCACTGGCCTCCTTTGTTGTCCTGACCTCCTCACTGCCCATTTAAAAGTCCAGGCACACTCCCACCTCAGCGCCTTTTAATGTTTTCTGTTTTCCCTTCTGCCCAGAAGGCTCCTGCTTGAGATATCTGCACAAATCTTTTCACTGGTCAGGTCTTTGTTCACTGTCCCATTCAGAAAGGCTTCGCTGACCAAACTAGTTGAAAGCTCAGTCCGCCTACCTTCTGCCCCCTTTCTCGGTCTTATTTTTCTCTGGAAAATTTATTGCTATCTGACACACATTTAATTTCTTCACTGGTTTGTTGCCCATCTGCCCTACCAGAACAGAAGCCTCACAAGGGTCTGGAGTTTTGTCAGTTTGGTTCACTCAGCTTACATTCTCAGCACCTAGTATAGAGCCTGGCACCTATGGGACCCTAAGTCAATATTTTTTTAAATGAATGAATGAATTAATTAATATTTGGATGAGGAAAGGGTTGACTGTCCCTGAGACGTTATATTTTGTTTTACTATTTGACAAATTTTTTATTTTAATGGATTTACAAATGTTTCATACACACATATAACATGTTTTGGTCATGTCCATTCCCTTGTTACCCTCCTTTTATATCTTCTCTCCTTTTCCCTCCATCCCATGTTCCCTTCTTCTTTTCTAATAATAGTATCCCTTCTACTTTCATGTCATTTAAAAAATTCCTCACGTAGGGGAAAACAGGTGATATTTGCTTTTCTGAGTTTGGCTTATTTCATTGAATTTGGTTATCTCCAGCTTCATCAGTTTTCCATAATACAATTTAATTCTTCTTCATGGTTGACTAATATTCCATCGTGTGTGTGTGCATGTGTGTATATATACGTGCACACACACATTCATCTGCTGATAGGCACCTAGGTTAGTTCCATATCTTGGCTATTATGAATTGCACTACAATAAACAATAATATTCAGGAAACTCTACAGTATTCTGATTTTGATCCCTCCAGGTAAATACCAAGGAATGGCATAGCTAGATTTTATGATAGCTTATACCGATTTCCATAGTGACTACTAATTTATACCCCAGCCAACAGTGTGTAAGTGTTCCTTTTTTCCTCATATCCTTGAGGCATTATATTTTAAACCCAGAACACTTCCATCCTACCCTGCATAGACTTCAGTCACACAGAAGTCACTCTTTTTTCCTCCAAGAAGTACATGCACTCTTTATTTAGATCAGTATGGATATTACTGATAGACATGAATAACAAAGATTAAACCTGACAATATTGATGAAATGTCTGAATACTGTGTAATGATGCCTACTGTGTGGGAAATGAAGTGTGGGATTTCTTTTCAAAGATCTGACCACATGGCATTCAGCAAAAAGACCAAGTTGGAGAATATTTATCCATGTGCTATTGTACACACCCATAGTACTTTGTCAGTATCTTGGGAACAACCTTTGATTTGTGTGCTGCTACCAGTTAGTCGTTGAATTCCCAAAGTTCAGAATCCCTCTTAGTTTTTTTTTTTTTTTTAACATTTAAGTCTTAACATAGTTTCTAGGACATATAAGATGGTATAGTAAAAGGTAGTGTTGGTGTTACCTATCACAATTAACATGAAAGGTATGAATATTAAGTTCTGAAGAACTTTGGGAAAAGGGGAGATCGATGTGGACCAGTACACTTAAACAGATTATCTGATGTATTAGTCATGACAAAAGGGTCCTAATCCAGATATTTTCTTTTCAAAGAATAACACCCAGTCTCTGAAGCTTGGATTAGACAATATCTGCCCACTTTGATCAGATAATATGGCTAATTCATTACACTTCATGTTGTTGCTATGAAGATATAATCTTCACATGACACCGATAATTCTCCTCTCCCAAGGTCATATTCTAACTGCTTTAATCTCTTTCAAGTGCAGAAAAAAGCAATTATATAGGAAAGGAAAATATTTTTCTTAAGGGTTAAAAGGTAAAAGCAAGCATGGGATGTTTGTAAGTTTAAGGAATTATTATTTTGTGCCCCTTTCACAGTGTGGAGCTTAGATCAAATATGGTAGATGTTTAGCATAGAAATGGTAAACAAGATCTGAAAAATGAGAACAGATCTGAGATTCTTATATTTTTTTCAAATTGTTTTGTGCAATTTATTGCTGATTGGTACCTAATTCCTTCATCAGAAAAAGGCAATGCACTACCATTACATGCTTTCTTATTGACTTGTTAATAACAGCTATGAAGTGGTATAATATAAGCCATTCTGGCAAATTATAATTTTTATTAATAAAATGGCCATTTAATTTATGTAGCACTGCATGGAACATAGTATGAAATATACCAAGGCAGTGATCAATTCTGATTCGCATTACTATGAGTATCATGAGATATAAAGTACTCAGAATTTCATAGCCCTATTTGAAGATGCTGTTTCATATGTGTTTTGTTGCATGTGTGTGGTGCCATGGAGAACACTGCTTGGATCTCCCCTTGAGAGAGCTTGCTGTGGGTGGGTACTTGGCATGCGGACTATAGCCATCACTGCTGTAGTCTCATACCTACCACAGAGCTCCTGATGAGACCATGATTTCCTTGTGTTGCTACCATAAATTGACTGAGCAGGGCAGAGTTCCCAGAGCCATGTGGATTCCCAATGACTCTCACTCACAGCCTCTCTGTGGGTTTGCCATGTTGGCCTTGCCAAGAAGTCCTCAGAGCTGTACTGCAGTTAGCAACTCTTCCCACCCCATCCTCCTTTGTGACCTGAGATGATTTGCTATCTGTCTTAGTCACTTAATCATTGCTGAGACACCATACTAGACACCTGCAATGTAGTGGAAGAGAGGATTATTTTGGTTTACATTTTCAGTCCATAGTTGGATTTCGAGCTCCATGATGAAAGGGTGTGGAAGATGAAAGCTGCTTATGTCGCAGTGGTCAGAAAGATCAGGGAGTAGAGAGGGAAGGGGGAGCTGGAAAGGGAGATACACCATTCCACATCCTGACTCCAGTGACCTGTTGTGTCTGACCAGAGTTTACCTCTTAACAGAAGTCAGCTACAGTACCCAAAGGTCAAATGCAGTGACACTTGCTTGGAGGTTCCTGAGTATTATAGCTCTGCTGAAACCTTGAGTCATTAGATCTTGCCCAGTTGGACCATCCCTGTCTAGTAAAACTAGCCTTTCCCACATGAGGGAAGACACGGCAAAGTGGCAAGGATCTCCTCAGGAACTGCTCCCTTGTACTCTCCTGGCTCCTAGTCCCAGTTTGGACTAATCCTAGCTGGAGATATACTGGACCTGATAAAAGAGGAAAGAAATTATGCTCTGATGGAGTTGGAAGAATTAGTGTCCTGAATATCTCTGGGGCTGGACTAGGGGGTCTTCATTAAAATGACTAGCCACAAGGCTGGACAAGCAAGAATTTACTGTTTGGAGGCTTTTTATCAGGATATGGTATTTTGTACTCTGGCAACAAATGAAGAGGACACGGCAAAATTGCTGTTAGGGTGGTTCCTAGAAGTTGGAAGAAGAAAGCTATCGTCCATGAAAAAAAAAAGTAGAAATACCAGTGTTTCCTGGTAGCTAGCAGAGGAAGGAAAAAAAAAAACCCTATAAAAGTGGGCAGAATGGAAAGGATATGTGAGACCATAAATCCAATTGAAGGATTGATTATTCCTGAACAGAGGGTCTAGCAAGTGTGTCTAACCTGTGGTGCATGGGTTGAACATGGTGGTACCTCTGCCCGAGAGGTTGATTCTTTCCACGATTCCAGTTGCAAACTGAGTTGGACAAGATCCTAATCGAATTCAGTGGTTAGGTTCAATGTTGACCTTATGGGAAATTTGATTTCATTCTTATCCAGTTCAGTTTGTGACCATCATTGTGGAGAGAACCGAGATTGTGAACTGTGGTACCACTGTAGTACCTATGTTTGTACATATTATAACAGTATATTTTATATATGGTCCAAGATCATTTCTCTTCACTAAATGCATCCCAGGAAAGCCCAGACAAAGTCTCACTCAGGCAGTCCACAGGTGGGACATTCAAGAGGGCATGCCATTTACCATGGCCATCAGGAATATGCCAGTAAGATGGCGCCAGCAATACTAAGCTCACTGAAATTTCTCCTCTGCAGCTCAGGGCTGATGTTGGGATAAGTGGACACAGAGCTGGCCTCTTTGACATCCACAGGAATAATTACATCCTTTTTTTTTTAAAACAATGATAGAGGTCAGGTGTTGATATTTAATGGATTGCAACTAGGAAGTCATCATGACCATAATGACCCACAAGTTTAATGAGGCAGCCAACAGGTCTTGACCCACAGGCTATTATGAGGATGTTTAACAAAGTTGAAGGTCCTCAGGGACAGTTTAGAACAGCAGCCAGCAAGGGTCACCTGAATATCTTATAACCAATAGGCAGGAGTGGAAAAGCAGGAGCAGTGAATTTCCAATAAAAATGTCTTGCTCTGTGTTTGGATCTTAAGCCAGTTTTCAGAGCTAGAACTGATTCAAGTGTGGCTGGATCTCCAGAAAGAAGAATCTTATACTACTGCATTAAAAGTATGCTGTGATAACTCTTAATAGTCCTTACCTGAAGAGATCCAGAGTCACTTACCTAGTGATTGTGAAGGCTGAAGGAGCCAGAAGACAAATGGAGTCCTGACTAATGTCTGGTTTCCAGTGGGCCTACAGGTCTACAGATATTCTGAGTGGTTATTTTTCTGGTGTCTGAATGCATTATTGGAACTGATGCACTTAGCAGTTTAAGTGACCCCCAAACTGAGTCCTTGGCTATGGGATAAGAACCAATCATGATTGTTATGCTTGTCTCTAGATATCTTCCCAAAGTCTCATGCAGTCATGGGTAGGGCTTTTCAGTGGGGCTTTTCTGAGGTGGCTGGATCTAGGGTGTGTGATACTGGAAACAAGAATTCAGTGCTAGGTTTAAGGGCAGGAGTGCTACCCACCCTAAGGCTTATGCTTGTTTATTGCTTGCTGTCTTCTGTGTGCCCTACTTTGCCATGGACTATTTTTCCTTTTTGATGCCTCTCTGCCATATACCACCCTGTCTTGGAACCAGCCAACTATGAACTAAAACCTGTACAAATTGTGGGCTAAATAAATCTTTCCTCCTTTAACTTTGGATATAGAGTATTTTGTCTCAGCAATGAGAATAGTAACCAAGGAACCAAGGAAATGATGGAGAAGGTCAAGTGGAGTCTTCTGAGGCTCTCAATCTGCAGAAGCTCCTGATCCGCCATAGCCAAGAGTGTAAATAAAAAATAGCACATCCTCAAGAAGGGTGGGAATTAATATCATGGTTAATCTACGAAGTCTTTAGAAGTGATATTTTCCATAATATTTCTATTTGAGTAGCCTAGGTCCTACCTAAACAGGATGAATGCTGGAGAAAGACTGTAGATTAGTACAAATCCAATCAGATGGTAGCCTCAGTCACTGTTATTGTTCTGATCATGTTTCATAGCTGAAGATTAATAAATCCTTAATGGTCTGGGTATTTAGCTCAGTGGTTCCACTCCTGCCTTGCAAGCTCAGGGTCCCGAGTTCAATCCCCGGTACCAAAATAACAACAAAACAAACAAACCAAAAGCAATAAATCCTTAAGTACATACCACATGGTATTGGTTTGGTGAAAATATTCTTTTATATTGCAACCAGAAAGGAGGATCATAAATAATTCATATTCATGAAGAATGGACCACAGCACTTAGAGTTTTACCCTAGGACTAAGTTAAATCTCCTGTTTTTCATTATAATATGACCTGGAGGCATCTAGACCTCTTGGATATGCCACAGATTATTGCATCAAACCATTATGTTGATGATACAGGTAAGAGGTTGCTAGTGTGCTGAAGGCTTTGATAAGAACATATATCTCATTTATTGGGAAATAAGCATCACAGTTTAAGGAAAGCTTTTTAGAGATCTGCTGGCAGGGGTGTGCCGATATCTACCCTTTAAAGTAAATGACAAGTCATTGCATTTTGTGTAGCTCTACAGTAAAGACAGAAACATAGCACCTGTTTGGTTTTAGGAAGCAGCACAATCCAAAGGAATTTACTCTGGCACCTATACTGTGCCTGTAGCAGTCCTATTGTTTGGGTCATGTAATCTGGCCCCTGGAGTTGGTGGTACTGGTGGTGGGAAAAAAAAATTCAATGTGAGATTTCTGGCTAGACCCAAAGAGAATCATAATGGAGGCTTCTGGAATTGTGGACAAGGCCATGGTATCTCAGTTTAGGGTTTTTTTTTTGTTGTTGTTGTTGTTTTGGGGTACTGGTGAATGAACTCAGGACCTTGAGCTTGCAAGGCAGGCAGCAGAACCACTGAGCTAAATTTCTGGCCACTACATAATAGTTTGAGAAGCGGTTCCTGATATATTACAGGGCTCTGATAGAAGTACAATGCTTAACTAAGTGGTACCAAAAGACCATGTATCATATGTTCATAGGGGACCAGTCACAGTTCATTTTAAACCAGAAATAATGCATCTAGGACTGAGCCCAAGCAGAACCAGAGGGCGGAATAAACTATAGGAGCAGGTGGCTCAGATTTGCTGTTCTCTGCCACAATTGCACTCAAACCCCCCTCTCAGGTCGCATTTATGGCCTTTGTGACCATCTCAAAAAGGAGAATAAGTCCTGAACTTGGTTTAGAGATGAGTTAGCTCAGTGCATTAGTGTAAGCCAAGAGTAGAGAGTAGCTGCATTACTGCTGCTCTAAGGGGTGATTCTGAATGACAGCAATGAATAGAAATCTTCCCAATGAATAAAGCTGTAAGTGGTTCATCCAGTCATTCATTCTATTTGTAAGAAGAGTGGCTGATAGTTGTTTTACTGGGCAAGGGCATGCAAAAAAAAGAAAAAACCAACTGGAAAATTAAAAACATCCATAGGCCTGGGTAGAGGCATGTGGATGGACATAAATTGGAATGGGCTTTGGGTATGGAGATTTTTATACAATGGCATCAAAAAAATCTACCATAAAATAGGCTTGAACCATAAAATAGACAAAGTTATGTACCTAGTTGATGCTGTATACTCATTGCCATTGGCCACCATGGAAGTGGTATGCAATAACTATGGGATAAGAGATGAAAGCTACATGTTGTCCCAAGAGCACGGGCTCCAAGTTACCTGCTGCCTCCTTTTTTTTTTTTTTTTTTTGGTACCGGGGATCGAACTCGGGTCCTTGCGCTTGCAAGGCAGGCCACCGAACCGCTGAGCTAAATCCCCAGCCCCTGCTGCCTCCTTTGAATGTCCAAACTGCGGGGAATAGAGAACAGCATTGAAAACCTGCTATGGCACAATTCCTCAGGGAGAGCAGCCAATTAGGGCAAATCTGTACCCTGGGTCCCTTCTATCCTGGAACTCTTGGTTTATCTTTTCAGGGAAAGGCATTGATTATACCTGTTCATGGTATTGGTTTACTTTTCTTTCCCTTAGGGTCTCAGCCATAAAAAATATCCAGGATCTCCTAGAAAACCTGATCCACAATCCTACATAACAGCATCTACTCAGTGACTGCCTTCACAGTGAAGAAAATGTGAAAAAAAGCCTGTGACCATGGGACATGCTCTAACATTTACATGGAATTAGTCCCCTAGACTGGGAAGGTGGATGCCTGCTGTGTTCGGGTTTGGGGCAATGTTTCGTAAGCAATTAATACCATCATTCAACATTTGTGTATGTACCACATCAAATACCTTATATGGCATTGTGACCCCAATAGGAAGAACAAGTGGATCCCGGAGCACAGAGGTAGAATCCATGTAACATCGCTCTCAGTGCCCTACGTGGGGAAGCATTGATTCCCAGCCCCTCCGTTCTGAGCTTTGTAGAGTTGGAGGTCTTGGTCTCCGCAGAGCGCGTGCTGTTGCCAGGGGGATGGTGAGGACCCACTGCAGCACAAGCTGTTCCTGCTCTTGGCACTTTGCTCTCTGTGTTTAGAAACCAAATCACCATCGTGGCGAGGATGGCTGTCCCTCCTCACCGAGGGCAGGAGGACTGCTTCGACAGAGTGGAGGGGTGGGGCGGGCACACGCGGAGCCCCTGTGCCATTCATTCAGACTTTGGGTACTTCCTTGCCCAGTCATGATGATAAACAAATACATAGAGCAACTCTGACCTCAAAGAATACGGTTTAGTAGCTCAGCCCCTCAGGAACAAGTTGGGGTCATACAGTCAGGGAGGCCACCAAGAAGTCAGTATGGAGTAGAGGAAGGGTGTGGTACGTGCTGGTTGTCACCCAGTATCAAATATAGCCACAGAGGTGGTAGTTCCTGCCATTAATCTCTTTCTTCTAAGTTTCCCCTCGGGTAGAAAGGCCCATAAACCTTGGTGGGGTGGGGGGTCTGTTTTAGTACATAGTTGTCACAGAGCCTCATTTTTGTTTTCATTGTCTGTTGTCAGAATTTTCCTTCCATATTATAGTTTCTGGCATTTTCCTACATTTCCTCAGAATTCTTACATATAATTCCATTATTTTTATTCATCTTACAAATTTTTTGTTTGAATTTTTGAATTTTAATTTTTATCAGTACATTTTGCAATACATGATGATTACAGTCATTGTGGGAAGTTGGTACATGTACATAACATATCTTACTTCTTTTGACTTCCCTTTCCCCTCCATCCATCTTTCAGTCCCCTTTCCATTTGCAAAAGTCTTCCCAGTTTCTTATTGTCTTTTATTCTGCTCTTTGATTTATTTATACCTTTGGTTTCTCATGTAAGAGAAACATGATATTTAGGCTTGTAACTTTCAAGCCCCTAAGCATATAAATGTTAAGAAGTATATGTAATTACCATAAATACTTTAATGTAGCTTATTAAATTCAAAATAAGTGTTTCATCTAACCATATATATTGTAGAAATTATGAACCTAATTTAAAAATGATTAAGTAAGTAATCAGATACTAATATAATTCTTAAAAATAGGTACAACCTGTCTTTCTCTGTCATCATTAATGCATAAGTAGTAGGTGTGAATTTCCTGTGATTGCTAAATACTTTTTTTATTCCTTGGTTAGTGTAATTATGTGAAACACAAATCCAGCTGTAACCTGATAGAGTTTATTACATGTACTTGACAGTTTATGTTTGTACAGTGTTTAAAATATTTTTCTCAAATTATTTGGGATGAAAATTCCAGGGTTAATCAAGGCAGGTATCTTTTTGCCCTTGTCAAATGTTGAAGCTCAAAGACACTTGGTGATTTGTTCTAAGCATACAATTTAAATGTTAGCTAAAGGTTGGCTTTTGAACTTGGCTATCTAATCCCAAATTCTGTCCTCCTCCCAACAAATTAAGTGGGCTCCTCTTCAAAGTAACATACATAAAGTTTTTTAGGCAAAACACAGTAAAGTCATGACAAGAAGAGTCAATTCTTTTATTTTAATTTTCAATGATTATGCATAATATTGGAAAACTGCACTATGTCCTTGAAATTTTCCTGGGTAAGCCACCTGTTTTAGATGCTTTATGTTTTCTATTCTTAAAAAATTATTTTAATTCTCTAACAGAGAAATGAAATGTTAAATAGGGAAAGAAGCAAAGAGCAGTAACTCTCAAATCAACATTCAAAATGAAAGGAAAGATCTTCCCCATACCTTTGGGCTTATATTCGGTGATATGCAGCAAACCAGTGTTCAGCTTCACGTTGTTTTTCTCAAGCCCCTTTATTTATTTTTCATTAATCTGTCTCCCTTGTGTGCCTGGTGCTCAGTAATCTGCTCATCTCTACCATGATCTATACTATAATCCATTGCTTCTTCCTCCATGCATTTTAATGAAGCAATTTTTGCCTCCTTTACATAACTGCCGTCCTGATTTCATGCTACAACATAACCATTTATTGTCACATCATTGAAAACAAATCTTTAAAGGAATACATCAAAACAGGATAGATACAGATTTTTGGTTTGTTTTTTTAATGGAGAGCTTTGTGAACTCAGCTGTATTTGCATCCTTTAATTTTCAGCAGATGCTCAGGTTTGGAAGTGGTTGTCCTCTGGGCACCAAACCAAGTGGAAGAAGCTTCAGCACCCAGATTTTTTGTCCCCTTCATGCACCCTCATATCATGGCTGGTTGCTCCTAATTCTGACCCTCATACACAGAATTCTTCCGTATGATTCATTGCCAAAAGACTATAGAAGAATGATGGAGGAAGTGCGTGTTCATTGGTGTTTTGTTTCTGTCTTCCTGCTAGCTGTGTCCTGCTTGTTTCCTGGCTGCTGGCCTGGAGTTGGATGGACCCTCTCTGCTCTGTTCACCAATATTTGTACACTCTAGTCCTGTGTTTATCTGCCTGGCTTCTGACCTTTACTCTCTGTGTGAGGTCTGATTTACCATCCTGCTCTGACCCTGACAATGTTCCATTCTTGACTGTTCTCAGGGAACCAAATCATTCTCGGTCTGTACCTACTTTCAAATTTTGCTTCCTTCCCACACTTGTATTAGATTTCTCAGTTCATTCATTCAGCGATCAATTATTCAGTGCCTGACTTGGGTAGTTGATACAAAGATAAATAGGACATAGGCTGTACCCATAGAGAATTCACTGACTTGCAGATAGACTCATAAATAGATGCAGATTTTTTGAGACCTGAGGTTTATGTTGTAAGAAAAATAACACAAATTTATGAATATATATTTAGGCAAAGGCATTGGAAGGGGTCAATGTGGTGAAGGCACTAAAGCTTCATTAGTTTTACAGTTAATTCACCTGTACAGGTAAACAATTTTTAAAGACAATCAAGTCCTGGGGTAAAAATATGCAAGGAGTATTATGAGAGAACCAAAGAAAAAGAAGGGACCCACCCTTGGTATCAGGAATGGCTTTCAGGAGGAAGTTGCCCCTTGGCCAGTTTTGAAGTTTGAGTGCTATCTAACTAGATAAAGGAGAGGGAAAAGGAGTTGGAGGTGGGTAAAGAATCCGGAACACAGTGTCTCACATGTTGTCAAAGACCACAGTAGTATGTCCTGGATGTCTCCAGCAGCTCCATTGTGCTGGAGGGTAGAGGACGTAGCAGGGAATAGAATGGTGAGATTGGAGAAGGAAGTTGAGACTGATGTGCTTGGAGTCTTTGTTCCAAAAGGAGGATCTTGGATTTTCTCCTATTGCTTACATTTTCATCTCAGGACAACCACCCCGGCAGGAAAATATACAAGTGTGGAAATTAGTTAGGAGATGTGGCAAGTATTCAGGCAAGAGAGGAGAGAATTAGGAACTAAAGTTATAACAACAGAAAGAGAGAGAGAGAGAGAGAGAGAGAGAGAGAGAGAGAGAGAGAGAAGAGATAGGGAGATATG
>NW_022900915.1:4606203-4629735 GCF_012274545.1 Fukomys damarensis
AAAGAGAGAGAGAGAGAGAGAGAGAGAGAGAGAGAGAGAGAGAGAGAAGAGATAGACGGAGAAATGTATAGATTAAATATAGGGTTGATGAAGACTAGAGAGGAGCCCAGGCTTCTTGCTTAGGCGGGTGAGTGGATGGCAGGAACATTCCATGAAAAATGGGGTAGTGAAGGGAGATGGTTCGAATGAAAACTATGTGCTTAGTTGTAGGGCAATCCAGTGGAGGGATTCTTTTAGAAAAATGATGTCTGAGTCTGAGGTTAGGAGAGATTACTGCTTGAGAGGTGCAGATTGAAGAGGCATCACCATGTACTTCTCAGCTGAAACCAAAAGAAGGAATTAAATGTTCAGAAGCTAGGATGGGAGATGCTTGGAACAAGGTCTTGTTATCTTTGAGCTGTGCTTCCTGTTGTGTCTGAGAATCTGAACCCCCGATTCTCTGTTCTTCTAGAAGTTTGAGTTTTCCTTTTCTAAGGTAACT
The DNA here is from genome assembly GCF_012274545.1 of Fukomys damarensis. Lineage (NCBI taxonomy): Eukaryota > Metazoa > Chordata > Mammalia > Rodentia > Bathyergidae > Fukomys > Fukomys damarensis. The sequence continues at coordinate 4,606,685 of NW_022900915.1, forward strand.
AGTGTAGATCTGTCTGATGGATTTTAATGATCTTTTATGTTTTCTATCAACTATGAAGTTTGATGATTAGTTTATTGATGGACAAAAGAAACAAATGATATCTCAAATGATATCTTGACAAGTTCAATCTCCAGAACCAAAAAGGAAAACAAAAATAAATAAATTTTGGGCCAGAGATTTAGCTCAGTGGTTCTGCCACCTGCCTCTCAAGAGCAAGGACCCGAGTTCAATCATCCCTGGTACCAAAAGAAAAAAAGTGTAAATCAAATGATCTCTTGAGTTAGGCTACCACGGAAAAAGAATAGGGAACAGGATCAAAGGCGATGGATAGAATTATCCTTTCCCTCTAACACCCTCTCCACTGTGCAATCCTCCTGCCTTCACCGACTTGCCCTGGCAGGGAGCTGTTTGTTTCAAAGGGATTAGTATTATTTTGGGCTAGAAAAAGATCAGGAAATTGTCAATTTGCTCTTGCTTCTGGAAACATGTGATTTAGGACATTATTAAAACTGCTGGTTATCTATTCTAGAAGCAAGGGAGATCACAGCTGTGAAACTGAGATCTCTACTTGCTAGCCATTCAGGACAGAGAAATTAGGCCCTCGCAATAAATGTGAAAATGCTTTCAAAACCAGAAAATGCCCAACAAATGCCAGTTATTACCATCCCTTCTGAAAGACTGTTTGCAGAAACATTTGCCTGAAGACCCCATAGAGCATACAATGAAGCAACAGTAGTTCAAAGGGAATTTTATTCCTGTTTAAAGCACATGTTTTATGGCAGCATGGAAAATGAAACCTCATTTTCTGCTTAATGCCCACTTGACAGACTTGGTTGCATAAAAATTCACCACTGTCTGTCATATACTGCGCAAGTGTGTGCAGAAGCAGGCCTGTTCTTGACTCACTGCAACACAAAATGAAAAGCACTCTGCCAGAAGGCCTTTTTCACTGCTGTGAGAATGATGAACATCCAACAAAAACCCCAGGCACTAAAGTCCATTTAGTATCAATGTTAAAAAGGCTTTTACCCATTTTGAGAAGAAAAAGAATACACTGCACCGCATAGTTATAATCAAGGTAATGATGAGCTGTGTGCAAATAAAAAAGAAAAAAATTAGGATCCATGGTAGGTAACACTCACCATTAGTGCTCAAGGATGCACTGAAATTAGAGCACGTACATATTTTATTTTTTAGTACCGGGGATTGAACTTGTGTCCTTGTGCTTGCGAGGCAGGCAGCAGAACCACTGAGCTCAATCCCCAGCGCAGGTACATATTTTAAAAAGCAGCAGCACCAGCAACACAAGAACACTGTCCTGTGTGATTTGATTTTTAGGAACAAGAGAAATGCTTTACCCCCAAATCTAATTACATATATTTTTCTTACGGATATCTGAATGTATATGAAGGCGGCTTTATTTCTTTAGCTCAAGACTTTGCTCCTGCTAAAACACAAATTCCTGGAAAAGGTAGTATTTAAATTTTCTCATCATTAATTGCTTAATGTGATTGTCTGGCTTTTTTCTTAAGCAGGAACATGTCTTTAAGTGAAGGCAGGAGGAAGACTAACCAGGCACGGGGCACCTGTGGCTCTGTGCACATTTATTAGGGCCCAGGCAGCCTGAGGTTTTGCAGCAGAGGCCATGGTGACTTACCCAGTGGCCACCTCACTCTGTGCTATCAGTCTCCATTTTATTTTAGGTAAACATATATCAAATGAAAGACCATATTCCAGATCCCTACACTCACCCCCATCTCACTCTGCAGCTAGGGGAGGTCAAGCCAGAAGCTATCTAGCAAAATTTCCAGGAACTCTCCCACAAAAGGGAAAATTCCCTAAAAAACATTTTTTTTTTAACTCTCCTACCCTTTTTATCGTTCTTTCTGCTAGGTATGCAGGTATGATGGCTTACCAAGGGCTGGCCCTCTAGCATCAACCTTTAAATTTGAGGATAAAGGCTAGCACTGTTGGAACAGAGAGTTTGGAAGGAGCTTGGGTCCCTGGTGACAATGGAGAGTTTCCGTTTTGGCCCTGGAGAGCTCACCTTTGGAATTATTACATGGAAAAGAAAGAAATTTGGGTTAAGCCACTCTTTTTTTTTTCAAGTTTCTGCTACTCATAGTTGAACTCAATTTCTGTCTGCTGTAGATGTGCATACAACATATGTTATAGTAAAAACACCCAAATAAAATAAAGCACTGTAAAAGCTGAGAGCAGAGTTCTAAGTCTGGTTTTAGATTTTCCAGTTGAAGATGGATTTAGACAATCTGGAAAACTTTGAGAGTAGCCCCCCACACATGTGTTTACATGCATACACACACAGAGGTGCACACACAAATTCATTACTTTACCCAAGTGCCTTTATCAAGGGTATGGTTGCCTATAACATTCCACTGGGCTTTATGATAGAAGTATTTCTTGTTTCCAAGTAGTTCACAATTTGTGAAAGATAATTAATGGCATAATGATATATTTGAAAAATAAAGCTGCAAAGACAAGTTAAAAAGACTAGGGATATTTGGAAAGAATATAAAAAGTGATAGAATGCCTCTCAAAAAGATTATTGTACAAATATTTTTGACCTAGAAGTTCACGTATCATGTGAGAATGAAACAAGTGAGAATGGGCTGGAAACAGAAAGGGTTTTGCAGTGAAGAGGGCATTCAGAAGTGAATTTTTTTGAGGATCCAAGGAAGCTAACCCTTGGAGCCCTTCATTTGCACAGGCTCCTTCCAACAACCCAGCAGATGTTCTGTGCATATGTTTACATGTGCTCCGGGTTTTGTAAAATTTGTAAAGTTAGTCTATTTTAAGCACAATCAGTTCAGATCATGGTTTTATACCAGTGTATCTACCCCTGTTGTCATACTTCCCTCTGTTGAATGGTGGCTGAACAACTGGAGGGATCTTTTGGATCTGAGTAAGAGGAAGTAAAGGTAAGGATGCCTTTCGGGACATAATTAGAAGGTTGCAATCACATCCATGTGAAATTGTGTTGCTCCTAGCCTCGTGGGAAGGAATGGCTTCCAGATATACTCTTGTTTCCACAGTGGCATCATGACATAAGGTGTGGCCCCAGAGGTCATATTGTCCTATAACATAAGCATTGTCCCGTAGTTTCCAATATGGAAGTTTTTGAGCACTGTAAGACAATTGGGTTTTAAATATATAGGGCCTGAAGCTACTCTCACACATTCTTTCAATCATCTGGTATATTATTTTTTAATTTTAAAAAATGGTAATAAGATAGACACAGCAAAGTTTATCATCTTACCCATTTTTGGTGGGGTACTGGGAATCAAACTCGGGTCTGTATGCTTGCAAGGCAGGTGGCAGACCCACTGAGCTAAATCCCCGGCCCCATCTTACCTATTTTTAACTGCATAGTTCAGTGGTATTAAATCCAATTGTATTGTGCAGCCGTCACCACTACGCATGCTCAGAACTCTTTTTGTCTTACAAAATGGAAACTCTATATCTATTAAACATAATTATCCACTTCCCTTTCTCCCAGGGTCTGGTGATCATCTTTCCTCGTTTGGTTTCTAAAAATTTGATTATTCTAGGAATCTCATATAAGTGGAATGATACAGTAGTTTTCTTTTTGTGATTGGCATATTTCTCTTGGCATAATATTCCTGAGGCTCATTCATGTTGCCATATGCATCAGAATTTCCTTCTTTTTACAGGCTGAATACTCTGCAATGGTAAGTCTGTACTAAATTTTGTTTCTTACTAACCTGTTAATGGACACATGAATTCCTCCCACCTTTTGGCTATTGTGAATAATGAATATTGTGAATAATGGTCCCATGAGCATGATGAGTGTACAAATATCTGTTGATTTCAATTCTTTCAAGTATATCTAATATGTGACATTTTCAGTGTAGGATTAGGTTCTCACTAATGCCTAGTTAAAATGGAAGTTCTCGCCTATTGCAAAAATGTTTATGATGTACACTATGTGCAATTATAAACATACCACATGGTGTGTTTATATTGGGAATTGTACAAAATAGAATCTATCAGAAATGCTGTATTTGTGGCACAAATCTACAGCAGGACTAAAAAAAAAGATGATGTCCACGAAGGAAATCACACTTTGTGCCTTCCAGCTGTGATAGCTGGCATCTGAAATGTTCACCAAAGGCTCATGTGTGGAACGCTTGGTCCCCAGTGCAGCAATACTGAGAAGTGGGGCTTTTGAGAAGTGACTTAAGGCTTGGACCTCACCAGCAATGGATCAATCCATTGATGGATTCACAATTTGATGGCTTTATTTGGAGGCGGTGGAAACACTAGGTGAAGTGGCATTTAGTCGGAGGAAATAGTCACAGGCAGGCGCCCCAGAAGGCTACGTCCTGTCGCTTCCTCACTTTGTTCCTCTCTGCTTCCTGGCTGCCATGCTGTGGGTGGCTTCCTTCCGCCATGTCCTTTGGCTGTGCTGTTCTGCCCCATCTCAGGCCCAAAGCAATGGAGCCAGCCAACCATGGATGGGAGCCTCTGAAACCAGAGAGCCAAAACACAGCTTTCCTGCTTACAGTTGATTTGCTCAAGTATTTTGTCTCAGTGACAAACAACTGACATGTTATGTAGCTATCAAAAAATATTTTTAGGGCTGGGGATTTAGCTCAGTTGTTCCTCTCCCTGCTTCACAAGCTAAAAAGGACCTGAGTTTGATCCCCGGTACAAAAAAAACCACTTTTTTTTTAATCCTACTAGAGAAAAAGCTGACTTATCTTTGTATTGTCTCTATAAAATAGAGAAATTTCATATGAAATAAAGATTTCATATGAAGAAGCCATCAGGCAATGTGCAGCCAATAAATGTAGAAAGCGCGAATGACAGAGGTGTTCCAAGCAGTTGATGAAATATATATTTGTTATTTTTCTGGATTTTGTGGTATATGGGCTCTTTACTGACATTAAAAGTTTTTGATTTGTTATGTCCTGATATATTTCCATTCGTATCTAATTTTGTATATAGAGTGTATTTATTTCTTAAAGGGGGCTTTAAATTGTCTATGTTTTGGATCCCTACTCTTGGATCCTCCCCTTCGTTTTACAAACAGCCTTAGTGCCTTGGTTTGGGGTCTCTCTCGATTTTAAAAACTTTCCTTCCCTTACATGCTGCATGTTGTCCCTCCTTTGTATTTGTGGGTTTCCTGGTGTGGGGCGGGGAACTGTTCCTTGTTCAGACTAGGCCTGGACAAAGTCTAGCACTGATGTGTATTCATACACTGAACTCTTGGTTGTAAGGTCCCCTTGGGGCAACAGCAGGGATCCGCAGGGAGGGGTCTGGTGCAGGTTTAGGAGGTTCATGCCTGACTATTTGAATTCATAGTTATCTGTTAATTCTTGGACAGCTTCCCCAGAATATACTTACAAGCCTGTCACCACCGCTCTCCCTATATCTGCTCCCTGCCTACAACCCCTGATTTCTTTTTGTCTTTTGAGTACTTGTGAGAAGGGCTTCCACTCTTCTCAATGTCTTTTGTCTTGTTCTTTAAAAATAAACTTTAATGGTCTCTCAAAAATAGACCTTGGGCTCATTAGCAGGTAAAAATCTAATTCCTTTTTCCTGGGGTAGCAGGAGAAGGAGCTGTTTATTTTCATTTCTTCCCAGGAAAATAAGAGAACCATTTGTATTCTGTCCCTTTGATGCAGTAAAGCAAGGGAAGCAAGGCTACACTGCAATATTAAAGCAGCCTTGCCTGTTTGTAACCTAAGTGAAGAGGGTTAAAAGAATTTTGGAGGTAGAAGTGGACTGAGAGGTGCTCTGTTTAATCCCAAAAATGTTACAGATGAAACAAGGGAAGCCCATAGAGGGTTAATGATGCTGCTAAGATCAAACTTTGTGGGTCAGAGAGCCAGGACCACCCAGAATGCTTAGACCCTGGACCAGTGCATTTTCACTCTGTCATATGCAGGTCATATGTGTTGGCAAAGTTGTAGATATGGTTGTTGAGTATCATATTAGTACTGTCTTCTAAAACAGATTTAGAAATGTTTGGCCAAAAATTTAAAAAATCGAGTCAGTTTTCATCTTTTGGTGTTAACTTACTAGTCCACTTGAAGAATTCGGAAAGTGAGTTTTCAAGGTCTTTTTCATTTTGCAGCATATGATTTTCATTCATCTTTCTCCTCTTTTGCAAGCATTTCTTGAGGCACCTTTTTAAACAGAGCCCCGTGCTGTGTACACAAAATGAAATAAATGGACAAACAAACGAAGGAATGTAAAAAAGTATCCATGCCTTCTGGGAGCTTAACATCCAGTAGAGAAGCAAGCCCTGACCTCTTAATATACAAATACACCTATTTAGTAATAATACATGGCAATATAAGTTATTGAAATTAGGATACGGAGAACTGAACATTAGTCCACCAGTGTGAGAAAAAATATTCACTGGACAAGATTCCCAGTTCCGGGGATTGAACTTGGGTCTTTACATTTGCGAGGCAGGTGGCGGCACCACTGAGCTAAATCCCTGGCCCAAGATTCTTTTTCTTAAATACAGATATGTTATGAGGATCATCTTACAGGGCTTTAGGGGTTATAAGCCTTATTTTGAATATTTTCTGTGGTAGGATATTCTCCCCTTCCCAACCATGCTGAAGTTTGGGCGTACTTGTGAGTAGGTGTCCTGTGTGGCAATGCTTCTCTGATTACATGGGGCCGGCAAACAGGGAAACTGATTCAAGGAGGCTCAGCAGGATATCGGTGCCTCAGCTCAGGAAAGAACTGGGGTAAGTGTCTTGAAACCAGTTGCCCAAGTAGCATGCAATATCATGCTTTTCTAGTCTTCCAAGCAACCAGAATATTTTTGAAATGTGGACAGATATTCCTTTACTCCCTTCTTTACCTTCTCCCCCGTTCAAACATCTACGTTGGTTCTAGCTACCCACTGTAACATTGTCCATAGTTGGGTGGGTGTATGTTTGTGTACCGGAGATGGGGGACGTGAACAGAAAGAAATGAAAGGAAGTTGATGTGAGAAGAGAATTTGGTTCCTGAGTACAGTCAAGTGGAGGTTGAAAGACTACAGAAAGAGAGCATTCAGACTTACAGAGTGTGGACAGCTTTGTAGGTTTCTGTAGGTCCCCATGTCCTAATCGACACCTGCATGGAAGTAGGAGAGGGACTCAGAGGATGGGATCAGGGCATATCTTAGCCATGACTGCATGCACTGCAACCCAGGTCAAATGCCTCCCTTCCTCAAACTTGGCATGATATTGACCTCCTGCAACTTATGTACAACCCTGGATCAAGGGTCCAAGTCACCAACTTAGAAGAAAACTTCCTGATATTTGAAGGAAGAAGCCTTCTAAATGGAAGTTAAATAGAATAAAACTGTCTTTGCTATCCCTGAATTTACTCACTGAGATTCATTCCCACTATACCAATTTATTTTCCTCCCAAAAATATGTCTTGAACAATTACTCTTGTCTTTGAACCTTTGAGATTTCAGAGGCAGGACTCAGACAAAATTGACACAACCCTTCTAAAATTATATGGCTCCTTGTGGTTCCCAAAAAATTTTCTGGTAACTGTTCTGAGTTTAGAAACTTCAGTCCAAAAATTTGAAGTGACAATTGGAAGAAATAAAACCTTTAGCAAACACCACCAGAGCCATCTTTCCGATGGCTTGGACTCTTTGTTGGAAACATTCCAGGCAGGTTGCTTTAGGGTTGAAATGTTGGGACTCTGTCGGAATTTGCAAAATGTGAAACTGAAATTTAGCTGTGTGGCCTTAGCTGAATACACATGCACTGAAAATAGAACCATCTTAGCAGAAGGCAGAAAATGAGGGAATTGAATATGCCATGAGCCAAAGTACGCAGCTCTCTATTTCCTGAGGCAGAGAAGATGAAGCAGCTGTGGGTGAGTGATCAGAGATCAACTGGCAGAGAGTCACCTGGCTAGGAAGCTCCTAGGTGGCTGCTGTCAGTGGAGAAAGATGTCGCCCTTCCTTGAAAGTGTGACTGATGCTTTATACACCAGGTCACAGACATGATGGAGACTAATGGACATCTTTCAGCACCTGAGCAGGAGACTGGAAGGAAAAAAATCAAGGTTTCTGCTCAATTACAGTCTGTGTAAAGTCCATGGTCACTAGGGTCCCCCCCGCTTTAAAAAATCTTATTAAGTTTATTGGTACTTTTTAAGTATACAGTACAGCTACATTCATCCCTGGGATCTTGTACTTTACATGACAGGTCTTGGTTCTCATTTTTTCCCCTTGTCCCTGCCCTCCCTTCACCCCCTCCCCCCGCCCCTATTTACAAAGACTTTGTTTCCATTTTTTCCTTTTCTCGTATTTTTTTCTTTTCCCTTATTTCCTTTCTCCTGCCCTTCCCACCTCCCCTACACCTTTAGCCCTTTTCTTCCTATTTCACATTATCAGTTATACAATTTGTATATAGTTATACAATTTACACTTTTAGATTTTCCACACCAGAGCCTCCCTTTTTTTTTCCTGGTGAAATTAACATAACGTAAAATAAACCAGCCTGAGCAACTTAGTAAGACTCCATCTCAAAATAAAATAAAAGGTGTGGGGAAGTATCTCAGTGGCAGCACAGGGCCCTGAGTTCAACCCCCAATACTAAAAAGAACAATTAAAGTGTAAAATTCAGCGAAATTTCATGTACTCAAAACGTTGTACAGCCCTCTACTGTATCACATTACAAAAGTAGCGTTTAAAAATAGTTTAGTCATGCCCCACCCCCACCCAATTCCTGTACCCAGTCGACCCGGTCTCCCTTCTGACCTCTGGCCGGTACAGTGAGTGCTCCCATCCTCCGGACTGCCAATCAGTGATGGACACATATTCAGCCTCAGTGCTTCCTCTTGGAATTCAAACCAGAGCTTCCTTTCTGTTGGACTTGGAGCTGATGGTCTAAGCCTGCCAGGTGTCTACACAGGGAGAGCCAGGCTAACACCAGAGAAAGCACAATACAAGGACGGTGTGAGACAGTTGAACTCACATTATTGAGCCGCTTTTTTTCGGGCATGTTTAATTAGGAGATTTTTTTCTTGTCTTCCAGCAGTTTGAGTTGTATTACTATCGTTTGCAACCGGTCTCTGTGGGGCACAAAACAGGACCACACTATGTGGGGCTGAGGCTTGTGGGTTGAGGGGCCTCTCTCCGGTTGCCTGGCAAACACTTCACTTTGTAACAAAGGACTCCGAAGCTCCTTACCTTACTGGTCTGCCTGGTTGTACTTTAAACATACAATTCTGTTGGAGTAACAGTGGAGAAGTAAATAATAGTTGGACATTTGACATATACCTACCTATTTATATCAATATCGTTATTTATTTTTTTTTGGTACCAGAGATCGAACTCAAGACCTTGCACTTTCCTGACAGGCGCTGTGCCACTGAGCTACATCCTCAGCTCACTATCGTTAATATTAAATATTAGCAGTATAAGTTTCTACAAAGAAAACCATTTAACTTCTTTCTCTTTGGGTTTGAATCTTTGATAAGGACAATCTTTTCAAATCAGTAGATTGCAAGAAAGAATTTCATAGAATGGCATTGAAAACCATATGAACCATTTTACCAATAAAAAACCTTGAGGAGTAATACTTTGTGTTATCAAGGTCTTTCTTACTTAAGTTGTCCTTAGTGTGTAAACAGAAAAAAATAACTTCCAAAAATCAGAGCGGCTTGTTTCCTCAGTCACTTTAGATTCTGATTCACAGTAATAAACACAGGAACTTTTCATACTCTCTAAAGAAATTCTCCTCTATCAGCACAATTCAAGGTTTTAAGATAAATTCCTAGCTAGGATTTGGTAAAGGTGATCAGAAGAGAAGTGGCCGTCTATTTTGTCTTTTGCTTTAATTGAAAAGAGGATAAATTATAGAAAAATAATACCAAGGGCATATTCTTTTAGCTAAAGATTTCTTTCATTAACTTAACTTGATTCACTTCACTTTTGGACCTTTTGCAAACAATCCTAGAAATGGAGTAGCTTTCTCAAAAGTCCTCTTGTCACGCAGATATTAGTGGACCAATTTCATAAAAATTTAGATTTTGTGTATTTCAAAAACCCTAAATAATCTAGTCAGATATTGTGAGGTGTTGAATTGTGCCCCCTGCAAACACATATTGAAGTCTTAGCTCCTAATACCTAAGAATGTGGATGTATTTGGAAATAATGTTATTGTAGGTGGAATTAGGTACGATGAAGGCCTCCTCAGCTAGTGTGGCTACGTGACAGCGCTGTGAAGATGAGAGACAATGAGAGGACCAAATAGTGATGAAGGCAGAGACTGGAGTTAGGTGACTGCGGACCAAGGCACGCCCCAGATTTCCAGAAATCCATAAGAAGCTGAGGAGAGGTAAAGGGGGCTTATCCTCCATAAATTAGATGAGGAGCTTGTGACTGACATCTTCCACTTTCCTTTATCCCCTGCTCCTTGGCAACCACAGTTCAAACCTCTGCTTCTGTGAGTGTGACTTCTTTAGATTCCACATATTAGTGAGATCTGCAGTATTTGCCTGTACTTGGCTCATTTCACTTAATGTCCTCCAGGCTCACTTGTGTTGTCACAAATGGCATGATTTCTTTCTTTTTGTGGCTTCGTAATATTTCATTGTGTATTACAGCATGTTTTAAAATTGGATCCATCAGCGAACATTTAGTATGTTTCCATATGTGGTTATTATGAATAATGCATTGAAGAACATTGTCTAGAAGTAAGATTGCTGGATCATTTGCTAGTTCTGTTTTTATTTTTATGGGAAACGCTATACTGTTTTTCACAGTGGTTGTACTAATTTAGATTCATACCAGCAGTTTGTGAGGTTTCTATATTATCTATATTCTCACCAACACTTACCTATTGTCTTTTTTATAGCTTTTCTAGCAGGTGTGAATTGATTTATCCTTTTGGTTTTGATTCTAATTTCCCCGATGAGATTAATGATGGTGAGTGTTTTCCAAATACTTGTTGGCAACACGTATGCCTTTTTTGGAGAAGTGCCTGTTTAGGAACTTTCTAAATTTTTTAAATCAGGCATTTGGTTTATTTCTCTTAAAATTTGGACTTTCTTATATATTTTTATTATTAACCACTTTTTAGGCATATGGTTAACAAATATTTTCTACTACTAACTCATTTGTTCTTTGATGATAAATCCGTATTTTTGCCAAATCCATGAAAGTATCCAATTATGCAAGAATCCAGACCCATAGCCACTTGGAGGGTGTTGCCTACTTCCCTGGGTGGTACCTTAAGAGCTGCTGTGATAATTAACAGTGCGTGGTTCCTAATTTCAGTTGCACTTTAAAATCACCTGGGAAGCTTTTAAAGCCTCTGCACTCCAGCCCAATTAAGTCAGAAACTCCAGGAAGAGGACCGAGGCACCAGTCTTTTCTAAAAGATCCTTAGGTGATCCTGTCATGCAGCCAGGGCTCAAAACCAGTGGCTTAGTGTGATTTATTGCTATGGAGTCTCAGTGTTTGAATGGTAAGAGGCAGGGCACCCCTTTTGCCCCGCCCCCAGCCCTCTACTTTTTGTTCATTTGAAGTTATGTGAAGTTCAAGTGGAACCAGACTTAAGACTAAGCCTGATAATTATGACAATGGCTTGTATATCCTGTCAAATCCAGTCTTGCTTAGGATGGGATGGAGAAGTGAAGTTAAAATATTTCTGTCTCTATTTAAAATGTTTATTAAATTCAGCAGTGTTTTGCCATGAAATTTCACATACAAAAACTTTTTGGAAGAACAGCTCTTACCTGATCCAAAACAAGTTTATCATGAATTGTAAAGTGTGCTTGATCACAGAATTATCCAGGCAGTCAGCATCACGTACAGCCTTTAATACTCCTGTCTGCTGAGTGTGAGTTCTGCATATTGATCACAGATTTGCAAATTTCTCTGCTTATGCCTCATCACTCCCATCTTGATGTAATATAAAATAAACAGAGTTGGAAAATCAGTGCTGGAATGGATCCGTGGAAGCCATTTTATTCCATGCTCTGCCCCTACAATCTGATGTCTAATCCACTAAGAGAGTCAGGGGACCTGGTCCCTAGCTAAATCCAGGCAGGCTGTAGCATAGATGATGGTAATATCCCTTAGGACTGGTTCCCTCTCTCTTGTCATCTTTTTTCCACCGTGCTCTCAGTGATCTTTCTACACAAATCCAAGCAAGTTACTCTCTTCCTTGCTTGATGTTTTCTGATGATTCAGATGCCTCACCGACAATCCATCAGCCACTGATCTGACCTGTCTCTCTCTGCAGATTGATTTTCTAGATCGCCACTTTCTCACTGTAAATTGCAGCCTTACAAGGATTCTGAATGTTCCAAATGCCGCACCCCACGTGCATTATATGTGCCACCGTACATTTGCATGTGCTTCCTCCCCTCCGGATGCCATTTCTCTTGCTGTGTAAGGAGGCCCTTCCTCCCCTCTTCCACCAGCATAAGTCATATCAGGCTGTAATGCACAAGGGACGCACCAGAACTTGTGGCAAATGGTGTGGAAAATGGGACAGTGCTTACCGAAATGTGGGTAGAGGATAGATGCTAAATCCCGAAGTACAAGACCTTATTTTGTTTTTGCATAAAGAGCTTCAAAACTACACACAAAAGCAAGGTCAGATGGACTAAAAATAGAACTTTCTGGGGTTAGCGAGGTTAGTGGTAGTGGTGATGGCTTCTCAGTACCATGATGAGAGAGGGAGGGGAAGGAGGAGGAGGCGGACAGGATTCACCGATCAGTCATTATCTAGATTTCAGGTGCAAAGCCTTATGTTAATTACACGCCTCAGCTTATGGTATATTACTACTATTATAAAGTTTTGTCATAAAAGCTTTATTAAAGTTCTATGAGCATCCTTCACTATCATCTTCCTCCTCCGTATAGAAAACCATGCCAGTATTTTTACAGAGGATAATCTTGTTTGTATAATATATATGTATATAGATAACGTGTAATGGCTCAGTGTTCTCTCTCTATATCTGCTTTCCCCCACTATTTGTAATGCCACACATGATGCTGTGAACAAATCCAATCTGTGGCCTTTTAGCTGCTGTGGCCATTGTACTTCACGCGTCCGTCTTCCCTCCTCGACCCCAGATTATGAGCACTGAGATAATCTCCAGATTCCTGCCCCTTCCCCAAATCCAGTCCCTTAGAGATGTGTGCTACTAACTGTCTTTGGGGACACATATCCAGGAACGGGTCCTAGGTTAGTGTGCGGTCTGACCAAATGTGTAACATCTTTGCCTCTCTCTGACACTGGCATTGCCAAGCTTTCTGGTATCTGCCCATGTACAGGAAAAAAGTAATGTATTATTTTGTTTTACTTTTCCTTCTAGACTGACTTTACTTTGTCATATTTATAATTTTCGGATTCACAGCAAAATTGAGCAGCAAGTATAGAGTTTCCATTTGCTGTGTAGTCCTGCCAGCCCCTCCCAGGGCTGCCTCCCTCTCCAATCAGCATTCGGTACCAGAGTAGGAGTAGTACTTCTGTTACGACTGAATTAATCACTATCACCCAAACTCAGAGTTTTCATTTATGATTTTTTTCTTGGTGCTGCATATTCAGAAGTTTTGATGAGTATGATGACACATACCCACCCTTACAGAGAGTAGTTTTCCCGCCCTGAAAGTCCTCTGTGCTTGGCCAGTTTGTCCTGGCTTCTTCCCTACCCTCAGGCAATCACTGATCCATTCTGCAGTTTTGTCTTTTCCAGAAAGTTGTACAGTTGGAATCAATGTATATATCCTTCTCAGTTGGCTTTTTAAATTTAGTAATACCATTTACATTTCTACCACTTCTAATATCTTTTTGTGGCTTGATAGTAATTTTCTTTATAGTGGCGATTATGTTTAATTGTTTAGATATACCACAGTGACAGAGCCTTCCCAGAGGCTCATGTACTGAGGTCTTGACCCCTGATGCAGTGATGCTCAGCAGTGGCACCTGGAGAGGTGACTATTTCATGAGGGCACTACCCTTATCAGTGGCTTGATTCATTGATGAGTCCATAGTTGAATGAGCTATTAGGTAGCGAGGCCCAGTTGGAGGAAGTAGGAAGCTGTGGTCCTAAAGGGTATATCCTACCTCTAGCACCTTCCCCGCCGTCCACCTTTGTCTGCTTCTAGCTGATATTAGGTCAGCAGCCTCCCTCTGCCATGACATTTCTGCCTTAGAGCCAGCCAACATGAACCAAAACCTCTGAGACCATAAGCCAAAATACATCATCCTCCTTTAAGTTGTGTATTTCAACTGTTTTGTCTTAGTGATGGAAAGCAGACTCATACATATCATTTACCTCTCCATTCACCTAGTGAATGATGTCTTGGTTGCTTCCAAGTTTTGGCAATTATGAACAAATAGCTAATAATATATGTGTGGAGACTTTTGTGTGCCCCAAAATTTATTTGAATAAATACCAAAGAGTGTAATTCTCGCATCATATTATAAGGGTATGTTTGGTTTTATAAGAAAGTGCCACTGTGGCCATATCACTTTGCATTCTTACCAGTAATGCATTTGTTGTTGTCAGTGATCTGGATTTTGGCTATTCTAATAGGGATGTAATGGTATCTCTTGTTTTAATTTGCATTTCCTTAATGAATTATGATGTGGAGTGTCTTTTCATATGGGTATTTGCCACCTTTCTTTCTTTCTTTTGCTTTTCTTGGTACCATGAATCCAATTCAGGACCTTGCACTTATAAGGCAGGTGAGCTAAATCCCTCACCCCTGTATTTTACCTTTTTATGGGTTTTCAGTTTATTTTTTTCCACATCTTTTTTATTAGTGAAAATTACTCATACAGGTTTATGGGTTTCCTTTGGGAAGATCCACACATGCATGATGCACTTTAATCATTCCCTCCCCATCACCTCTTCCCCACCCTCCCGAGTATCACATTTTCTTGGGTTTCAGTGGATATCATGTATCTTGATCATATCCATACTCCCTATTTTTTGCCCTTACACCTCCACTCCCCTACCCCTCAGTCCCTTCCTTATTAATGATACTTTTTTGTCGTAATTTTTATTTTTGGTACCAGGGAATCAAACTAGGATCCTTGCACTTGTGAGGCAGGCGGCAGAACTACTGAGCTAAATCCCTGGCTTTTGTCATAGTTTTTAGAGTCCACATATTAGATTTGAAATCTCCTCTGTCTGCAAATAAGATAGCTACCCCTGCTTTTTCCACCTCATTTCCCCCAGAGTTTACCTTTGGTGAGGTGGAAGTCTGTGTTTTTGTCTTGTTTAAATGTCTTCTCATTTCTGTTTTTGTTATTGGTTCTGTCTTTGGTTTAATTCCTGGGTTAATATTTTGATCTTCCAGATATAGCTGGTCTTTAGGTTTTGAGTCTCTAATGACTCTGAGGCAATCTCATTTTCATTTGTACCGGGGAGGAAAAATATTACATTGAAAATAAAAAGCACAAATAGAAATAGAGGGCCTCCTTCAGGGTGTGCCTCTGTTGACACAATGGACAGCGTGGGCAGGATGTGCAGATCTAAGTTAATTCGTCTCAGCAAGCCAGCAGCTGTCCTCTGGTTTCTGTCTGCAAAGCCCAAGTTGAGATCTCTGACCTCCTTCTGGGTTGAACTCTGCAAGGTTCCAGCTGTCTTTCCCCTGAAGTTAGACCAGGTTCTGAAGTGAGGCGCTGGTCCAGCCAACTTACCAACTATGGTGGTGTGGTGGGCCTTTACTGCAGAGATTTTCTTCTCTTTTCCAGTGGGCTTCAGTTTTCAACTAGGAGCCTCAGAGGGGCCTCTTTCTCTTGTTTGCCTGGGGGGGAGGGGCATGACACTGCTGTGTTGGCATCAGCACAGCTGGACTCCTCTGCTGTGCTGGGCAGAAGGGGCGGGCCCACCAGAGGGGCATAAGCTGCTGCTGGTCTCCTGGTGCTCTGGACGGAAGGGGCAGGCCTACCAGAGCTAGTCCACATATTAGGGAGAAAATTCAATAATTGTGTCCAGACTCAGGTTTACTTTACACAACATGATAATCTCCAGATCCATCCATTTTCTTGCAAATGACAAAATTTTGTTCTTTTTTATGGTTGAATATCTTCTTTGGTGAAGTTTTTTAAAGGCTCTTGGTCATTTTTAGATCTAGTTAGTTAGAAGGTAGGGGTATGGGGAAAAAATGAGAACCAAGATCTGTCATGTAAAGGTACAAATTCCCAATGATGAATGTAACTGTACTGTGTACTTAAAAAGTACCAATAAACAATGAAAAAATATCTAGTTGGTCATTACCTTATTGTTTAGTTACTTAGCTTGTTTCTTGAGACAGGGTCTCACTGTGTAGTCCAGGCTGGCCTCAAACTTGCAGTGATCCTCTTGCCTCAGCCTCCTGAGGGCTGGGATCACAGGTGCCCACTATCACAGCCAGCTTATTTTCATTCTCTTGATAGTATCTTTCACTGAGCAAAAGCTTTTAATTTTAAGTTTATTAGCTATTTATTTCATGGATTGTATCCTTAGTGTTTATCTAAAAAGCCATTCACCAAATCCAAGGTCATTTGGGTTTTCTTCAGTGTTATCTTCTTAAGTGTTTTATAGCTTTGCATCCCACATTTAGGACCATGATCTTTTCTGAGTTAAATTTTGTGTGGCCTATTCTGGTCTCTCCATTCTCTTTCCTTGGTCTATTTTTCTATTTTTGTCTAACTCTATATTGTCCTGATCATTTTAGATTTCTAGTAAGTCTGGAAGCTGGATAATACCAGCTTCCAGCTTTGTTCTTCAGTCGTGAAGGCTCTTCTGGGTCTTTTACCTCCTATATAAACTTTACAATCAGTTCGTCAATCCACCAAGTAATTTGCTTAGATATTGACTGGGACTGTTTTGAGTGTATAGATCAAGTTGGGAAGAACTGATTTCATTTTAGTTTAATTTACATTTCTCTGAATATAAATTAGTGAGACTCTCACTTCTTAAGTTCTTAGACCTTTGATTTCCTTGTAAATTACTTGATTACAGTCTTTGTCCATTTTCTTCTGGGTGCCTGTCTTTTAAGTTGTTTTGCAGGATTTCTGTGTATACTGTAGATATTGGTCCTTATTGGCTTTACATTTTGCAAATATTGTCTTTAAATTTACTATATATACAGTCAGTATTTGGGGAATATCTACTCTTGGTAACTTTACATCCTGTACACTGACTAGAGATCTTTAGTTGTGTTTTCATCAAATTCATAAATTTTTGCTTTATAGTTTGTATCCGTCTTGTTACTTTGGTCTATTCTTGCAGTGCACATCACTTTTCTTTTTGACAGTGGTTTCATCATGTATCTGATGAACTGACATGCAAGTTTCTTTTTTAATTCTTCTTTTTTCATTATCCATCTAGGTATTTGTAGACAGTTGTCCTGTAAAATTTATCATTTACACAAAAAATGAAATTCATTTTAAATTATTTTACATTGAATTTGGAGATCAATTTGGAGATAATTATAATCTACATAATATTCTGTCATCCCACCACATAATGTGAATTCTCTTCCCTTGTTAGGTCAACTTTATATTTTCATTATAGTTCTAATTTTTTCCCTAGTTTTGTGATGTTTTGGCTAAATTAATTCTTACATACTTTGTAGTTATAAATTGTGATAGTGGTTTATCTTTTAAGTTTTAAACATGCTCTTTGTGGGTGTAAATTTTAAGCTTTTAGGTTGTTGAGTCTGGCAGCCATGCATAACTGTTTAAGCAGTTATGGTAATTACTTTATCGATTCTTCTGAATTTTTATAAGTAGATGATAACATGGTCACCAATGTTTTTGAATCTCTTCCTTTCAATTTGTCCATTTTATTCTTCCATATATGTATTTTAGTCATGACTTGTAGAGCATGGTAAGTAGTGGTAAGTGTGCATGTCCCTTTGTGTTCCCAATTCTAAAAGGACGTAGTGGATGTCTCTCCAATAAAAACTGTGGTTGGTACTCTGGGAATATGGCAATGGAAGTTTGAATCTCCCCGATTGTGTCATAAAGGTAGAAAAATGGGGATAACTAAAATGAAGACTCACAGGCAGTATTGTAATACAACTAGATGACAACAGTGTATCCTGATGAGCCTCTAAATATGCATGTGGGTGGAAGCCAGTGTCATTTTCCAGTTCTGAGTAGCAGAGTCTGAGTGGGAGTAAGTGGAGGGGAGGGAGGCAACTGGGAGCAGCAAAGCCCCCAACTGCTGTGATACGCTCACTGAAACACGAAGTGAGCTGATCTGGAAAAGGAGGTAAAAGGGGGAGAGGGCAGTGTTTTGCAGAATCAGATTTGCAGACAAATGCGAGTAAACCTGATTGCAGTAATGTTTGACTATTCTGGGGTGATGTGGGTCTTTAAACCTTTGAAATTAATAAACAAAAGTCCCTTTTCAAAGAAAAACTCTGCACTGAATATGAATTGATGAGAGTACAGTTGAAATCAAACTGAACAGAAATAATTGGGGCAAAGAAAATTTTAAAAATGATGATATTGTGTGTTGGGGAAGCATAGAATATGGTAAAGTCTCAGAAAGTGCTAGCCACAAAGCTAGAGGTATAATCATCTCTCATTCTAAAAATCAAGATAACATTTCTATACACAAGGAAAGCTTGCTGATACAGATGAACAGAAGTGTAAAATTTTACTTAATATTTCAAAATAAGATACATTTTTTAAAACCTGGAAAACAACATAAAACAGTTGAGGAAAATTAAAAGGCATGGTTATTAAAAAAAATTTTAAAGGGATTTGCTCAGGAAAGAAGTTAAAGGTAAAAGAAAAAGACAAAGAAGTAAAAAAGGTGAATAGGAATGACTGAAAATGTTTTAATGAAATAAAAGGTGGGAAGAATAAAATTTCTAGACATTAAAAAAATGGGAAAGGAGGAAATAATAATACAAAGAAAACAAAATTGAACAGTAAAAAGAGCCCCTGTAACTTAAAACAGTGAAAGATAGTGAATACAGTAATATTTTGATTCACCAACACTTCTGTTTGCAAACTAGAGTTCATAGACAAAAGCGTTGTGCAAAATTTTGCTTCTGTTTGCAAACTCCCCATTGGTTAGCAAATATGACCATGGCCATCTTCCCCACACAAACACAAATGTAGCCATTTTGCCCAAATTGTAAAATAAGTTAAGTTTGTAACTGAAGTACCATTGTATTTGGTTTAAGAAGATGTTCCTAAAATTTAAAACAATTGGAAGATCCACTGTGTTCCTAGGCAAAATTAACACAGAGCTACTAACAGTAAGATAAAATGTGTAAAACTTTGTTTAAAAAAAAGAAAAATAAATCCTATAGTTATCCAAAAGAAAAAAAATCATTAATAAAGAAAAGAAAACCTGATTATGACCAGATGCTATGATAGTACTCTTATATATTAGAAGACAATATATCTTCTAGCATATATATATATATATATATATATATATATGTCCATATCTATATCTACCTATATATATCAGAAAAGAAAAATGTGTTATGAACTTTAAATCATGGAAAATTAATTCTCAAAGGTAAAGAGTTCTAAGTGTTACAAATGAAGTCGTGGAGAAAAACCTAACTAGAATGCAGAAGACCTAAATAAGTGACACAATTTAATAGATGTACTGAACTCCAGACATTGATAAGAGAGGCTACATATTTTCTTATTTTAAATCACCTTAGTGAGCTCTAAAAAAGAGAGCTAAAACATTTTTTATCCTTTATGTAATAAAACAGAAATTATTAGCAAAATGTCAAAAGCACTTTGTAAATTTGAAGC
The DNA here is from genome assembly GCF_012274545.1 of Fukomys damarensis. Classification (NCBI taxonomy): domain Eukaryota; kingdom Metazoa; phylum Chordata; class Mammalia; order Rodentia; family Bathyergidae; genus Fukomys; species Fukomys damarensis. The sequence continues at coordinate 4,626,448 of NW_022900915.1, forward strand.
ATGCTATTAAATACTTTTTGGATTAAAAAATCTTCAAAATAAAATTGTAAAATACTTCAAAGTATTGATAATAAAAAGAAACATATAAAAGTTGTATATGGCTAGAGAATTATCAAGGGAAAATTTATAGCTTTAAATATCTATTGTATTATAATTTAAAATGAAAACATATTAAACTCTAAATTCAAAGAGGTAAAAGAACCAAGTATTTTAAAAGAAAGAAGAAAAATAATAAAGATGAAAACAGAAATTAATGATGTAAAATTTAAGCAATGAAACAAAAAAATCTTAATATCATTTTGAAAAAATAGCAAAGATAGACAACCATTAATATGGTCAAGGAAACAAAAGAGAAAGGAGAAATAGGTAAGATTAGAAATGATAAGAGAGCAATAAAGATGAAAAGGAGATATTTTAAAATCATGAAACAGTTTTGCTCAGATCTATGCAAATAAATATTAATACTGAGGTGAAATAATTTTGTGAAGAAAATGCAGTTTTCCAAAATTGAGAAAGGCATAAGGTCTAAGGTGATCAATTACCATTGATGAAACAGAAAAATAGACAAATAATGGGTTTCTCAACAATAAAGACCAGCTTCAGATTTTTGTCCAAGGGAATTATATCAGACCTTGAAAGCCATCTAGTCATAATGCTACTTTAATCACTACCAAGGCTAGAAAATAAAGGAATATTTCTGAATTCGTTTTGTGAATTGAGTGGAACATTGACTTCAAAACTCAAGAAAAGTTGCACCAAAAAGAGAAAACCCCAATCTCACTTATCTTAAAGGATTAGCAAAAAACCCCTCAAAGTATAAAAATAATAAGACATCATTACTAAGTAAAATTTATTCCAGGAATGCAGAAGTGCTTTAATCAAAAGAAATACAGCAAGTCAAAAGGCTGGGGATTTAGCTCAGTGGCACTGTGCCTGCCTCGTAAGCGCAAGGTCCTAAGCTTGATTCCCAGTATCAAAAACAAATAAACAAACAAACAAACAAACAAAAATCAATGTACTCCATCATTTTAACAGTTTTAAAAATCATAGTTGTAAGAGGTAGGGGAAGTGGGAGGGGAAGGGAAAGGGAAAGATGGGAAAGGAAAAAATATGGGAAAAGGAAAAAATGGAAACGAAGTCACTGTAAATAGGGAAGGGTGGAGGGGGTGAAGAGAGGGCAGGGGTATGGGGAAAAAATGAGAACCAAGACCTGTCATGTAAATGTACAAGATCCCAATGATGAATGTAACTGTGCTGTATACTTAAACTGTACCAATAAAAGAATTTAAAGAAAAAAAGAAAAAGATTTACTGGATAATTCCTGGTATAGTTTCCTGGACACTGTAACAAACTGTCATAAACTTAGTGGCTTAGAATCACAGAAATCTATTCTCTCAGTGTTCTGAAGGCCAGAAGGCTGAAGGTCCTAGGCAGGAATCTCTTCCTTGCCTCTTCCACCTTTTGGTGTTTGCCACGATTCCATGGCCCGTGACAGAATCACTTCAGTCTCCGCCACCGTGGTCACATTGCCCTTCCCTCTTCGTCTTCTGAGGGTACATGTCATTGCGCCTACACTCCAGGGGAGTCTCTTCATCTCAGCATCCTAAATCCAATCGTATCTGCAAGGTCTTTGCCATGTAAGATAACATTTACAGGTTCTGGGGAATAGGACCTGGCATGTTTTGGGAAGATTATTTGATCTACTACACTTCCTCAATGATAAAATATGTATAATTCTGCCCCAAACTCAGCATCTTCACAAGTAGATACCAAAAATTTTCTCACTAAAGTTAAGTTCTAGAGAGGGGGTCAACAATTTCTACTGCTATATAACATTATATTGAAGGTATTACTATTGTAATTAGATAAGAGAAAATAACTGGGGGTTATAATAATTAGGAATGAAGAGCTAGAACTCTTATTTTCAGATGACATGATTATATATCTGAGAAATCCAAAAAATTAGTAAGTTAGCAGTCTTTAAAATTAGCATTAATTGGGGCCGGGGATTTAGCTCAGCAGTTCAGTGGCCTGCCTCGCAAGCACAAGGACCGGAGTTTGATCCCTGGTACCAAAAAAAAAAAAAAAAAAAAAAAATTAGCATTACTAAATCAATTGCTCCCACAACTATATATAACAGAGGAGAGGATTACATTTATGGTATACAGAAAGAAAATATGCACTGGGGCATAAATTTGGTTAGGAGTGTCCAAAATCTATGTGAGAAAAATACACTTGAAAGTCACAAATCAATTTTAACAAATGGAAAAATGGGCTTTGTTTTTGCATAGGAAAACTCAACATCATAAAAAATTACTTTCTCTAAATATGAAGTTCTCTATAAGAATATCAGCAAATTTATTTTCTCCCCAGAGCTGGGCAAATTGGTACCTAAATATAAATTTACCCGAAATGACAAACAAGGAAGAATAGTCAAACGTCCCGAAGAAGAGACCGAGTCAGCGAGAGAGTGAAAGGGACTGATGTTACCAAACACCGAGACACACCACAGGCTCTGTGCAGTGACAGCTCGGTGTCGCCATGGAAGAGACGGGCTAGCGGGACAGCATGGAACGCTGAGAAATCGATTCAAATTGCACGTGGAAAGTTAGCATACAATAAAGACAATGCCTCACATCAGCGGGGAATAGATCATACTTTGTATGCATTTTCAATAACAGGAAGGATTTGATTAACTATGGATTAGAACAATTACAGAAATTTCATTGTAGTAGATACCAATCCATGGAATTTAGCAGACCAAACTTTAAAAAACATTATTTCCTACATCAATAATACTAGATTCAGTTTTGGTTTGAAATTTACTTTGTCTGCAAATAAGATTGCTACCCCTGTTTTTTTCTGGGCTCCTGTCACATGGAGAATTGTTTTCTATCTTTTCACTTTCAGTCTATGGGCTTCTTTTTGCACTAGGTGTGTTTCTAGTATACAACATATTATTGGATTTTGCTTCTTATTCCATTTTGCCAGTCTATTTCTCTTGATTGGTGAGTTGAGGCCATTGACTTTGCTGGTTATAACTGATATGTACTGACTTATTATTGACACGTTATTGGCCTTTTGTTGACTCTTTTTACTTTTTCATCTTCTCCTTTTAATTTCTTGCCTTGCCTATTTGCTTTGCTCTGTTGGGCCTCATGGTGTTGCTGCCTTCATTGTCTTTTTCTAGGATCTTGTTTAGAATTGCTTATAGTGCTGGTTTGGTATTCATGTAGTTTCTCAGGTGTTCTTTGTCGTGGAAGTGTCTTATTTCCCCCTCCATTTTGA